>NC_083603.1:78195845-78512815 GCF_029168945.1 Cannabis sativa | reverse complement strand
GATTAAGAACAAGTACCCGTTGCCTAGGATCGATGATCTGTTCGATCAGCTTCAGGGAAAGACAGTGTTTTCGAAGATTGATTTACGGTCTGGTTATCATCAACTCAGAATTCGGGAGGAGGATATACCGAAGACTGCTTTTAGAACCAGATATGGGCACTATGAGTTTCTGGTAATGTCGTTCGGATTGACCAATGCTCCTGCAGCCTTTATGGATCTCATGAATAGGGTGTTCAAGGATTTCCTCGATAACTGCGTTATAGTGTTTATCGATGACATTCTTGTATACTCTCAGTCAGAAGAGGAGCACGAGCATCATCTTCGAATGGTGTTACAGCGACTTAGGGATCACAAGCTGTATGCCAAGTTCAAAAAGTGCGAATTCTGGTTGTCCGAGGTGTCCTTTCTGGGCCATATTATTGGGAAAAATGGAATTATGGTTGATCCAAACAAGATAGAATCAGTGAAGAATTGGCCGAGGCCCAAGTCTGTGACAGAAATTCGAAGTTTTCTCGGGTTAGCAGGGTATTATCGACGTTTCGTCGAAGGATTTTCTAAACTTTCTATGCCCCTAACCGAATTGACCAAGAAAAATCAGAGATTTGTGTGGTCCGATAAGTGTGAATCAAGCTTTCAGGAGCTGAAGCAGCGTTTAATAACAGCTCCGGTGTTAGCTTTGCCATCAGATCAAGAGAAATTTGTTATTTATTGTGATGCATCCAGACAGGGTCTGGGATGTGTTTTGATGCAAGCTGACAGAGTCATAGCTTATGCCTCTCGTCAACTGAAGGATTATGAGCAGCGTTACCCAACTCATGATTTAGAGCTCGCTGCTGTGGTTTTTGCTTTAAAGATGTGGCGACATTATCTTTACGGTGAAAAGTGTGAAATTTATACTGATCATAAAAGTCTTAAATACTTTTTCACCCAAAAAGATCTGAATATGAGGCAGAGAAGGTGGTTGGAGTTAGTTAAGGACTACGATTGTGAAATACTGTATCACCCCGGAAAAGCCAATGTTGTGGCCGATGCATTGAGCAGAAAAGGTCCCGGTCAAGTGTGTACTACGGTTATGATAGCTCCTCAACTAGCCTCAGAAATGGTTAGTGCTGGAATTGAGTTCGTGGTCGGGAAATTACATAATTTAACACTCCAATCTGATCTGTTGGAGAGAATCAGAAAGGCACAACTGGAAGATCCCGAGCTAGTTAAAGTTCGAGATGAAGTAGCGGCTGGTCGGCCTAGAGGTTTTTCAATCTCGAGCAGTGGAATGTTGTTATGTAAAGCTCGAGTTTGTGTTCCTAGTGTTGATGAGCTTAAGAAAGAGATACTTGATGAAGCTCACACCACGCCTTATTCGTTGCATCCGGGAACCACCAAGATGTATCAGGATTTGAAACCCTACTTCTGGTGGTATGGGATGAAAAGAGATGTAGTGGACTATGTGTCCAAATGTTTAACCTGCCAGCAGATTAAGGCTGAACATCAGAGACCGGCAGGGTTATTGCAACCTTTGATCCTTCCAGAATGGAAGTGGGAGGACATCGCAATGGACTTTGTAACTGGGTTACCTAGAACTACAGGGATGCATGATTCCGTATGGGTCATTGTAGATAGATTTACAAAGTCGGCTCACTTTCTACCAGTGAAAGTTACCTATTCAGTGGAACAGTATGCTGAATTGTATGTGAAGGAGATAGTTTGTCTCCATGGAGCCCCTAAATCTATTGTGTCAGATAGGGATCCAAAGTTCACATCGAAGTTTTGGGTAAGTCTTCAGAAGGCTATGGGTACCAAGTTAAAGTTTAGTACAGCCTTTCACCCTCAGACTGATGGTCAGTCAGAAAGAACTATCCAGATTTTGGAAGACCTACTGAGAGCCTGTGTCATGGACTTTGAGGTTTCATGGAGTAAGTACTTGCCTTTAATTGAGTTCTCCTATAACAACAACTACCAAAGTACAATAGGGATGGCTCCCTATGAGATGTTATATGGTAGAAAATGTCGTTCTCCTATTCATTGGGACGAGACAGGAGAAAGGAAGTACCTGGGTCCAGAATTAGTGCAAAGAACCAATGAAGCTATTGATAAGATCAAAGCTCGGATGCTTGCTTCTCAAAGCAGGCAGAAAAGTTATGCTGATCCGAAGCGCAGAGATGTCACATTTCAGGCAGGGGAACATGTTTTCCTGCGAGTTTCACCCATGAAGGGTATTCGGCGCTTCGGGAAGAAGGGTAAGTTAAGCCCTAGGTTCATTGGGCCATTTCAGATACTCGAGAAGGTCGGGCAGGTAGCGTATCGGCTAGCCTTACCACCAGCATTATCAGCTGTTCATGACGTATTTCACATCTCTATGTTAAGGAAATACGTGTCAGACCCGACTCATGTCTTGAGTTATGAAGCCCTTGAACTACAACCAGACCTATCCTATGAAGAGCAACCTGTTCAGATTCTGGATAGAAAAGAAAAAGTTCTTCGCAACAAGACTATTGCACTAGTTAAGGTGCTCTGGAGGAACAGTAAGGTGGAAGAAGCCACCTGGGAATTGGAGTCAGATATGAGGACTCAACATCCAGAGCTATTCAGGTTAGATTTCGGGGACGAAATCCTATTAACGGGGGGATAATTGTAATGACCGCTCTAGTAATGTGGATTAGAAAAGGCAATTAGCACTAATTTTTATTATTTTATTATTATTTGTGAATTAATTTATTTGTGGACCCCAATATTTAGAAATAAATGTTAGAGTTATAATTTCTCAATTCCGGAGATTGTATTAAACTCTAGGGGTATTATTTAGCTTATATGTGAAATATGTTAATTTTGTAATTTTGCTCGGCGACAACGGAAAATGCGATGGATGGCTAGATAATCACATGGGTAAGTTTAGAACCCTATTTCATAGTGGGGAATATTTTAGAGAAAATAAATTATCAGGATTGAGCGGGGTTATGGAAATTGACCATTTTACCCCTAGTTTCAAAGAAATACCCTAGTTTAAGTCTAAGGGCATTTTAGACATTTTGTTAATGGTGGATTAGGTGGCTTATTGGTTGATTGACACCTAGCAAGGATTTTTTTCATCAAAGGGAAAATTGTTTTTCTTCCTTAGACTTTTTCCCATTTAGAGGAAATAGAAGAAATAGAAAAAAATCAAATTAACCTTTCCTCTCTCTTTCTTGCTTTCGGCTGGGGAAAATCAAAGGCAAACCTGATCTTTTCCTTTCATTTTCTTGGATTTTCAGCAAGGTTTTCAGCTATTGGAAGTAAGGTAAAGCCCTAGACTAGTGGTTATTTATTTTCAAGCTTTTAATTAGGTTGGAAAGGTGTTTTGGTTTGATAGGGGCTGTTAGGTTTGTTTATGCTTAGGGTTTGAATTGTATAGGTTATTTGAGTTAAATTAAGTTCCTAGCAGCTGATTTTGTTTATTGGGTTAAGCTTTATGCAACCTTGAGCTTTGAATGTTAAGCTTTGTTCATTAATGGCAATTTGAGTTGTGATGGTTTGTTCTGTGAATTACTGCCTGGAAATCATTGTGTATGCTTTGTATAGGTATACTGGAGAGTTTGGTAAAGTTTGGGATTGAATTGAATCAAGGGGGATAATTTTTGGTTCCCGTGAGGATGAGCCGGAATTCGGTTCTGGGTGGTCTGTACCAACCGGTCGACCGGTTGGTGACCCAGAACCGGGATGCCGGTTGGGAACCGGTCTGCCTGTTGGGGGATTTTCCAGAACCCTAGTTTTGGCCAATTTTGGGTTATATAGGGTATTGCCATGAGGTTTACCTATAGGGAAACTTTTAGTTTCAAGTTTTAAGTCCCGGAAAGTGATTTAGCGAGTCACTCATTTGTATTACCGTTATTGTGATTAGGGCATCCATCTAGCACGTGAATTCCGTTCGTGCCTGGCCAAAGACACTTGAATTCGGAAAACAGGTAAGAACTGTGTATAATGTATGATGTGATTATCTCAATGTGTGTATATGTGTTTATATATGCATGCTTGAATTATGTTAAACACTACCAACACTTGTATGATTAAGTTATAGAGTGTATTGGTACAGTGATTGTTGTTGATTTGAGTACGATACAGTGATACCAACACAAGCATAAGAAAATGCTAAGGTGTGTGGTACATCACTCAGTGTTACTCAGTTATCGGGATAAACCCTACCAACACTCGTACAGCGAGGTACGATGTGTATGTGGTATAGTGGTTGTACCCTGGTATTGAATGTTCATACTCATCTGTTAAGCTCTGTAAATAGGTGTATGGGCGCCTATTTACAGGTTGGAAATTATATGGTATATTATATGCATTTCTTACTGAGTCTGTTGACTCACAGTTTCTGCTTTCATGTGTAGGTAAAGGAAAGGCGAAAGCTGAACAGGAGTGAACCTGAGCTCGGGTGAGATTGTACATGTCAAGCAGCGCGACCTGGAGTGTTCGGTCTCGGGACATCTGGGAGTTGTATTTTGAAAGTCGCTGTGCGACCTGTAAATCTGTATATTTTGGATTATATGTTTGAAAAGTAAAATTTGTAAAGTTTTAAAAATCGGGATCCCGGCACTTGTAAATATTTTATTAAATTACAAAGTTTAGTATTTAATGCAAAAGTTTTAATTTGACACGTTTTTCAAGAATTTTCTTTGATTAGCAAAGATTGCATAATGATTGAAAAAGCACTGTAACGTGCCTTAGCATTAGGGCGTTACAATATGTCATCTCCAATAGCCTCCCAGTTATCTTGAAAGAAGCCACTAGAGAATCCATCAGGGCCCAGGGATTTATTAGTAGGTATGCTGAAAATCCGCTTGGGCCGAACTCACCATTGGACCTGATGTGAGAATGCACTGCTCCACCTGCCTTCTATGTTCAAGTTTAGAGCCCAGCAGGTTCCAGTAAAAGTCTAGGAAAGCCTCAGAAATGAGTGTGGGATCAGTGACTCTACTGCCTTCTTGATTCTCAGTAGAGAGGATTCAGTTTTGCCTTATCGTATGCTTAATACAAGCATGAAATAAGGCAGTATTTGCATCTCCATGTTGAATACAATTAATCTTGTGTTAGAAATATTTTACCAGGATCTAGATTTACTAACAAGTATCTTTCATTAAAACCCTAATATGAATTCTAAAACAATGAAATAAACACATAAGAGTTTAAGAAAACTTTACATTGGGTGCAGCGGAATATTATCACTCCTTCCATTCAGATCTCTAGCCCTTGATTCCTTTCTGTAGCAGAGCATAATCAAGATCTGAATCTGGATCTCTTCTTCTGCTTCTTTGATGCTGATTTTTCAAAGTCTTACATACTATGATTGAGGTACCACTAGATGTGTGTGGGCACTACTCATTCACTCAAGGGAATTTTGAAAGATTAGAGAGGTAAAGAGAGAGAGGGGCGACATAGCTTTTCTCTGAAGGAAACAATGTGCAAAGTTATGAGTTTCCTGAAGCCAACACTTTCTATTTATAGAATGCCCTCTAGGTTTAGGTTAGAATTGTGTGGCATTAAAATAATGAAAAAAATAAAATGGTAAACCTCTTGCATAGTGGGTGGCCCATATAAGGAAATTGGACCTCACTTTGCAACTTTCCCATTTTGTTATTTTTCATTCCCATTTTCTCAAAAATGTCAATTTTCCAATTTAACCTTTTAAATGCCAATTCTAATTATTTAATAACTTAAAAATAATTATTAAATAATATTGCCATTTAATATATTTATTAATTTAGACATATAAAGTATCTTAATTAATAAATAAACTTAGAATCTCTTTTCTATACAATTTCACCCTTGCTTGGTGAAAACTCATAAAGTAGACATAGTCTAACTTTTAGAATTATAATTGATTAATTAAAATCAATTAACTGAGTCTTACAAGCAGTATGGTCTCAACTAGTATGGGGACCATGGGTCTATATAACCGAGCTTCCAATAAGTCAAACCGAATTTACCAAGTAAATTCCCTAACTTATTAATTCCTTATTGAATCCACTCTTAGAACTTGGAATTGCACTCTCAGTCATATAGAACGCTCTATATGTTCCACGATATAGATACGTCATTAGTTATCCATTGTTATAATCCTAATTTGATCAATGATCCTCTATATAGATGATTTACACTGTAAAGGGATTAAATTACCGTAACACCCTACAATGTATTTTATCCTTAAAACACTTAACCCTGTATAAATGATATTTCAGCTAAGTGAAATGAGTACTCCACCATTTATTTTCGTTTGGTTAAGCTCGAAGGAAATCATCCTTTACTTTCTATTCGCCAAATAGAAGCTATAGATTCCATATTTATGTTAGCGCTCCCACTCAATTGCACTACCGCGTTCCCAAAATGTACGTATCACCCTGACCCAAAAGTAGGCTTAACTAACAAATCAAAGAACACGAATAACACTCTTGAGAATGAACCTAATCATATCAGGATTAAGATCATTTGATCTAGAATCAACAGGTGATATTGAATTGAATAGATATTACGGTAAATTTAATATATCTAATCAAAGTTCAATATCGATCCCTTCCGATGTATACTCCATACATCCGATACTGGTAAACTTTGCCAATGTCTTGGAAAGGACATAACACTTTTCCAAGGTGTAAGAATACCTATCGCTGATTATACCATGTCAGTCTAAATCCAGTGTTCTGACAAATAAGGGAATAAACTTTCGAACATATAATTAAGATTATATTCCACTGTGCTGACAACACTATAATCATTAATAAATTCATATGTTGTAGACTTAAATGGAATTCATACATTATATATATAATCATGAAATAAATCATGTGAACCATGCAACATAAAATGGTATTTCTGATCTTTATTAATAAGTAAATCTGATTATATTGAAATGAGTTTTATTTAGGTCACAAAACCCAACAAACTCCCACTTGCACTAATATCAAAACAAAATGTGCATTTCAAATAATCTCAACACCTTGATATATAAATCAAGTGTAATAGTAGTCAACTCCTCGTAATAGGATCTAACAGATTGAATTAAACAGAACCTCTTCTCCACCATTACTCTTCCTTAATCACAAAATCCTTGATAATGTGAAATTCCTCTGTAAATGTCTACTCTCTTGGGATACTGGATTCTATACTTTTGGCAACTACTTCTTGGTTATTCAGGAAGTAACACTAGTAGTTAAGGCAAGTTGGAACAATGCCACAAATGTATAGAACTTTCCTTAGACTGAATAAGTACCTTTCCTGCAACTTTAACATTCAGTCTCTTTCTGGTAGACTAGTAGACTTAAGATAGCTTTTTACACTTCTCCAAAATCACTATTCCACCCCAGAGTAATCACCATTTTATCAGCAGACTTTCTAGCACAAAGGTAAGTCTTGAAATCTGATGTGGTGTAGTCTAAGAGTTTTAAACACACCCTTATTGACTAACATATAGTTCCTCTTCTTAATCTTAAGATTACTTGATTGTCTTCCAATGTTCCTCTCCTGGATTAATCTGATACCTACTCATTACTCCCACTCAACAACAGGTGTCTGGTCTAAGGCATACAAAAGCATATCTGAGACCTCTCACTGTTGATTTAAGAAATTCTTTCATGGCTTTATCTATTCTGGAATAGTTGAGACTTTTCCTTAGATAAATAAAATCTATGTTTAGAAGTTGTGAAGCTTCTATAGATTGCCATTGGAAAGAAAATGCTTCATCATCTTATTAAAGTAAGTTGCTTGGATTAGAGTAAGTAATTACCAGGTATACCACAAGCCATAGGTTTAGATAAACTCAAACCTATAATACTAGGAACAGGAAGTTTTGTTAAGTCCATTGAATAAACTTATTTACAAAAATTTCCTTTTATGTCCTTGTAATAGAAAACTTTAGGTTATTCCATGTGAATGGATCAAACTATAGTTCTCTTGGCTTTTCTTCTTAGTTTCTTATCTTGACAATCAATTACTTGTTTAAACTCACAATGGATTTTAATCACTAGTGTCTTCCAAGTCATAAGAAGGTGAGTTCCTAGAAACTCTCCCACTACGACAAGGTACCGTGAATTATGTCTAAGAAAACTAAATGGTATTGACCTCTTCGGTTGCATTAAGACAACAAAGGCAGTGGGATCATCTTGTAACGAATAAGATGATAGAACACTTATGGAATCAAGAAAAAAATATCTCCTTTATTTGCTACTTTATTTTCAGACTTAGTCATTTTCTTAGAAAAGTAGTATTTGTTTAAACAAACACTTTCTTATTTAATGACTATGGGATGGTCCACCCCTAATCACTTAGAATAGCTAACAAACATGCAAACCAGGGTTAGCAGTTCTAG
Source organism: Cannabis sativa (assembly GCF_029168945.1). Classification (NCBI taxonomy): domain Eukaryota; kingdom Viridiplantae; phylum Streptophyta; class Magnoliopsida; order Rosales; family Cannabaceae; genus Cannabis; species Cannabis sativa. The sequence continues at coordinate 78,504,480 of NC_083603.1, read as the reverse complement.
CTTTTCTTAAGATTTCAATTAGGTAATCCATGAATCTAGTAATGATTTACTATACAACCATTGCATCATTCTGAAATTATATTACCATAGAAGGATTTAGGCAACGACTAGTAACTAACTATCAATATGCAAATTGAATTTCTGGGGAGGTAAGTTTGGATATAATTCAAAAATTAAATTAATGATCTTTGAATGCATATCTACTAACTTTTTCTCCACCCCTATCAATTCGCAAGATCTTTAACCACTTACCTTAATGGTTTTCCACCATTGCTAGAAATTCATGAAATTTTTCAAACATTTCAAATTTCTTTTGCATAAGGTAAAATCTAGAGTGATCGTTTTAAGAATACAACGAAAACTCATATCCACCCCTGAATGTACATCCATATGCGAATGAGATGAACTTACTTTCAATGGATATAGGCATATTAACTCTTTGCAGAGATTGATCTTGTCAAAACCACTATGAACAAGATACAAAAGCCATAGATTTATTTGGTTGTGTCTCTTGATGACTTGATTTAGTTACATCAAAGAGTTCTTAGAATAGTGCAAGTGGATTCTGGTCACAGAATACTAAACTCATACAGTTTGAATCAATTGATAGAAAATGGTTATGAAACACTTGTGAAAGTGTAACTGTATAATGAGTAATTCTTTCTTGGACAACCACTACTAATTTAACTCTAAGTTGATTTGCCCATACAAGTAGGAGATTTCTAAGATTGAGCATTTATATCATTTCGGGATAGATTTTCGGGAATATAATCATATTCGTCATTTAATTTCTTAAGAGAAAATATAGAATGACTTTATATGATTTATAGACCATTCATCCAATGATATATCATAGAGCTAATTTGAAATGAATAAGCTAAGAGGAATTAGGATAATTTCGTTTTAAATAAGAATCCAACGATACTCCGATTAGCTAGAGTCAAAGTAATCTTATTTATACAATCTTCTTGTTTCATATTGTAAAATACTAGTCTAAGGTGTCATCAATTGATGAACAACTAGATGTTGCATATACAATATTTATCTTTCGAGATCTAACACTATTATGTTTGTCTAATGGTGAAAATCCATTAGGGATTTATCTCATTAGAACAACAAACCAAGTTAGACCAACAATGAAGATTCGAAATTAAACAACAATTTAATAACAGAAAATAACATGGTTCAATATAAATTCATACACAATTCAGAAATTATTAAACATATAACAAGTAGGAATGACAAGTCAAAATACTAAAACATACAATCCTAAATAATTTCCAAGGTCTTCAACAAACTGATATCAGTGTCCCGTTTAAGCGAGAGTCAGTGATACCATCCATTGAATAGAGTTGTTAGCTCATCTAAAATGATAAACATTCTAGCAACCTTTTATTCGATCAAGATTGGAATCCAGCATTGTCGCGTTTAGGCGAGAGTTAAGGCTATTCTATCTTATGAGCTTCCACCATTGTTTCATATTTTGTAAGTCAAATACAGTCGCCACCATTAGGGTGATCAATACCATATAAAACACTTACAAATATACTTATCTTTCGAGATTAAACGGTTCTAACTTGCTAATGAACGTTCCTCCATTAGGGAGGGTTACTCACTAAAATAAAAGCTATGTAAAACCAACAATGGAGATCGAATGTCTTAATAATAAAGCTCATTATTTAAAGTGTATTTTCTTCTGAAACTTATTTTAATTTATTTATTTTAAATATATATATTTACTTAATTAAAATTTCCAATTTAGAATGAAAAATTCTAAATATAAATTTTAATGTAATATTTATAAATTATACTTAGATGGATATGAAAATAACGTGAATTATTTCCATCTTAGTAATAATTTCCATAAATATTTAGAAAAATATGCAATTTATGTTGTTTCAAAATTAATTTAAATTAATTTACAACTCAAATTTAATTTTCTATAAATATATATTGCATTTCGAAAATAATTGAAGTATATAAGAATACAATTTTCGAAAAAATGCTTTAAAATAAAATAAAATTAAATCCTGAAAAAATTATTCTAATTTTATGTTGGCCCAAAATTAATTAATAAAATTAATTTACAACAAAAAAATATAATTTTCCTATTTAATTAAATATTTAAGAAAAATTTAAAATATTTAAGTATCATGATTAAGAATCAACTTAAATATTAATTTTCTATTTAATTAAATATCACTAGAAAAATACTTCAAGCAAAACAGATAATATCTATCTAGACCTTCATTGACTAATTAATTTAATTTCTAATTATAATATATTTTAGATCATTTATTTTAATTAATCATTAAATGAAAAAAATCATTGATTTAAGTTGATCCAAAATTAAAATAAATAATTTTCAACTTTAATCTATTTTTCAAGTAAAATTCGAAATTTCTGCATTAAAGAAATGCAATTTCAAAATTGTGGGATAAAGATTAATAAAATAAAATAAAATATATTTTGAAAATAATTCAACTTTAAGTTATTCTGAAATAAGATTCCAAACTTAAGATAATTTTCAACTTTAATTAAATAACATGAAAATAACAATGTTTAAGTATCATGATGAAAATCAACTTAGATATTGAAATTTTCAATTTAATTAAATGTACTAAATTCAAGAAATAAATAATTAAGTATAGAGGAAACTTAATTATTAATTCTAGTTTAATACTAGGAAAATATACTAAACTTATATTGTACCAAAATTAATTATTAAACATTTAATTTTACAATCAATGATATTTTCTTATTTAATATTAGAAATAATAACTAGTATAGAAATAACTATCTAGAATATATATCATTAACTAAGTGTTTTTCTAAAATTAACTTTAAAATATTAAAATGAAAAATAAATTTCATATATTTTAAAATTTAATTATGTTGCTAATTCAATTTTAGTTAGGTTAGACTAATATAATTAACCTAATACAATTATTTAAATAAGGCAAATGGGCCTTCACAATTGGGGTAGTTTATGTGAGGGGGAGCTGGGTTCAATATGTCGTACCCACTTCTATTGGCCCCAAACTCTCACACAAGGCCCAAAAGAGAGGAATTTAACCTTTAAATAAATAATTTTTATTCATTGAATAAGCCCAAATCTAATTGGGCCTAAATAAAATTACTTATGTCAAATTTTATTTTAGCAACCTAGTCCATTTACTTAGTAAAACTTAAATGGGCTTCCTATATGCATCTAAGCCCAATAGCAAACATATAGGCTCACACATGTCAAATGATTTGGATGGGCCCTATCATGTTACTAGGTTTACACAGATGAAAGAAGTACAAAATTTACCTGTTACAAATTATTCATAAGATCTATTGACAATTGGACTATGATTAAAATCAGATCATTGGATCTATCAACAAGTTAATCATAGCAATTTACATAAGATAAATAATAGGTTTGTTAATTTTTTTTTGAATAAACAATACAAATAAATAAACAAACATTGTCCATGTAACAGATGTGAAACAAGATATTAATATAATTAAATTATTATTTTTAAACTAACCAACTAAATTTTTAAAAATTTAGGGTTGTTAAAACAAACCTTAAAATCTCAAAATAAAGGAAACTAATTTTTAAAATATCTAGGTTTATTTGAATCAAATTAAATATCAAATAAGATCAATGATTTGAAAGAAAGAATCTTCAATATCACTTTCAAATCTTATAATTTAATTAAAATAAACCAATTTTAAAATAGATTTGGTTAGATAATTATTATTTTAGGAATAAAATAATTAATAAATAATAATTACCATAATTATATGTTAAAATATCTCAAATTAAACAATATTCAAATTTCTACAAAATATCTAAGTTATTTAAATATTTAAGATATGATTTATAAATTTCCAATAAGGAAAAAAATGATATATATAGAAAAATATCATTTTTAAACTTATAATTTATAAATAATTAAATATTTAACAAAATAACAAATTTTGAATTTGAAAATATTGTGGTAAGTGTATCTATAAAAATATCTATGTTAATTTCAAATTTATTAATTATTTAATTTGTCATATAAGATAATTTTAATATAATATTTTAAATAAAAAGACAAAGTTATCTTTTAATTTATAATATGTTAAATATTAAAATATCTAATCTTATAATTAAATAATATATAAATATTAAAGAAGTTAACAAATTTTTAAATCTGACCATAATAGGAAATATTTAAAATTTGAAATATTCCAAAAAAGGAAATATTTCAAATTAGAAATATTTAAAATTAAAAATATTTCAAATTGGGAAAATCTAAAATTGGAAAAAATCTTATTTTGGGAAACAATCCCATAAAAAATTGGATTTGTGGGGAAAAATCCCACAAAATTCGCAATTGATGCACTCACTCGACACCCTTGAATCCCGCTTTTCCAAAATTCCTAACTTTTTCAATTTTTATCGGAATCGAGTTCTGTAAAAAACAAAATTGCTTAATTTTTCACGAGGAATCCAAATAAAATATTTTAAAAATAGAAAAAATATTTTTCATGGAAAAAATTTGTACAACATAAACATTCATCACATAAGCACATAAACCAACATGAAACCATCCAAATCAACACAGAACATATAAAACATCGTTTTAATTCATATTACATGAAAGTAAATCATTACCATGGCTCTGGTGCCAGTTGTTGGAAATATTTTACCAGGATCTAGATTTACTAACAAGTATGTTTCATTAACACCCTAATATGAATTCTAAAACAATGAAATAAACACATAAGAGTTTAAGAAAACCTTACATTGGGTGCAGCGAAATATTATGACTCCTTCCATTTAGATCTCTAGCCCTTGATTCCTTTCTGTAGCAGAGCATAATCAAGATCTGAATCTAGATCTCTTCTTCTCCTTCTTTGATGCTGATTTTCCATAGTCTTACATACTATGATTGAGGTACCACTTGATGTGTGTGGGCACTACTCATTCACTCAAGGGAATTTCGAAAGATTAGAGAGAAAAAGAGAGAGAGGGGCGGCATAGCTTTTCTCTGAAGGAAACAATGTGCAAAGTTATGAGTTTCATGAAGCCAACACTTTCTATTTATAGAATGTCCTCTAGGTTTAGGTTAGAATTGTGTGACATTAAAATAATGGAAAAAATAAAATGGTAAACCTCTTGCATAGTGGGCGGCCCATATAAGAAAATTGGACCTCACTTTGTAATTTTCCCATTTTGTTATTTTTCATTCCCATTTTCTTAAAAATGTCAATTTTCCAATTTAGCCTTTTAAATGCCAATTCTAATTATTTAATAACTTAAAAATAATTATTAAATAATATTTCCATTTAATATATTTATTAATTTAGACATATAAAGTATCTTAATTAATAAATAAACCTAGAATCTCTTTTCTTTACAATTTCGCCCTTGCTTAGTGAAAATTCATAAAGTAGACATAGTCTAACTTTTAGAATTATAATTGATTAATTAAAATCAATTAACTGAGTCTTACAAGCAGTATGGTCTCAACTAGTATGGGGACCATGGGTCTATATAACCGAGCTTCCAATAAGTTGAACCAAATTTACCAAGTAAATTCCCTAACTTATTAATTCCTTATTGAATCCACTCTTAGAACTTGGATTGCACTCTCAGTCATATAGAACGCTCTATATGTTCCACGATATAGATACGTCATTAGTTATCCATTGTTATAATCCTAATTTGATCAATGATCCTCTATATAGATGATTTACACTGTAAAGGGATTAAATTACTGTAACACCCTACAATGTATTTTATCCTTAAAACACTTAACCCTGTATAAATGATATTTCAGCTAAGTGAAATGAGTACTCCACCATTTATTTTCGTTTGGTTAAGCTCGAAGAAAATCATCCTTTACTTTCTATTCGCCAAATAGAAGCTATAGATTCCATATTTATGTTAGCCCTCCCACTCAATTGCACTACCGTGTTCCCAAAATGTACGTATCACCCTGACCTAAAAGTAGGCTTAACTAACAAATCAAAGAACACGAATAACACTCTTGAGATTGAACCTAATCATATCAGGATTAAGATCATTTGATCTAGAATCAAGGTGATATTGAATTGAATAGATATTACGATAAATTTAATATATCTAATCAAAGTTCAATATCAGTCCCTTCCGATGTATACTCTATACATCCGATACTGGTAAACTTTGCCAATGTCTTGGAAAGGACATAACACTTTTCCAAGGTGTAAGAATACCTATCGCTGATTATACCATGTCAGTCTAAATCCAGTGTTCTGACAAATCAGGGAATAAACTTTTGAACATTTAATTAAGATTATATTCCACTGTGCTGACAACACTATAATCATTAACAAATTCATATGTTCTGGACTTAAATGGAATTCATACATTACATAAAATCATGAAATAAATCATGTGAACCATGCAACATAAAATGTTATTTCTGATCTTTATTAATAAGTAAATCTGATTATATTGAAATGGGTTTTATTTAGGGCACAAAACCCAACATCTTGGCCTTTTGCGAAAGGAAAGAATTATAATCCTTTTGAACCCTCACAAGCTTTTCTCGACATTCTTTCTCCTGGACATGAAGTAGGGGATCAAGAGGATGAAGTTGAATCTGGTTTTGGATAGCCTCCAAATCAGATTTAGCTTCATCTACCTGCTGGAATAAGTTGCAGAATCCTTCCTTGTTTAGAATTCGAATTTTACTCTTGAACAGTTTCATTTTGGTGACAACCTGGAACATCTTGCTCTCCATACATTTCAAGTTCCAAACTTCTTTGAGTTGAACATCATATTTAGGATGAGATTTCCACATCCTAAAATATTTAAAAGGCTTCTTTCCCCTATCATTGCAGGGTGTAGAGCTAAAATAGATGGAGAATGATCGAACAATCCGTCATTCAAAAATACTGCTTCAGCAAACTCATATCTATTAATCCAAGATTGATTAGCCATAATCCTATCAATCTTGGAGAATATTCTATCAGATCCAGGCTGCTTGTGAGTCCACGTGAAAAAGTTCCCACTAGCCTTTACATCTTCAAGTTTACAAAATCGCACACAATTCAGAAAATCAGAGTCCGGATATGACCTTACTCTATGCCCAACTCTTTCTTCTTTGGCCAATATGTCATTAAAATCCCCCATTAGGAACCAATTCTCATCCGAGTACAAATCGCAAATGTCCTTCCAGAGAGTCCTCCTTTCTCCACGATTATTAGAAGCATAAACAATTGTAAGAAAGCTATTAAATCCCTCAACTATTGAAACCCTCAAATGCATTAGTTGGCTAGTACATTTGATGATATCAATAGTAAAACGAAAAGGATTCCAAGCAATAGCAATCTTACCTCTGTTGGAAATTATTTTACCAGGATCTAGATTTACTATCATGTATGTTGGATTAACAACCTAATATGAATTCTAAAACAATGAAAATAAACACATATAAAGTTAGAAAACCTTACAGTGGGTGCAGCGGAATATTATGACTCCTTCCGTTTAGATCTCTAGCTCTTGATTCCTTTCTGTAGCAGAGCATCACCAAGATCTGAACCTGGATCTTCTTTTCTCCTTCTTTAATGCAAAATTTCCATAGTCTTACATACTATGATTGAGGTACCACTTGATGTGTGTGGGCACTACTCATCTCACAAGGATTTCGAATTTTTTTTTTCTATTTTTCTCTCATAATTTCGTGGCTTATCAAGCATATAAGAGAAGAGAACAAGGGTTGCTTTATATAGGGAATAAGGAGAGCACAACTTTCCAAATAAGCAGTTTCCTCTTTTACTGTGTAATTGATTAACTGCCTTATTTAGTGTGATCCACTACTTTCCTATTATTGCTAGGCTTTGATTAGGAATTACATGACAATTAAAATTGAAAATAATAATTGGGAAACAAGCAAAGGGAGTGGCCGGCCATGGAGTTTCATGGGCCTCACTTGGATTTTGCAGTTTCCTCAATTTTATTTCTATTTCTCCAAAAATGCCATTTTTCCAATTCTAATCATTTAAATGCCAAAACTAATTATTTAATAACTAAAATAGATTATTAAATAATATGGTCATTTACAATAATTACTAATTAGACATATAGAGTCTCTTAATTAATAATTAAACCTAGAAACCCTTTTATTTACGATTTCATCCTTACTTAGTGAGAATTCATAAAGTAGACATAGTCTAACTTTTAGAATTATAATTGATTAATTAAAATCAATTAACTGAGTCTTACAAGAAGTATAGTCTCAACTAGTATGGGGACCATGGGTCTATATAAACGAGCTTCCAATAAGTTGAACCGAATTTACCAAGTAAATTCTCTAACTTATTAATTCCTCATTGAATCCACACTTAGAACTTGGAATTGCACTCTCAGTCATATAGAACGCTCTATATGTTCCATGATATAGACACGTCATTAGTTATCCATTGTTATAACCCTAATGTGATCAATGACCCTCTAATAGATGATCTACATTGAAAAGGCACTACTGTTACCGCTACACCTTCAATGTATTTTATCCTTAAAACACTTAGCTCCGTATAAATAATATTTCAGCAAAGTGAAATGAGATCTCCACCATTTATTTCTGTTTAGCCAAGCTCAAAGGATATCATCGTTTCACTTCTAAGTTCCTATAGAAGTTATAGATTCCATATTTATGGTAGCGCTCCCACTCAATTATACTATCATGTTCCCAAAATATACGTATCACCCTGACCCAAAAGTAGGCTTAACTAACAAATCAAAGAACACGAATAACACTCTTGAGATTGAACCTAACCATATCAGGATTAAGATCATTTGATCTAGGATCAACATGTGATATTGAATTGAATAGATATCACGGTAAGTTTTAATATATCTAATCAAAGTTCAATATCGGTCCCTTCCGATGTATACTCCATACATCCGATACTGGTAAACTTTGCCAATGTCCTGGAAAGGACATGACACTTTTCCAAGGTGTAAGCATACCTATCGCTGATTATACCATGTCAGTCTAAATCCAGTGTTCTGACAAATCAGGGAATAAACTTTTGAACATATAATTAAGATTAGATTCCACTGTGCTGACAACACTATAATCTTTAACAAATTCATATGTTCTGGACTTAAAAAGAATTCATACATTATATACATATGATCATGAAATAAATCATGTGAACCATGCAACATAAAATGTTATTTCTGATCTTTATTAATAAGTAAATCTTATTATATTGAAATGAGTTTTATTTAGGGCATAAAACCAACAAACTCCCACTTTCACTAATATAATGTGCATTTCAAATAATCATTAACACCTTGATATACCAATCAAGTGTAATAGTAGTAAACTCCTCGTAATAGGATCTGACAGGTTGAATTAAACACAACCTCTTCTCCACTATTACTTTCCCTTAATCACAAAATCCTTGATATTGTGAAATTCCTCTCTATATGTCTACTCTCTTGGGATACTGGATTATATACTTTTGGGCAACTACTTCTTGGTTATTCAGGAAGTAACCCTAGTAGTTAAGGCAAGTTCGAACAGTGCCACAAATGTGTAGAACTTTCCTTAAACTGAATAAGTATCTTTCCTGCAACTTTAACATTCAGTCTCTCTCTGGTAGACTAAGAGATTTCAGATAGGTTTTTACACTTCTCCAGAATCACTAATCCACCCCCAAAGTAATCACCATCTCATCAGCAAACTTTCTAGCACACAGGCAAGTCTCGAAATTTGATGTGGTATAGTCTAAGAGTTTTAAAACCACCCTTATTTACAAAAATATAGTTCCTCTTCTTAATCTTAAAATTTACTTGATTGTCTTCCAATGTTCTTCTCCTGGACTAATCTGATACTTACTCATTACTCCCACTCAACAGCAGGTGTCTGGTCTAAAGCATACTAAAGCATATCTGACACCTCTCACTGTTGATTTAAGAAATTATTTCATGGCTTTATCTTCTCTGGAATAGTTGAGACTTTTCCTTGGATAAATAAGATCTATGCTTAGAAGTTGTGAAGCTTCTATAGATTGCCATTGGAAAGAAAATGCTTCAGCATCTTATTAAAGTAAGTTGCTTGCATTATAGTAAGTAATTACCAGGTATACCACAAGTCATAGGTTCAGATAAACTCAAACCTATAATAATAGGAACAGGAAGTTTTGTTAAGTCCATTGAATAGACTTATGAACGAAAATTTCCTTTCATGTCCTTGTAATAGAAAACTTTAGGTTACTCCATGTGAATGGATCAAACCATAGTTCTATTGGCTTTCTTCTTAGTTTCTTATCTTGACAATCCATTACTTGTTTAAACTCACAATGGATTTTAATCACTAGTGTCTTCCAAGTCATGAGAAGGTAAAGTTCCTTGAAACTCTCCCACTACGACAAGGTACCGTGAATTATGTCTAAGAAAACTAAATGGTATTGACCTCTTCGGTTGTGTTAAGACAACAGAGGCAATGGGATCATCTTGTAATGAATAAGATGATAGAACACTTATGGAATCAAGAAAAAAAAACTTATCTCCTTTATTTGCTACTTTATTTTCATACTTAGTCATTTTCTTAAAAAAGTAGTATTTGTTTAAACAAACACTTTCTTGTCTAATGACTATGGGATGATCCACCCCTAATCACTTAGAATAGCTAACAAACATGCAAAGCAGGGTTAGCAGTTCTAGCTTTTCTGAAGATTTGGATTAGGTCATCCATGAATCTAGTAATGATTTACATTAAGTATACAACCATTGCATCATTCTGAAATTATATTACCATAGAAGGATTTAGGCAACGACTAGTAACTAATCATCAATATGTAACTCGAATTTTTGGGGAGGTAAGTTTGGATATAATTCAGAATCAAATTAATGATCTTTGAACTGTTGGGTTTTATGCCCTAAATAAAACTCTGTTTCAATGTAATCCAGATTATTCTATATCAATAAAGTGACAGAAGTAATTTTTCATTCACTTGTGTAAGTTTTGGTTCACTTAATCAATTGCTTGTCTATTTGATTTATAAATTCATCCAAACCCTTTTCACATACTTGAACATGTTTATTGTGTTGTCAACACAGTGGAAAATAAACATGACTATGTGAATAAAGTATTCCTAGATTTATCAGAACACTGGGTTTCACTGATATGACAATCTACAACAGAGTTTACTTACATTTGGAGAAATGTTATGTTCTTTCCAGAACATAGGTTAAAGTAAAGCTCAGGTTGGATGCATGGAGTATGCATTGGAATGGACCGATATTGAACTTTGAATTAGATTTTGAAACTTACCGTAAACATCTATTCAATTCAATATCATAAGTTGATCCTAGATCACATGATCTAAATCCTGATATGGTTAGGCTTAATTTCAAGAGTGTTATTCGTGTTCTTTGATTTGTTAGTTAAGCCTAAAACTTTAGTCTGGGCAATACATACATTTTGGGAACACGGTAGTGCGATTGAGTTGGAGCGCTAACATAAATATGGAATCTATAGCTTTTATCTGGCGAATAGTAAGCAAAGGGTGATTTCCTTCGAGCTTAACCAAACGAGATAAATGATTGAGTACTCATTTCACTTAGTTGAAATATCATTTATACAGGGTTAAGTGTTTTAAGGATAAAATACATTGTAGGGTGTTACGGTAATTTAAGTCCCTTTACAGTGTAGATCATCCATATAGAGGATCATTGATCACATTAGGATTATAACAATGGATAACTAATAATGTGTCTATATGGTGGAACATATAGAGCATTCTATATACTGAGAGTGCAATTCTGAGTTCTATGTGTGGATTCAACGAAGAATTAATAAGTCAGTGAATTTAAGTGGTAAATTCTAGACGCTTATTGGAAGCTCGGATATATAGACCCATGGTCCCCTCACTAGTTGAGATGATATTACTTGTAGGACTCATTTAATTGATTTTAATTAATCAATTAAAAATTCTCAAGATAGACTTGTCAGTTTGAGAATTTAGAACTTATTAAGGGCAAAACAGTAAATAGAGATTTTGAAGGGCATATTTATTAATTAGGAAACTTTAATTAGTTTCATTATTAATAAAATAAATGATAATATATTATTTGATAATTATTTTTAATTATTAAATAATTAGATTTATCATTAATATGGTTGAACAATGGAATTGACAATTTTTCACATAAAGGGAAACTATCAAGTGTAGGAAAAGGAAAGTTGGAAAAGAGGCAAGCCTTGTTTCCACATTGCCTAGGCCGGCCCCTTTACCTTCCTTTTCCCTTTGATTTTCTCAGTTCAAAATGTCAATCATAGCCCTTGGTGGTCTTCTATAAATAGAAGGCAAAGGCTTCAGAGTTTCATACATCTGTACAACTGAAAAGCTTTTCACAGCATTATTCTGAAAGAATTTTCTCTCTGAAAATTCTCTCTGAGCCGCCACCCTCTCTCTCTCTATTCCTTCACTGTTTTGAAATGTATGAGTGCTAGAGTAGTGCCCACACACATCAAGTAATACCTCAATCATAGTGAGGAAGGCTGTGTAGATTTCAGAGATAACAAAGAAGGACTTTCGGGCTCAGATCTTGATTATACTCTGCTACAGAAAGGAATCAAGGGTTAGAGATCTGAGTGGGAGGAGACATATATATTCCGCTGCAATCACTGTAAGATTTCTGATACTCTTATGTGTTTAATTTCATATCGTTTTAGAAGTTCATATTTAGGTTGTTAAATTAACATACTTGTGAGTAGATCTAAGTTCCTGGTAAAATAATTTCCAACAACTGGCACCAGAGCCATGGTAATTGATTTGCTTGCAAGAAATTTGGACTTAAAACGATTTGCTTGTTTTTTGGATGGTATCATGTTGCTTTGAGTGTCATATTGATGTTTGAATGTTGTTTGTGAATTCTGGAAAAAATGGTTACTGTTTTTATTCTGTAATTATTTTTGTTGGATAGTTTGGAAAATTCTAAGCAATTTACTTTTTTACAGAACTCGATTTCGATTTAATTTGAATTAGTTATGAATTTTTGAAAATTGGAAAAAATTGGGGTGACAAGCAACAGGTCACGCGCGCGGAATGGCTGCTTGCAGCCTCCCTGCGCCGTGATCTCTCGGTCATGCACCCAGATCCGTGCGCGGATGGCCATGCACTGCATGCCATCCGTACAGTTCATCCAATTTCCAATTTTTCGATTTTTCATGCTATTTCATGGAATTAAATTCTGATTTTTTGTGTAGTTTTGTATGTTGATTTTTGTTTTTCAAATTTCAAATCTAATTATCAGAAATAAATTAATTTTAATTTTTAAAATTAATTTTAGATATTAGTGTAATTTGATTTTGAAAATAGGAAAAAATCAAGTTTTGCTTACCTTTTTCTTATTTCCTTTAAAATTTGATTATTTTATTTTTTTAAGGTCAGAAATTAATTTTTTTTTTGGTAACTTGACCTTAATTAAAATAAGATCACAATAATCATGATAATTTTAAAAGAGGAAATAAGGTATTTTTGTTAACTTTTAAATTTTGTTATTTTTTAATTAAATTAAATTGTAAAACAAGAAAAGGGTATGTATTTACCATTTTCTATTTTATTATTTAATTTATTAAATAACATGAAATTTAAAAGGAAAGTTAGCAATTTATTTTGAAATGACATTTAGGTTACCCAAAACCTAATTTTTCAAAATAGTAGGTTTAATTTTATTTTAGTTTTCGAAATAAATGATTAAAATTAAATAAATCCTACATCCAACTATCCAAATCTAACCTTGTTGCAGGAGTATGTGTTTTAGATTGTTTGTAAGTTTTCTAAAACCTATTATTGCTTGATCTAAATTGCCTTGGTTAACTTGATAATAGATCAGATGATCTAGTTTTAACCAAAGGTTCAATTGACGATAGATCAAGTAAATAATTTGTAACAGGTAATTTTTACAAATTTCTTTCATCTGTGTATGACCTAGCAACATGATAGGATCCATCCAAATGTGTATGCCTGTGTGAGCCTATATGTTTAATTTCTATTATAGATACATATAGGTGGTTGTTGCTAAATAAAATATCATAACTGATAGATTTTATTTAGCCTCATTTAGTTGTGAGCCTATTCAATTAATAACAGTTATTCATTGTAAGGTTAAATTCCTCTCTTTTGGGCCTTGTGTGAGAGTTGGGAGCCTTAGAAGTGGGTGCGACATACTGGACCCAGCCCCCCCTCACATGAACAACCCCAATTGTGAAGGCCCATTTGCCTGATTTGGATAACTGTGCTAGGTTAATTATATTAATTTGACCTAATAAAAGATTGATTAGCAACATAATTAATTTCATTGTTCCTTGAAATTAATTTAAGAAAAACATAGTTTGAATAGTCATATTCTGGAAAGCTATATGTATTTTTCTTGTTTTTAATTAAATATGGAATTATAACCATATAAATTCTTTCTGAATCTTAATTTTATAGTTTCATTAAATATTCCTATTTAAGTTGAGATTTAGTTAGATCTATCAAATCAACTTGGATTTGAATATTTGAATTACCTATTATAGATTAAGTTGAGGAATTTTGGCAATTGGTTATTAAGATTCTTTAGATATTTTTTAAGTTGATATTTTCTAAATATGGGAACTTAAAATGGAATATCTTCTAAATTAAGTGGTTACTACTTAATTGGTAATATTTAATTAAGTCATTGTTTGAAGAATATTTTAAGTTGGGTATTTAGATTTTCTAAACAACTTAAATAAGATATTTTTCAAAATTATTCCATTTTTGAAATTTAATTAAAGTTTTTACTTTAATTTGTAATATTTCATTATTGAGATATGGAATATAAATGATTAAACAAAATACATGTTTAAATAATGAGCTTTAATCAAAGAGAAATTCGATCTCCATTGTTGGTTTTACATAGCTATTGTTTTAGTGAGTAATCCTCCCTAATGGAGGAACGTTCATTAGCAAGTTAGCGCCGTTTAATCTCGAAAGATAAGTATTCTTATAGGTTTATTTATATGGTTCATGACCACCCTAATGGTGGCGACTATGTAAGACTTATAAGAATGCGAAACAATGGTAGAAGCTCATAAGATAGAATTGCCTTGACTCTCGCCTAAACGGGACAACGCTGAATTCCAATCTTGATCGAATAAAAGGTTGCTAGAATGTTTGACATTTTAGATGAATTGACAACTCTATTCAATGGATGATGCTTTGACTCTCGCCTAAACGGGACACTGTATCAGTTCGTTGGAAACCTTGGAAAATAAACTATGTTAGATTTAGTATTTTTATAACATAAGTGATTATTTGTTTTCTGAACCTGTGTATGAATTTATAGAACCAAAACCTTACTTCTGTTTATTGATATGTTGTAGTGCCAATATGAATAACCCTCATCCCGATCCACTCCTAGTTAGTATCTTTGCAAAAGAACTCAATAGTGTGAAAATGCATCCTGGTAGTTGCATTAACTCGCACCTATTGTTGATGAATCTGAAATTCCAAAAGGCAAATCTACTAGGAATTGATTTATCAAAGGAACAATGGGTAAAACTCATACTTTATAGTCTTCCTCAGGAGTATAATAGTTTTGTTCTATATTACTTATGGAACAATCCTAACTCCTCCGACATGGACAAACTCGAGTTTGAGTTGAGGGCCCATGAACGGGATCTGATTGCAATGAGACCTCCTAGCATTGCAAGCTTTAATCAGAGGAAGAAGATTAAGCATGAGGGCTCTAACAAAGCTGCTTCTTCAAATACAATTATCAGACATCATGTTCTATGTGCGAATTGTAATGGAAAGGGACATAAAGAAGAACAATGTCCCAGGCTTCTAGACAATTCAAACGAAGGTGAGGCTTTTGTATTTGAATCATGTGTTTTAGAGAACGACAAATCCTCCTGGATTGTTGATTCTGGATCTACTAACCATGTATGTTCTTCATTGCAGCTGCTTGAAACTTGGGAGAATCTTCGCCCAGATGAGTTAAAGCTTAAAGTTGGAAATGGCGAGTTGGTATCAGTTAAAGCAAGAGGAACAGCCCGAATCAAGTTTAATTCTAAGAAGTTTTTACTTTTAGAGAATGTTTTATATATTCCTAATTTTAGTAGAAACTTGATTAGTGTTTCATGTTTACAGACACAATTTTATATATTGAATTTTTCGAGTTCAAATTGTTCAATTTCTCGTAATGGATTTCATATATGTGTTGCAAACATGGAACGAGGGCTTTATGTTTTAAGACCTGATACTCAAATCTCACTAAATACTGAACTTTTCAATGTAGCTAAACCTAGAAGCCTTAAGAGAAAAGAGATTGATAATGATGATCAAACTTATCTATGGCATTTACGTTTAGGTCATATAGGCTTTGATAGACTCAATAGGCTAACCAAAGACAGTCCATTGAAAAAGGTCGTCTTAGGAGAGCTGCCAGTCTGCGAGTCTTGCCTAGAAGGAAAAATGACCAAACGTTCTTTCTCTGCAAAGGGAGAGCGTGCCAAAGAACCCCTAGGGTTAGTACATTCAGATGTTTGTGGACCGCTGAATGTAAAAGCCAGAGGAGGTTATGAGTATTTCGTCACTTTCATTGACGATTTCTCTAGATATAGTTTTCTTTACCTAATGCAAAAGAAATCTGAAATGTTTGAAAAGTTTCAGGAATTTCATGCTTTGGCTCAAAACCAATTAGGTAAAACATTAAAGATCTTGCGAACTGATAGGGGTGGAGAATATATGGATATGCAGTTCAAAGATCATTTAATTGAACTTGGAATTGAATCCCAATATACTGCCCCTAGCACTCCACAGTAGAATGGAGTTGCAGAAAGAAGAAATCGCACTCTCTTAGAAATGGTTAGGTCTATGCTGAGTTACTCAACTCTGTCTACGTCCTTCTGGGGATATGCTATTCAAATGGCAAACGATAATTTAAATGTTGTTCCATCTAAAGCAATCCCTAAGACACCCGTCGAACTATGGAATGGTCGCACACCTAGTTTGCGCCATTATAGGATTTGGGGGTGCCCTGCTCACGTCTTAAGAAAGAAAGAAGGCAAACTGGAATCGCGAACTGAGGTTTGCATGTTTGTCGGAAATTCTAAAGAGACTAGGGGTGGACTATTCTATAGTCACAAGGATAACAAAGTGTTTGTCTCTACAAATGCTACTTTCCTTGAAGACAACTATATGAAAGACAACAAACCGAAAAGTGAAATTGTATTAGAGGAAATGCTCACAAATACTGTTCCTTCAAATGTACAATCTTCTTCTACTCAAGAAGAGGAACATCCCACTCCCTCAGTTGTAGCAACTGAGAAAACTACTACTAAAGCTCCTGTTCAGAAAGTCACCGCTCCTCGTCGTAGTGGGAGGGTTTCTACGAAACCGTCTCGTTATGGCTTGGATGGTGAAATCAATATGGTCGTTGGTGACGGTATTGATGACGACCCATTGACCTATAAACAGGCAATGGCAAGTCCGCAACGGAAGCGATGGTCAGCCGGTATGGATTCAGAAATGGATTCCATGAAAAAGAACAAAGTACGGGAATATGTAGAACCACACGAAGATTTTCGTCCAATTGGATGTAAATGGGTCTACAAGAAGAAAAGAGGTCTTGGAGGCGAAGTCGAAACTTTCAAAGCTAGATCGGTCGCCAAGGGTTATACCCAAAGAGAAGGTGTGGACTATGAGGAAACTTTTAGTCCCGTTGCCATGCTCAAATCCATCCGAATTCTTCTCTCCATAGCCGCCGCTTTAGATTATGAAATCTGGCAAATGGATGTCAAGACAGCCTTTCTTAATGGGCTTCTTGAAGAAACCATCTATATGGAGCAACCAGAAGGTTATGTTCTTCCTGGGCAGGAGAATAAAGTTTGCAAGTTAAATAGGTCCATATATGGGCTTAAGCAAGCTTCTCGCTCATGGAACAAAAGGTTTGATGAGATCATCAAGACCTACGGCTTTCATCAGAATGAAGATGAACCTTGTGTTTACCAACTCAAGGAAAACCAAGTAGTAGTATTCCTGGTCCTTTATGTTGATGACATTTTGATCATTGGAAACAATGTCAAGAAAATGACTCACATCAAGGAATGGCTTGACACTCAATTCGACATGAAAGACTTGGGTGAGGCAGCCTATGTTCTTGGTATTCAGATTGTCAGAACCGGAAGAACAGATCCCTTGCTCTCTCTCAAACAGCTTACATTGACAAAGTTCTTGAGAGATTTTCCATGACCAATACCAAAGGGGCAAACATGCCCTCTAGACATGGTATCCGTCTATCTAAGGAACAGTGTCCTACTGATCCTCAAGAGATAGAAGACATGGCAAAAATTCCTTATGCTTCTGCAATTGGAAGTCTAATGTATGCTATGCTATGCACTAGACCTGACATCTGCTATGCAGTTGGAATCGTGAGCAGGTATCAGTCAAATCCAGGTAGGGTACATTGGAATGCTGTTAAGTATATTTTGAAATACTTAAAGAGTACAAGAGATTATGTATTAGTCTACAAGGGTGGTGCTTTGAATCCCTTAGGCTATACAGACTCAGATTTCCAGGGATGTCTTGAAGACATGAAATCTACATCCGGGATGGTGTTTACTCTTGGGGGTGGAGCGGTGGTTTGGAGAAGTGCTAAACAAGCTGCGATTTCGGATTCTACCATGGAGGCGGGAATACATAGCCGCGGTGACGGCTAAAGAGGTTGTCTGGCTTAGGAAGTTCTTCACCAGTCTTGGTGTAGTTCCTGGAATGGAAAGGCCTCTAGTCCTGCTTTGTGATAACACTGGAGCTATAGCCAACAGTAAGGAACCTCGGAGCCACAAGAGAAGTAAGCACATAGAAAGAAAGTATCATATTATCAGAGAATATGTGGCAAGAGGGGATGTACTGGTGGAGAAAGTGGATACGCAGGATAACTTGGTTGATCCATTCACCAAAGTCTTGGCAGTAACTTCATTCGAAAAGCACCGTCAGAATTTAGGATTAATTGAAATGTACTGATTTGTTTTATATTAGTGCAAGTGGGAGTTTGTTGGGTTTTATGCCCTAAATAAAACTCTGTTTCAATGTAATCCAGATTATTCTATATCAATAAAGTGACAGAAGTAATTTTTCATTCACTTGTGTAAGTTTTGGTTCACTTAATCAATTGCTTGTCTATTTGATTTATAAATTCATCCAAACCCTTTTCACATACTTGAACATGTTTATTGTGTTGTCAACACAGTGGAAAATAAACATGATTATGTGAATAAAGTATTCCTAGATTTATCAGAACACTGGGTTTCACTGATATGACAATCTACAACAGAGTTTACTTACATTTGGAGAAATGTTATGTTCTTTCCAGAACATAGGTTAAAGTAAAGCTCAGGTTGGATGCATGGAGTATGCATTGGAATGGACCGATATTGAACTTTGAATTAGATTTTGAAACTTACCGTAAACATCTATTCAATTCAATATCATAAGTTGATCCTAGATCACATGATCTAAATCCTGATATGGTTAAGCTTAATTTCAAGAGTGTTATTCGTGTTCTTTGATTTGTTAGTTAAGCCTAAAACTTTAGTCTGGGCAATACATACATTTTGGGAACACGGTAGTGCGATTGAGTGGGAGCGCTAACATAAATATGGAATCTATAGCTTCTATCTGGCGAATAGTAAGCAAAGGGTGATTTCCTTCGAGCTTAACCAAACGAGATAAATGATTGAGTACTCATTTCACTTAGTTGAAATATCATTTATACAGGGTTAAGTGTTTTAAGGATAAAATACATTGTAGGGTGTTACGGTAATTTAAGTCCCTTTACAGTGTAGATCATCCATATAGAGGATCATTGATCACATTAGGATTATAACAATGGATAACTAATAATGTGTCTATATGGTGGAACATATAGAGCATTCTATATACTGAGAGTGCAATTCTGAGTTCTATGTGTGGATTCAACGAAGAATTAATAAGTCAGTGAATTTAAGTGGTAAATTCTAGATCTGCTTATTGGAAGCTCGGATATATAGACCCATGGTCCCCTCACTAGTTGAGATGATATTACTTGTAGGACTCATTTAATTGATTTTAATTAATCAATTAAAAACTCTCAAGATAGACTTGTCAGTTTGAGAATTTAGCACTTATTAAGGGCAAAACAGTAAATAGAGATTTTGAAGGGCATATTTATTAATTAGGAAACTTTAATTAGTTTCATTATTAATAAAATAAATGATAATATATTATTTGATAATTATTTTTAATTATTAAATAATTAGATTTATCATTAATATGGTTGAACAATGGAATTGGCAATTTTTCACAAAAAGGGAAACTATCAAGTGTAGGAAAAGGAAAGTTGGAAAAGAGGCAAGCCTTGTTTCCACATTGCCTAGGCCGGCCCCTTTACCTTCCTTTTCCCTTTGATTTTCTCAGTTCAAAATGTCAATCATAGCCCTTGGTGGTCTTCTATAAATAGAAGGCAAAGGCTTCAGAGTTTCATACATCTGTACAACTGAAAAGCTTTTCACAGCATTATTCTGAAAGAATTTTCTCTCTGAAAATTCTCTCTGAGCCGCCACCCTCTCTCTCTCTATTCCTTCACTGTTTCGAAATGTATGAGTGCTAGAGTAGTGCCCACACACATCAAGTAATACCTCAATCATAGTGAGGAAGGCTGTGTAGATTTCAGAGATAACAAAGAAGGACTTTCGGGCTCAGATCTTGATTATACTGCTACGTAAAGGAATCAAGGGTTAGAGATCTGAGTGGGAGGAGACATATATATTCCGCTGCAATCACTGTAAGATTTCTGATACTCTTATGTGTTTAATTTCATATCGTTTTAGAAGTTCATATTTAGGTTGTTAAATCAACATACTTGTGAGTAGATCTAAGTTCCTGGTAAAATAATTTCCAACATGAACTGCATATCTACTAACTTTTTCTCCACCCATATCAGTTCGCAAGATCTTTAACCACTTACCTTCACCATTGCTAGAAATTCATGAAAATTTTCAAACATTTCAAATTTCTTTTGCATAAGGTAAAATCTAGAGTGATCGTTTTAAGAATACAACGAAAACTCATATCCACCCCTGAATGTACATCCATCTGGGAATGAGATGAAATTACTTTCAGTGGATATAGGCATATTAACTCTTTGTAGAGAATGATCTTGTCAAAACCACTATGAACAAGATACAAATGCCATAGATTTATAAAATATGTGGTTGAATCTTTTGATGACTTAAGTTTAGTTACATCAAAGAGTTCTTAGAATAGTGCAAGTGGATTCTGGTCACAGAATACTAAACTCATACAGTTTGAATCCATTGAAAGAAAATGGTTATGAAACACTTGTGAAAGTGTAACTGTATAATTAGTAATTCTTTGTTGGACCACCACTACTAATCTAACTCTATGATTTGCCCATACAAGTAGGAGATTTCTAAGATTGAGGATTTATATCATTTTGGGATAGAATTCTGGGAATATAATCAAGTTCGTCATTTAATTTCTTAAGAGAAAATATTGAATGACTTTATATGATTTATAGACCATTCATCCAATGATATGTTATTAAGCTGATTCTAAATGAATAAGCTAAGAGGAATTAGGATAATTTCGTTTTAAATAAGAATCCAACGACGCTCCGATTAGCGAGAGTCAAAGTAATCTTATTTATACAATCTTCTTGTTTCATATTGTAAAATACTAGTCTAAGGTGTCATCAATTGATGAACAGCTAGATGTTGCATATACAATATTTATCTTTTGAGATCTAACACTATTATGTTAGTCTAATGGTGAAAATCCATTAGGGATTTATCTCATTAGAAGAACAAGCCAAGTTAGACCAACAATGAAGATTCGAAATTAAACTACAATTTAATAACAGAAAATAACATGGTTCAATACAAATTCATACACAATTCAAAAATTATGAAGCATATAGCAAGTAGGAATGACAAGTGAAAATACTAAAACATACAATCCTAAATAATTTCCAAGGTTTTCAACAAACTGATATCAGTGTCCCGTTTAGGCGAGAGTCAAAGCTACCATTCATTGAATAGAGTTGTCAGCTCATCTAAAATGATCAACATTCTAGCAACCTTTTATTCAATCAAGATTGGAATCCGCGTTGTCCCGTTTAGGCGAGAGTCAAGGCTATTCTATCTTATGAGCTTCCACCATTGTTTCATATTCTTGCAAGTCTTATACAGTCGCCATCATTAGGGTGATCATAAACTATATAAAAAACTTACAAGATTACTTATCTTTCGAGATTAAACGGTGCTAACTTGCTAATGAACGTTCCTCCATTAGGGAGGATTACTCACTAAAACAATAGCTATGTAAAACCAACAATGGAGATCGAATATCCTTATAATAATAAAGCTCATTATTTAATGAAGGTTATATTTTCTTCTAATATTTATTTTAATCAATTTATTTTAAATATATATTTATTTTAATTAAAATTTCCAATTTAGAATAATATATTCTAAACATAAATTTTAATTTAATATTTATAAATTATACTTAGATGGATATGAAAATAACGTGAATTATTTCCATCTTAGTAATAATTTCCATAAATATTTAGAAAATTATTCAATTTAAGTTGTTTCAAAATTAATTTAAATTAATTTACAACTTCAAATTTAATTTTCTATAAATATATATTGCATTTTCGAAAATGCTTTAAAATAAAATACAAATAAATCCTGGAAAATTACTCTAATTTTATGTTGGCCCAAAATTAATTAATAAAATTAATTTTCAACAAAAAATATAACTTTCCTATTTAATTAAATATCTAAGAAAAATTTCAAATATTTAAGTATCATGATTAAAAATCAACTTAAATATTAATTTTCTATTTAATTAAATACACTAGAAAAATACTTCAAGCAAAACAGATAATATCTATCTAGACTTTCATACACTAATTAATTCAATTTCTAATTATAATATATTTTACTTCATTTATTTTAATTAATCATTAAATGAAAAATCATTGATTTAAGTTGGTCCAAAATTAAATAAATAATTTTCAACTTTAATCTATTTTTCAAATAAAATTTGAAATTTCTGCATTAAAGAAATGCAATTTCGAAATTTTGGAAAAAGATTAATAAAATAAAATAAAATATATTTTGAAAATTATTCAAATTTAAGTTATTCTGAAATAAGATTCCAAACTTAAAATAATTTTCAAATTTAATTAAATAACATGAAAATGACAATATTTAAGTATCATGATGAAAATCAACTTAGATATTGAAATTTTCAATTTAATTAAATGTATTAAATTCAAGAAATAAATAATTAAGTATAGAGGAAACTTAATTATTGATTCTAGTTTAATACTAGGAAAATATACTAAACTTAGATTGTACCAAAATTAATTATGAGACAATTAATTTTACAATCAATGATATTTCCTTATTTAATATTAGAAATAATAATTAGTACTAGAAATAACTATCTAGAATATATCATTAACTAAGTGTTTTTCTAAAATTAACTTTAAAATATTACATGAAAAATAAATTTCATATATTTTAAAAGTTAATTATGTTACTAATTCAATTTTAATTAGGTCAGACTAATATAATTAACCTAATACAATTATTTAAATAAGGCAAATGGGCCTTCACAATTGGTGTAGTTCATGTGAGGGGGATCTGGGTTCAGTATGTCGTACCCACTTCTATTGGCCCCCAACTCTCACACAAGGCCCAAAAGAGAGGAATTTAACCTTAAATAAATAATTGTTATTCATTGAACAAGCCCAAATCTAATTGGACCTAAATAAATTTCCTTATGTCAAAATTTATTTTAGCAACCTAGTCCATTTACTTAGTAAAGCTTAAATGGGCTTCCTATATGCATCTAAGCCCAAAAGCAAACATATAGGCTCACACAGGTCAAATGATTTGGATGGGCCCTATCATGTTACTAGGTTTACACAGATGAAAGAAGTACAAAATTTACCTGTTAATTATTTATAAGATCTATCGTCAATTGGACTATGATTAAAATCAGATCATTGGATCTGTCAACAAGTTAATCATAGAAATTTAGATCAGATAAATAATAGGTTTGTAAAAAAAAATTTGAATAAACAATATTAATAAACAAACATTGTCCATGTAACAGATGTGAAAATAAGATATTAATATAATTAAATTATTATTCTTAAACTAACCCACTAAAGGCAACTAATTTTAAAATATCTAGGTTTATTTGAATCAAATTAGATTAAATATCTAATAAGATCAATGATTTGAAAGGAAAGAATCTTCAATATCACTTTCAGATCTTATAATTTAATAAAATAAACCAATTTTAAAATAGATTTGGTTAGATAATTATTATTTAGGAATAAAATAATAAATGAATAATAATTACCATAATTATATGTCAAATATCTCAAATTAAGTAATATTCAAATCTCTACAAAAATATCTATGTTATTTAAATATTTAAGATATGATTTATAAATTTCTAATAAGGAAAAAAATGATATATATATAGAAAAAATATCATTTTTAAACTTATAATTTATAAATAATTAAATATTTAACAAAATAACAAATTTTGAATTTGAAAAACATTATGGTAAGTATATCTATAAAAATATCTATGTTAATTTCAAATTTATTAATTATTTAATTTGTCATATAAAATAATTTTAATATAATATTTTAAATAAACAGACAAAGTTATCTTTAAATTTAAAATATATTAAATATCAAAATATCTAATCTTATAATTAAATAATAAATAAATATTAAAGAAGTTAACAAAATTTTAAATCTGACCATAATAGAAAATATTTAAAATTGGAAACATTCCAAAATAGAAATATTTAAAATTGGAAAAATTCCAAATTGAAAATATTTAAAATTGGAAACATTTCAATTTAGAAATATTTAAAAAAGAAAAAATGAATTTTGGGAAACAATCCCATGAAAAAATTGGATTTTTGGGAAAAAACCCATAAAATTCGCAATTTGTAGGGGGCTGTCAGGAAAGGCTGCATGCAGCAGCCATGATTTCTAATCTTCCAAAATTCATATCTTTCTCAATTTTTATCGGAATCGAGTTCCGTAATAAACAAAATTGCTTAATTTTTCACAAGGAATCCAAATAAAATATTTTCAAAAATCGAAAAAATATTTTTCATGGAAAAAGGTACTGTACAACATATGCATTTATCAACTAACACATAAACCACATGAAACCATCCAAATAACCACAGAAACAAATAAATCATCGTTTTAATTCATATTACATGAAAGTAAATCATTACCATGGCTCTGGTGCCAGTTGTTGGAAGTTATTTTACCAGGATCTAGATTTACTATCATGTATGTTGGATTAACAACCTAATATGAATTCTAAAACAATGAAAATAAACACATATAAAGTTAGAAAACCTTACAGTGGGTGCAGCGGAATATTATGACTCCTTCCGTTCAGATATCTAGCCCTTGATTCCTTTCTGTAGCAGAGCATCACCAAGATCTGAACCTGGATCTTCTTTTCTCCTTCTTTGATGCAGAATTTCCATAGTCTTACATACTATGATTGAGGTACCACTTGATGTGTGTGGGCACTACTCATCTCACAAGGATTTCGAATTTTTTTTTTTTTTCTATTTTTCTCTCATAATTTCGCGGCTTATCAAGCATACAAGAGAAGAGAACAAGGGTTGCTTTATATAGGGAATAAGGAGAGCACAACTTTCCAAATAAGCAGTTTCCTCTTTTACTGTGTAATTGATTAACTGCCTTATTTAGTGTGATCCACCACTTTTCTATTATTGCTAGGCTTTGATTAGCAATTACATGACAATTAAAATTGAAAATAATAATTGGGAAACAAGCAAAGGGAGTGGCCGACCATGGAGTTTCATGGGACTCACTTGGATTTTGCAGTTTCCTCAATTTTATTTCTATTTCTCCAAAAATGCCATTTTTCCAATTCTAATCATTTAAATGCGAAAACTAATTATTTAATAACTAAAATAGATTATTAAATAATATTGTCATTTACAATAATTATTAATTAGACATATAGAGTCTCTTAATTAATAATTAAACCTAGAAACCCTTTTATTTACGATTTCATCCTTACTGAGTGAGAATTCATAAAGTAGACATAGTCTAACTTTTAGAATTATAATTGATTAATTAAAATCAATTAACTGAGTCTTACAAGCAGTATGGTCTCAACTAGTATGGGGACCATGGGTCTATATAACCGAGCTTCCAATAAGTTGAATCGAATTTACCAAGTAAATTCCCTAACTTATTAATTCCTCATTGAATCCACACTTAGAACTTGGAATTGCACTCTCAGTCATATAGAACGCTCTATATGTTCCATGATATAGACACGTCATTAGTTATCCATTGTTATAACCCTAATGTGATCAATGACCCTCTAATAGATGATCTACATTGAAAAGGCACTACTGTTACCGCTACACCTTCAATGTATTTTGATCTTAAAACACTTAGCTCCGTATAAATGATATTTCAGCAAAGTGAAATGAGATCTCCACCATTTATTTCTGTTTAGCCAAGCTCGAAGGATATCATCGTTTCACTTCTAAGTTCCGATAGAAGTTATAGATTCCATATATATGGTAGCGCTCCCACTCAATTATACTATCATGTTCCCAAAATGTACGTATCACCCTGATCCAAAAGTAGGCTTAACTAACAAATCAAAGAACACGAATAACACTCTTGAGATTGAACCTAACCATATCAGGATTAAGATCATTTGATCTAGGATCAACATGTGATATTGAATTGAATAGATATTACGGTAAGGTATAATATATCTAATCAAAGTTCAATATCGGTCCCTTCCGATGTATACTCCATACATCCGATACTGGTAAACTTTGCCAATGTCCTGGAAAGAACATAACACATTTCCAAGGTGTAAGAATACCTATCGCTGATTATGTTGGAAATTATTTTACCAGGATCTTAGATCTACTCACAAGTATGTTTATTAACATCCTAAATAAGAACTTTCTAAAACAATAAATTAAACACATATAAAGTTTAAGAAACCTTACATTGAGTGTAGCTGAATTAAATGACTCCTTCCGTTCAGATCTCTAACCCTTGTATCCTTTCTGTAGCAGAGTATTATCAAGATCTGAACCTGGATCTCTTTCTCTGAATTCTTGATGCTGAATCTCCTTTGCTGATGATCTTTCTTCACGATCTTCCTCACTATGATTGAGGTATTGCTTGATGTGTGTGGGCACTACTCTAATCACTAAGGTAGGTCAAAATTATCAAGGAAGAAGAGAGAGAGAGGGTGGCGGCCAAGGTAGAGAGAGAGGCTCAGGTTTTTCTGATTCAGAAAGTGTAATTTTCCTGAAGCCTTCACTATCTATTTATAGCATTCCACTAGGGTTAGATTTGAATTATATGGCATTAAAATAATGAAAATATCAACTTAAAAAGCCTACAAAGGTGGCCGGCCATGGCTTAGTGGACTGGGCCTTGCTTTTTGCAATTTTGCAATTTTAACACCTTTTGTATCTGATTTTCTCAAAAATGCCAATTTCCTAATTCAATCATTTAAATGCCAATTCTAACTATTTAATAACTATAAATAATTATCAAATAATATTGTCATTTATCATATTTATTAATTGAACCATACAAAGTATCATAATTAACAAATATGCCCCTATTAACTCTTTCTTTACAATTTCGCCCTTACTTAGTGAAAATTTCACAAATAGACATAGTCTAACTTGTGAATTATAATTGATTAATCAAAACCAATTACATGAGTCTTACAAACAATATTATCTCAACTAGTGGGGGGACCATGGGTCTATATAACCGAGCTTCCAATAAGTAGATCAAGAATTTAGCACTAAAATTCACTAACTTATTAATTCTTCGTTGAATCCACGCATAGAACTTAGAATTGCACTCTCAGCATATAGAATGCTCTATATGTTCCACCATATAGACACATCATTAGTTATCCATTGTTATAATCCTAATTTGATCAATGATCCTCTATATGAATGATCTACACAGTAAAGGGATTAGATTACCGTAACACCCTACTATGTATTTTATCCTTAAAACACTTGACCCAGTATAAATGATATTTCAGCTTATGTGAAATGAGATCTCCACCATTTATTTTCGTTTGGTCAAGCTCGAAGGAGATCATCCTTTGCTTACTATTCGCCAGATAGAAGCTATAGATTCCATGTTTATGCTAGCGCTCCCACTCAATTGCACTACCGTGTTCCCAAAATGTACGTATCACCCTGACCTAAAAGTAGGATTAACTAACAAATCAAAGAACACGAATAGCCTTTCAAGATTGAGCCTAATCATAACAGGATTAAGATCATTTGATCTAGGATCAACTTGGTGATATTGACTTGAATAGATTTTACGGTAAGTTTAATTAAATCTAAATCAAAGTTCAATATCGGTCCCTTCCGATGCATACTCCATGCATCCAACCTGAGGTTTACTTTAACCAATGTTCTGGAAAGAACATAGTATTTCTCCAAATACAAGTAAACTCTTGTTGTAGATTATCATATCAGTAAAACCCTGTGTCTGATAAATCTAGGAAACTTTATTCACATAGTCATGTTTACTTTCCAATGTGATGACAACACAATAATGATCAAGTATGTGAAAAGGGTTTAAGATGAATTTATAAATCAAATAGACAAGCAATTGATAAAGTGAACCAAAACATACACAAATGAATGAAAAATACTTCTGTTTCTTTATTGATGTTGAATAAAATAGATTACATTGAAATAGAGTTTTATTTAGGGCATAAAACCTAACAAACTCCCACTTGCACTAATATAAAACTAATTAGTACATATCAATTAATCCTAAATTCTAACGGTGCTTTTCAAAGGCTGTCACGGCCAGGACTTTGGTAAATGGATCAGCTAGGTTGTCCTCTGTGTCAACTTTCTCAACTAGTACATCCCCTCTTGCCACGTATTCTCTGATAATGTGATACTTCCTTTCAATGTGTTTGCTTCTCTTATGGCTTCGAGGTTCTTTACTGTTTGCTATTGCTCCATTGTTATCATAGAGTAGTACCAGAGGCTTTTCCATTCCAGGAACAACTCTTATGGTGGTGAAGAACTTTCTTAGCCAGACAAGTTCTTTAGGAGCTTCGGCTGCTGCTATGTATTCAGCTTCCATAGTTGAGTCCGATATCGCGGTTTGTTTAGCACTTCTCTAAACCACTGCTCCACCCCCAAGAGTAAACACCATCCCAGATGTAGATTTCCTGTCTTCAAGACTTGCCTGGGAAATCTGAATCAGTGTAGCCTATGGGATTTAAAGCACCACCCTTGTAGACTAACACAAGATTCCTTGTACTCTTTAAGTATTTTAGAATATACTTAACTGCATTCCAATGTTCTTGTCCTGGATTAGACTGATACCTGCTCACGATTCCAACAGCATAACAAATGTCAGGTCTAGTGCATAACATTGCATACATTAGACTTCCAACTGCAGAGGCATAGGGAATTTTCGCCATGTCCTCTATCTCTTGAGGATCAGTCGGAGACTGTTCCTTAGATAGACGAATACCATATCTAGAAGGCATGTTTGCCCCATTGGTGTTGCTCATGGAGAATCTCTCTAAGACTTTGTCTATGTAGGTTGTTTGAGAGAGAGCAAGAGATATGTTCTTTCGGTTTCTTATGATCTGAATACCAAGAACATAGGCTGCTTCACCCAAATCTTTCATATCGAATTGAGTGTTGAGCCATTCCTTGATGTGAGTCATTTTCTTGATATTGTTTCCAATGATCAAAATGTCATCAACATAAAGGACCAGGAATACTACTATTTGGTCTTCCTTGAGTTGGTAAACACAAGGTTCATCTTCATTCTGAAGAAAGCCGTAGGTCTTGATGATTTCATCAAACCTCTTGTTCCATGAGCGAGAAGCTTGCTTAAGTCCATAGATAGACCTGTTTAACTTGCAAACTTTCTTTTCCTGCCCAGGAAGAACATAACCTTCTGGTTGCTCCATATAGATGGTTTCTTCAAGTACCCCATTAAGGAAGGTAGTCTTGACATCCATTTGCCAGATTTCATAATCGAAAGCAGCAGCTATGGAGAGAAGAATTCGGATGGATTTGAGCATGGCAACAGGACTAAAAGTTTCCTCATAGTCCACGCCTTCTCTTTGGGTATAACCCTTGGCTACAAGTCTAGCTTTAAAAGTTTCGACTTCGCCTCCAGCTCCTCTTTTCTTCTTGTAAACCCACTTGCATCCTATCGGATGATAGTCGTCAGGTGCGTCTACATATTCCCAGACTTTGTTCTTTTTCATGAAATCCATTTCTGAATCCATGCCGGCTGACCATTGTTTCCGTTGCGGACTAGCCATTGCCTGTTTATAGGTCAATGGATCGTCATCAATACCGTCACCTACGACCATATTGATTTCACCATCCAAGCCATAACGAGCAGGTTTTGTTGAAACCCTCCCACTACGACGATGTACGGTTGTCTTCTGAACAGAAACTTTAGTAGTAGATTTCTCAGTTTGTTCAACTGAGGGAGTGGGATTGTCTTCTTCACGAGTGGAAGAGGACGGAACATTGGAAGGACTTATATCTGATAGTAATTCCTCTAGAACAACTTTACTTTTCGGTTTGTAGTCTTTAATATAGTTCTCTTCAAGGAAAGTAGCATTTGTAGAAACAAACACTTTGTTATCCTTGTGACTATAAAAATAGTCCACCCCTAGTCTCTTTAGAATTTCCGACAAACATGCATACTTCGGTACGTGATTCAAGTTTGCCTTCTTTCTTTCTTAAGACATGAGCAGGGCACCCCCAAATTCTGTAATGGCGTAAACTAGGTGTTTGACCATTCCAAAGTTCGACGGGTGTCTTAGGGACTGCTGTAGATGGAACAACATTTAGAATGTCATTTGCCATTTGTATAGCATATCCCCAGAAGGACGTAGACAGAGTTGAATAACTCAGCATAGACCTAACCATTTCCAAAAGAGTGCGATTTCTTCTTTCTGCAACTCCATTTTGTTGTGGAGAGGCTGGGGCAGTGTATTGGGATTCAATTCCAAGTTCAATTAAATGATCTTTGAACTGCATATCCATATATTCTCCACCCCTATCAGTTCGCAAGATCTTTAATGATTTACCTAATTGGTTTTGGGCCAAAGCATGAAACTCCTGAAACTTTTCAAACGTTTCAGATTTCTTTTGCATAAGGTAAAGAAAACTATATCTAGAGAAATCGTCAATGAAAGTGACAAAATACTCATAACCACCTCGGGCTTTGACATTCTAAGGTCCGCAGACATCGGAATGCACTAACCCTAGAGGGATTTTGGCACGCTCTCCCTTTGCAGAGAAAGAACGTTTAGTCATTTTTCCTTCTAGGCAGGACTCGCATACTGGCAGTTCACCTAAGACGACATTTTTCAATGGACCGTCTTTGGTGAGCCTATTGAGTCTATCAAAGCCTATATGACCTAAACGTAAATGCCATAGATAAGTTTGATCATCATTATCAATCTCTTTTCTTTTTAGGTTTCTAGATCTAGCTACACTGAAAAGTTCACTATTTAGTGAGATTTGAGTACTCGGTCTTAAAACATAAAGCCCTTGTTCCATTATAGCAACACATATTTGAAATCCATTACGAGAAATTGAACAATTTGTACTCGAAAAATTCAATATATAAGATTGTGTTTGCAAACATGAGACACTAATCAAGTTTCTACTAAAGTTTGGAATAAACAAAACTTTTTCTAAAATTAAAAATCTTTGTTGAAACTTGATGCGGGCTTTTCCTCTAGCTTTTACCGATACTAATTCGCCATTGCCAACTTTAAGCTGTAACTCTCCTGGAAGCAGATTTTCCCAAGTTTCAAGCAACTGCAGTGAAGAACATACATGGTTAGTAGACCCAGAATCAACAATCCAGATGGATTTGTCATTCTCTAAAACACATGATTCAAAGACAAAAGCATTACCTTCGTTTGAATTGTTTAGAAGCCTGGGACATCGTTCTTCATGATGACCCTTTCCATTACAATTCGAACATAGAAGATTATGTCTGATAATTGTACTTGAAGAAGCAGTTTTGCTAGATCCTTCATACCTAGTCCTTTTCCTTCGATTATTGATTGCAAACCCAGGGGGACCCATTGCAATCAAGTTCCGTTCATGGGCTCGTAATTCTGCTTCGAGCTTGTCCATGTCGGAGGAGTTAGAATTGTTGATCATGTAAGAGATAACAAATTCATTATACTCCGGAGGAAGACTATTAAGGATGAGTTGGACCCATTGTTCTCTTGATAAATCAATTCCTAATAGATTTGCCTTTTGGAACTTCAGATTCCTCATCAACAGGTGTGAGTTAATGCAACTACCAGGATGCATTTTCACACTATAGAGTTCTTTTGCTAAGATAGTAACTAAGAGAGGATCGGGGTGAGGGTTATTCATAATGACACTACAACACATCAATAAAACAGAAGTAAGGTTTTGGCTCATAAATTCATACACAATTTAGAAAATAATAAATAATGACATATGTTATAGAAATACTAAATCTAACATAGTCCCGTTTAGGCGAGAGTCAAGGCAATTCTATCTTATGAGCTTCCACCATTGTTTCATAACTTGCCAAGTATGGTCGCCACCATTAGGGTGATCTATACTGTAACACCCTAACTATCTTAGGCGTATTACGTGATTTTTAAACGTACTGTGCAGCTCGTTGCTAGTCAACGAGGTTTATGGAAAAACGTGATTAATTAAAATTTTGCTTTTTCATTAAACTTATAAACCATTTTGCAAAAAGTTTCGGGATCCCGATTTATAAAAATATTTACAAACGTTTTTACTGTTCAACTTTTACATCAAAATAAAGTCGTCTAACGACAGTTACAAAATCTCAGCCCTGCTGTCCCGAGGATCGTACGCTCCAGGCCTAACCGCCCCGACATGTACAATCTCATATGCTCGGTCACGGTCCATCAGCTACAGCCTTGCCTTTACCTACACATGAACGTAAACTGTGAGTCGACAGACTCAGTAAGAAAAGCATAATAATATCATACATAAAACTGACTGCCGTGTCCAACACGATACTGAGTCCCGCTACTGCCATGTCCAACATGGTACTGAGCACTACTGCCATGTCCAACATGGTACTGAGTTTTGAACGTTCAGGGGACGGTACTATTGACAAGTATCCTCCTGATCGGTCGAACCGGTCATACTCCGCCGCTTGGTCATACTCCGGCTCGTACCGACGGGATAGGTCAATAAAGATCGAACCACCAACCGTTGTCGGCTGATCGGTCGAACCGGTCATACTCCGCCGTCGGTCATACTCCAGCCTGTACCGACGTGACAGGGTTGGATGGTTCGAAGCCTAAATACATATCTAATGTAATCTAACAGGCTTCCTACATGCACGCTAAACATGTAATCTACATATGCATACTGTTATACTAATCTTACCTGGATTCCGATTTCGTGTGTGCTTGGTCAACCCGACCGGAACCGAAGCCGAACGGCGGACATCGGCTCCTAAACCATAAAAATCACAACGCTATAAGTGACACGCTAAATCACTTCCCGAGGACTAAAACTTGAAACTAAAAGTTTCCCTATCGATAAAAAGCATGGCAATACCCCTAAAAACCCAAAAACGAGGAAAACTAGGGTTCTGAAAAATCCCCAACCGGCAGACCGGTTGCCCAACCGGAATTCCGGTTCTGGGAAAATCTGAACCCCCATCCGGAATTCCGGATGCTCAACCGGAATTCCGGTTCCTCGCAGGCAGCAACCAAAAAATCTCATAACTTGACCAATTCGAACCCAATTGGTCCCAAACTTTCCAGACCTGTTCTAAATACCCTAAAGAACAAATCCAAGGCAACAAACCTACCCAGAAACCACACATACAAAATTTGCCATTGGAGCTCAAGCTTTGAGTTCCAAACTCAAGCTTGAGCAAACCACTTAAACAAGCAATCAAACTAGCTTAAAACCCCTTAAACTAGCATAATATAACCTCTGCAAACTAACAGAAACATCCAGCAATAACACAGCAACATATCATAGCATTTCATCCAAAAAAATCACATATTTTACATAAAAACAACAAAGCTTTGAACACCCTATCTAGCATGCTTCAAACCACTCAATTAACATCACATAACATACTTTGAATCACATAATTTAACCATAAAAACACAGCAGCAACTCAACTAGAAATCATGCATGCATCTCATTTTTTTTTTCACATTTTTCTTAAGAAATTTAAAGAGAAGGAACTAGGGAACACATACCACAACAAGGGATCTCTAGAGTAGCAAATTAGGGCTTGAATCTCTACCAAAAATCCCAGCTTGAACCCCCAAGTCTCAGCCGAAATGCAAGAGGAAAAGAGAGAGAGAGTTTTCTATTTGATTTTTTTCTAATTTCTTTAAAATTTGACTAAGTGATGGAATTTTGAGAAAAAGGAATATAACACATTTTATTTCAGCCAAATAATCACATAATTAATTATTTATTTTCCATTTAATAAATCATATAAGACAAAACACTAATGGGGCAAAAAGACCATTTTGCCCCTCCACCATAAAATCATGAAAATCATACTAAAGGGGTATTTTTGGGACATTCTAAATTCCCGGCCATTCCCGACATTCCCAATGTCTAAAACCCGTCCCCAAAATACTAACATACTAAGTTGTGATTTCTACTGAGCCAAACGCCGCGTTCCAAAATACCGGACACCGGAAATACGAAACATAAAAGCTACTGATAACATACTCATGCATATCTGAATTCCATAAATATCAATACTAAATTATTTAAATAGCTATAAATAATTTCATGATTAACATAAATAACTGCTAATTTCCAAATTAACTAAGCGGGCTTTACAACTATTCCCCCCTTAAAAGGATTTCGTCCCCGAAATCTAACCTGAATAACTCTGGAAATTGAGCTCGCATATCTGATTCTAGCTCCCAGGTGGCTTCTTCCACCTTACTGTTTCTCCAGAGAACCTTGACCAACGCTATGGTCTTATTCCGAAGGACTTTATCCTTTCTATCCAGGATCTGCACTGGCTGTTCCTCATAAGACATATCTGACTGAAGCTGAAGACTCTCATAGCTGAGTATATGAGAGGGGTCTGAAACGTATTTTCTC
Source organism: Cannabis sativa (assembly GCF_029168945.1). Classification (NCBI taxonomy): domain Eukaryota; kingdom Viridiplantae; phylum Streptophyta; class Magnoliopsida; order Rosales; family Cannabaceae; genus Cannabis; species Cannabis sativa. Next base: position 78,469,175 of record NC_083603.1, on the reverse strand, counting down.
AACATTGAGACATGAAATACGTTGTGCACTGCTGATAAAGCTGGAGGCAATGCTAACCGATATGCCACTTGACCTATCTTCTCGAGAATCTCGAAAGGTCCTGTAAACCTAGGGCATAACTTGCCTCTTTTCCCGAAACGTTTAATCCCCTTCATCTGAGATACTCGCAAAAACACATGGTCCCCTACTCGGAACTCAACATCCCTACGTTTCGGATCTGCGTAACTCTTCTCGTCCGCTTCCGGGAGGCAAGCATTCTAGCTTTAATCTTCTCTATTGCCTCATTGGTCCGCCGAACCGACTGCGGACCTAGGTATTTTCTCTCCCCGTCTCATCCCAGTGGATAGGGGATCTGCATTTTCTACCGTACAACAGTTCGTAGGGTGCCATCCCTATCGTACTCTGGTAACTGTTGTTGTACGAGAACTCTATTAACGGTAGGTATTTACTCCATGAACCCTCAAAGTCCATAACACAGGCTCTCAGCATATCCTCCAATATCTGAATTGTCCTTTCGGACTGACCATCTGTCTGAGGATGGAATGCTGTACTGAATTTTAGCTTCGTACCCATTGCCCGTTGCAAACTTTGCCAAAATTTGGAGGTGAATTTCGGATCCTGTCCGAAACTATAGACTTCGGTACCCGTGAAGTCTCACTATCTCCCTGACAGATAACTCGCCAACCGATCCACCGTAAACGTTGTTCTAACCGTGAGAAAATGAGCGATTTCGTAAATCGATCCACCACTACCCAGATGGAGTCATACATACCCGTGGTCCTAGGTAACCCGACCACAAAATCCATCGTAATATCCTCCCATTTCCATTCTGGTAGGGTTAGAGGCTGCAACAACCCTGCTGGTCTCTGATGTTCAGCCTTGATCTGCTGACACGTGAGGCATCTCGAAACGAATTCTACCAAATTCTTCTTCATACCGCTCCACCAGAAGTACGGTTTCAAATCTTGGTACATCTTGGTGGTGCCGGGATGTAGAGAATATGGAGTAGAATGAGCCTCCTCAAAGATCTCGTTCCTCAAGTCCACACTGTTCGGGACACAAACCCTGGCTTTATACAAAAGCACCCCACTAGCTGACACTGAAAAGTCTTTGGCTTGACCAGCCAATACCTCATCTCGGATCTTCACTAACTCCGGATCTGTCGTCTGAGCAACCTTTATTCTTTCTAACAGATCAGATTGCAGCGTTAAGTTGTGTAGCTGACCTACCACAAACTCAATGCTGGACCTAACCATATCCTCTGCTAGCTGAGGTGAGATCTGAACCATGCTAGCCACTTGCCCGGGACCCTTTCTGCTCAGGGCATCGGCCACTACATTGGCTTTCCCGGGATGGTAAAGGATCTCACAATCATAATCCTTCACTAATTCCAACCAACGCCTTTGTCTCATGTTCAAATCTTTCTGAGTAAAGAAATACTTGAGACTTTTATGGTCGGTATAGATCTCGCACTTCTCCCCATAAAGGTAATGCCGCCAAATCTTCAGTGCAAAAACCACTGCGGCCAATTCTAAATCATGAGTCGGGTATCGCTGTTCATAATCCTTTAACTGACGGGAGGCATAAGCGATAACCCGATCGGCTTGCATCAATACGCACCCCAAACCCTGTTTGGATGCGTCACAGTAGACTACGAACTTCTCCTCGTCCGAAGGCAAAGCTAGTACTGGAGCAAGGTAATCAATCGTTTCGGCCTCCCGAAAACTAGCTTCGCATTTATCTGACCAGATAAATCGCTGATTCTTCTTTGTAAGCTCGGTTAGGGGCATTGAAATTTTGGAGAACCCCTCCACGAACCTACGGTAGTACCCAGCTAATCCCAAGAAGCTTCTGATCTCTGTCACTGTCTTCGGTCTCGGCCAATCCCTGACGGATTCGATCTTCCCGGGATCCACCTTGATCCCGTCCTTACCCACAATGTGTCCTAGGAAGGACACCTGAGACAACCAGAACTCACATTTCTTGAACTTGGCGTAGAGTCTATGTTCTCGAAGTCGTTGCAGTACCATCTGAAGATGTAACTCATGCTCCTCTTCTGACTGAGAGTACACGAGGATGTCGTCGATAAACACAATCACACAGATATCGAGGAAATCCTTGAATACTCTATTCATCAGGTCCATGAATGCTGCAGGAGCATTGGTTAGTCCGAATGACATAACCAGGAACTCGTAGTGTCCATACCTAGTGCGGAAAGCCGTCTTTGGAATGTCCTCCTCTCGGATCCTCAACTGATGATAACCCGAACGGAGATCAATCTTAGAAAAGACCGTCTTCCCCTGAAGCTGATCGAACAAGTCATCGATCCTAGGTAATGGATATTTATTCTTCACCGTCAGCTTGTTCAACTCTCTGTAGTCGATGCACATTCTCATAGATCCATCCTTCTTCTTCACGAACAAAACCGGGGCTCCCCCAAGGTGACACACTGGGCCGAATGAACCCTATGTCAAGCAACCCCTGGAGCTGAATCTTTAACTCCTTAAGTTCAGCTGGAGCCATCCTATACGGGGCTTTAGAAACCGGATCCACCCCTGGTGCCAAGTCAATCACAAAGTCAATCTCCCGCTGAGGTGGTAACCCTGGAAGTTCTTCGGGAAAAACGTCCAAAAATTCCCGAACCACTCTGATGTCCTCTGGCCGAATGGTGTCTGGCCGAGTGGTGTCCACCACCACGGCCAGAAACCCTAAGCACCCACCGTGCAATAGTTCTCTCGCTGACATAGCCGAGATGACCGGGATCCGAGATCCCTGAACCGAACCCACAAATACGAACGGTTCTTCACTTTCTGGTTGGAAGACCACCATCTTCCTCTTACAGTCAATGCTCGCCGAATATTTAGATAGGAAATCCATTCCTAAAATAATATCGAATTCGACTAAGCTCAGCTCTATCAGATCAGCGCTTAACTCTCTACCGTCTATCCTGATCGGCATAGACCTAATCCACCTATTGGAGATAACCAATTCTCCGCCAGGTAACAGGGTTCCAAACCCTGATTCATATCTATCAAAGGGTCTACCCAACTTACTAAAGACTCTGGCCGCCACATAAGAACGTGTAGCCCCAGAATCAAACAGCACTGAATAAAGCGAGTCGTTAATAAAAATCTGACCTGTAACAACTGATGGGCTGGCATCTGCATCAGCCTGCGTGATCGCGAATACCCCGGGCCGGAGTGGGTATCGCCGGAGCTCTCGGTGCCTGCGGCGGAGCTAGGGACATTCCCTCTTGAAGTGCCCGGGCATGCCACAATGAAAGCATCCACCGCCCCTTGCACTCTCCCCGATGATGCCTCTTGCGGCTAGGGCACTCGGGGTAGGAGAATCGGGTCTCATTACCACCGGGACGACTCCCTCTCGTTGCGGTTCCCCCGAACCTCTTGTTCGGCTCGAGCCGCCGGAAGCCGGTGGGTGCCCTCTTCCTGCCGATCAATGGCCGAACCACTACTCCCCGCCGAAGCCCGATGCGGGAGGGGTAGGAGCTCCGCCACTAACCGAGTACCGGGCCGAATGCGATATGCACCCCACTGCGCCCTCAGCTCGCAGTGCCTTCTCCACCATCTGAGCATAGGTGGTGCTGTCGTCAGTGGTAATCATCAGGTCATGCCTGATCTTGGGATTCACCCATCCAGATACTTCTCCTTCCTGCTGAAGTCGGTCGGCACAATTCCCGAGGCCAACCTCGCCAACCGGTCAAACTGAGTAGTATACTCAGTGACACTCATGTTCTCCCGCTGGGTCAGGTGAACGAACTCTTTCCTCTTGGCGCTTCTAACCGCCTCATTGTAGTATTTCGCGTTGAAGAGTTCCTGGAACCTTTCCCAGTCATGGTGGTGACATCGTGAATGCGAGACACCATGTCCCACCATACCGTGGCATCCTCCCGTAACCGAAATGTGGCGCACACCACTCTGTCGTTGCGGTGACACCCATGAAGTTCAAGATTCGGTGATCACCGTAAGCCACCGCTCGGCTTTCGATACATCCGGACCTCCCAGGGAATACGGAGGTGCTTGTTTCCGAACCGCTCATATAAAGGTTCCAATCGTGGGGCCGCCACCACTATCTCGGCCCGGGCGGCGAGGCGTGTGCCACCGGAACTACCGGCACCGGAACCGCAGGAGCACCCCGCCGTCTCAACCTCCGAATCTCGAGGTCTTGTTCTTCGATCCGGGCTTGCATCTCCGCAAACCGCAACTCCCGGGCCGGGCTCCCCGATCGGCCGGGGAGCTCGGGCAGCCCCGTGGCGGGTTCTCATCACCCCGACCACGAGCCCTGCCTCGGGGACCTCTACCTCGGCCCCTAGCAGGTGGGGGAAACCGAGCTCCCTCTCCCTGATTCGACCCCACGGAGTTGCCCCGACTCCTGGTAGTCCGCCTGGCGTCCATCTAGTTAGAACCGCCCGCGAAACCAAGAGTTGGCATATCGTGGTCGTATTCAAGGCGAGCTTACTAATGCCGCTTAATTTGGAAATTAGAAATGAAACATGCGCCTATTCTACTATCAGCTACTAACATGCTTCCTAACGTGCTTTTCTTTTTTTCATAATCGAATAAAATAAACTACTAAAGCAATAAAGGCTTACCGAACCGTGAACCGAGCTAACCGCCGATGATGATTGTACATGTCGTGACGATCTTCGGAAGACAACCCAGCGGCTACGATACCAAATTGTAACACCCTAACTATCTTAGGCGTATTACGTGATTTTTAAACGTACTGTGCAGCTCGTTGCTAGTCAACGAGGTTTATGGAAAAACGTGATTAATTAAAATTTTGCTTTTTCATTAAACTTATAAACCATTTTGCAAAAAGTTTCGGGATCCCGATTTATAAAAATATTTACAAACGTTTTTACTGTTCAACTTTTACATCAAAATAAAGTCGTCTAACGACAGTTACAAAATCTCGACCTCGTCGTCCCGAGGATCGTACGCTCCAGCCTAACCGCCCCGACATGTACAATCTCATATGCTCGGTCACGGTCCATCAGCTACAGCCTTGCCTTTACCTACACATGAACGTAAACTGTGAGTCGACAGACTCAGTAAGAAAAGCATAATAATATCATACATAAAACTGACTGCCGTGTCCAACACGATACTGAGTCCCGCTACTGCCATGTCCAACATGGTACTGAGCACTACTGCCATGTCCAACATGGTACTGAGTTTTGAACGTTCAGGGGACGGTACTATTGACAAGTATCCTCCTGATCGGTCGAACCGGTCATACTCCGCCGCTGGTCATACTCCACTGTACCGACGGGATAGGTCAATAAGACCGAACCACCAACCGGTGTCACTGATCGGTCGAGCCGGTCATACTCATTCGGTCATACTCCACTCGTACCGACGTGACGGGGTTGGATGGTTCGAAGCCTAAATACATATCTAATGTAATCTAACGTGCTTCCTACATGCACGCTAAACATGTAATCTACATATGCATACCGTTATACTAATCTTACCCGGATTCCGATTTCGTGTGTGCGTCAACCCGACCGGAACCGAAGCCGAACGGCGGACATCGGCTCCTAAACCATAAAAATCACAACGCTATAAGTGACACGCTAAATCACTTCCCGGGGACTAAAACTTGAAACTAAAAGTTTCCCTATCGATAAAAAGCATGGCAATACCCCTAAAAACCCAAAAACGAGGAAAACTAGGGTTCTGAAAAATCCCCAACCGGCAGAATAGGTTGCCCAACCGAATTCGGTTCGGGAAAATACGAACCCCCATCCGAATTCCGGATGCTCAACCGGAATTCCGGTTCCTCGCAGGCAGCAACCAAAAAATCTCATAACTTGACCAATTCGAACCCAATTGGTCCCAAACTTTCCAGACCTGTTCTAAATACCCTAAAGAACAAATCCAAGGCAACAAACCTACCCAGAAACCACACATACAAAATTTGCCATTGGAGCTCAAGCTTTGAGTTCCAAACTCAAGCTTGAGCAAACCACTTAAACAAGCAATCAAACTAGCTTAAAACCCCTTAAACTAGCATAATATAACCTCTGCAAACTAACAGAAACATCCAGCAATAACACAGCAACATATCATAGCATTTCATCCAAAAAAATCACATATTTTACATAAAAACAACAAAGCTTTGAACACCCTATCTAGCATGCTTCAAACCACTCAATTAACATCACATAACATACTTTGAATCACATAATTTAACCATAAAAACACAGCAGCAACTCAACTAGAAATCATGCATGCATCTCATTTTTTTTTTCACATTTTTCTTAAGAAATTTAAAGAGAAGGAACTAGGGAACACATACCACAACAAGGGATCTCTAGAGTAGCAAATTAGGGCTTGAATCTCTACCAAAAATCCCAGCTTGAACCCCCAAGTCTCAGCCGAAATGCAAGAGGAAAAGAGAGAGAGAGTTTTCTATTTGATTTTTTTCTAATTTCTTTAAAATTTGACTAAGTGATGGAATTTTGAGAAAAAGGAATATAACACATTTTATTTCAGCCAAATAATCACATAATTAATTATTTATTTTCCATTTAATAAATCATATAAGACAAAACACTAATGGGGCAAAAAGACCATTTTGCCCCTCCACCATAAAATCATGAAAATCATACTAAAGGGGTATTTTTGGGACATTCTAAATTCCCGGCCATTCCCGACATTCCCAATGTCTAAAACCCGTCCCCAAAATACTAACATACTAAGTTGTGATTTCTACTGAGCCAAACGTCGCGTTCCAAAATACCGGACACCGGAAATACGAAACATAAAAGCTACTGATAACATACTCATGCATATCTGAATTCCATAAATATCAATACTAAATTATTTAAATAGCTATAAATAATTTCATGATTAACATAAATAACTGCTAATTTCCAAATTAACTAAGCGGGCTTTACATATACCATACAAAACACTTACAAACTACTTATCATGCGAGATTAAACGGTGCGAAATTGCTAATGAACATTCCTCCATTAGGGAGGATTACTCACTAAAACAAACGTGGTGTAAAACCCACAATGTAGATCGAATGTCTCTTGATTAAAAGCTCATTATTTAAAAAATATTATATGTATTTTGTATAATCATTTTAATTCGATATTATAATAATGAAAAATTACAAACTAAAGTTGGTTTAAATAAAAAATCAACTTTAATTAATTTTCAATGATTATTTAAATTTGAAAAATAAATTCAAATAAATATCGAACAAGTTCCATAATATAATAATAAAAAATTACAAATCAAAGTTGGTTTAAATAAAAAATCAACTTTAATTAATTTTCAATTATTAATTAAATTCAAAAAATAAATTTGAATATTAAATGGAACAAATTTGAAAATATCTTGTTTAAGTTGTTTTAGAAGAATCTAAAAAATCAACTTAAATATCTTTCAAATCAGATTTAATTAAATTTAAAATTAAGTTGTAACCACTTAATTTTGAAGATATTCCATTTTAAGTTAATATTCGAAAAGATATTAACTTAAAAAATATCTAAAGAATCTTAATAACCAATGCCTAAAATTCCTCAACTTAATTTTGAAATTTTAAATCCAAAAGATATTCAGATTTAAGTTGGTTAGTTGTAAATAACTAAATATCAACTTAAATAGGAATATTTAATGAAAAATTTAAATTAAGCTTCAGAAAGAATCTAGTTGGTTATAATTCTATATTTAATTAAATACAAGAAAATACATATAGTTTAGCTTAGAATATAAAATTCTTTAAACTATGATTTTCTAAATTAATTTCAAAATAAATGAAATTAATTATGTTGCTAATCAATTTTTAATTAGGTTAAACTAGTGTAATTAACCTAGTACAATCATTCAAATCAGGAAAATGGGCCTTCACAATTGGGGTGGTTCATGTGAGGGGGTGCTGGGTTCAGTATGTCGTACCCACTTCTATGGCTCCCAACTCTCACACAAGGCCCAAAAGAGAGGAATTTAACCTTAATAAGAACAACTGTTATTAATTGAATAGGCCCAAAAACTAAATGGGCCTAAATAAATTCTATCAAAAGCTATGATAATTTATTTTAGCAACAACAACCTATATGCATCTATAATAAAATTAAACACATAGGCTCACACAGGCACACTTTGGATGGGTCCTATCATGTTGCTAGGTCATACACAGATGAAAGAAGATTGTAAATATACCTATTACAAATTATTATCTTGACCAAGGGAGCCATCAGATCATTAGATCTGGCAAAAGGTAACCATGGCTATTTGCAATCAAGTAATAATAGGTTTTGAAAACTTACACACAAACTAAAACACATACTCCTGCAACAAGGTTAGTTGGATAGTTGGTTGTAGGATTTATTTAATTTTAAATTAAATAATTAATTTCGAAAATTATTAATTAAATAAATAAATTTTTCGAAAATTTAAAAAAATTTGAAAAATAAAAATATTTCAAAATTTAATTAAATATTTAAATTTAAAATTAAACCTACAATTTTTTTTTTTTTTGAAAAATTAGGTTTCAACCAACCTAAATATCATTTCAAAAATATTTGCTAACTACTTTTAAATTTTAAATGTTATTTTATAAATATAAATTAAATAAAAAATTAGAAAAGATAAATGAATATCTTTTTCAAATTTTAAATGTAATTTAAATAAATAAAATAACAAAATTTAAAAAATTAGCAAAATATCTTATATCATTTAAAAATTACATGATTATAATTATCTTATTTTAAATTTAAAATAAGATAAGATATAATCAAATTTTAAAATAAGATAGATTTTTAAGCAAGAAGATAGATACTAATTCTATTCAAATTCAAATTACACTAATATCTTGAATTAAATTTAAAAAATATTAAATTAATTCAAAATGATAATTAGAATTGAATTAGGAATAGTAATAGTATAAATATAGAACTACACAAAAAATCGGAAGTTAATTCCATTAAAAAGCATGAAAAATCGAAGAAAAACGAAAAAATTGTGAAATTTGTACGTACGGTTTTCATGATCGCGGGGAAAATTTCAAAACAGCTCCGATTTTTCCAAATCTTCAAAAATTCATAACTAATTCAAATAAAATCGAAATTGAGTTCTGTAAAAGGCTAACTTGCTTAATTTTTTCCATACTATCCAATAAAAATAATGCCAGAAACAGAATCGCAATTATTTTTCACGAAAATTTACAAACATCAATCAATCATCAAATAACACTCAATACAACATGATACCATCCAAAAAAAAACATACAAACAATCGTTTTAAAGTCCAAATTTCTTGCAAGTAAATCAATTACCATGGCTCTGAGGCCAGTTGTTGGAAATTATTTTACCAGGATCTTAGATCTACTCACAAGTATGTTTATTAACATCCTAAATAAGAACTTTCTAAAACGATAAATTAAACACATATAAAGTTTAAGAAACCTTACATTGAGTGCAGCGGAATTAAATGACTCCTTCCATTCAGATCTCTAACCCTTGTATCCTTTCTGTAGCAGAGTATTATCAAGATCTGAACCTGGATCTCTTTCTCTGAATTCTTGATGCTGAATCTCCTTTGCTGATGATCTTTCTTCACGATCTTCCTCACTATGATTGAGGTATTGCTTGATGTGTGTGGGCACTACTCTAATCACTAAGGTAGGTCGAAATTATCAAGGAAGAAGAGAGAGAGAGGGTGGCGGCCAAGGTAGAGAGAGAGGCTCAGGTTTTTCTGATTCAGAAAGTGTAATTTTTCTGAAGCCTTCACTATCTATTTATAGCATTCCACTAGGGTTAGATTTGAATTATATGGCATTAAAATAATGAAAATATCAACTTAAAAAGCCTACAAAGGTGGCCGGCCATGGCTTAGTGGACTGGGCCTTGCTTTTTGCAATTTTGCAATTTTAACACCTTTTGTATCTGATTTTCTCAAAAATGCCAATTTCCTAATTCAATCATTTAAATGCCAATTCTAACTATTTAATAACTATAAATAATTATTAAATAATATTGTCATTTATCATATTTATTAATTGAACCATACAAAGTATCATAATTAACAAATATGCCCCTATTAACTCTTTCTTTACAATTTCGCCCTTACTTAGTGAAAATTTCACAAATAGACATAGTCTAACTTGTGAATTATAATTGATTAATCAAAACCAATTACATGAGTCTTACAAACAATATTATCTCAACTAGTGGGGGGACCATGGGTCTATATAACCGAGCTTCCAATAAGTAGATCAAGAATTTAGCACTAAAATTCACTAACTTATTAATTCTTCGTTGAATCCACGCATAGAACTTAGAATTGCACTCTCAGTATATAGAATGCTCTATATGTTCCACCATATAGACACATCATTAGTTATCCATTGTTATAATCCTAATTTAATCAATGATCCTCTATATGAATGATCTACACAGTAAAGGGATTAGATTACCGTAACACCCTACTTTGTATTTTATCCTTAAAACACTTGACCCTGTATAAATGATATTTCAGCTTATGTGAAATGAGATCTCCACCATTTATTTTCGTTTGGTCAAGCTCGAAGGAGATCATCCTTTGCTTACTATTCGCCAGATAGAAGCTATAGATTCCATGTTTATGCTAGCGCTCCCACTCAATTGCACTACCGTGTTCCCAAAATGTACGTATCACCCTGACCTAAAAGTAGGCTTAACTAACAAATCAAAGAACACGAATAGCCTTTCAAGATTGAGCCTAATCATAACAGGATTAAGATCATTTGATCTAGGATCAACTTGGTGATATTGACTTGAATAGATGTTACGGTAAGTTTAATTAAATCTAAATCAAAGTTCAATATCGGTCCCTTCCGATGCATACTCCATGCATCCAACCTGAGCTTTACTTTAACCAATGTTCTGGAAAGAACATAGTATTTCTCCAAATACAAGTAAACTCTTGTTGTAGATTATCATATCAGTAAAACCCTGTGTCTGATAAATCTAGGAAACTTTATTCACATAGTCATGTTTACTTTCCAATGTGATGACAGCACAATAAACATGATCAAGTATGTGAAAAGGGTTTAAGATGAATTTATAAATCAAATAGACAAGCAATTGATAAAGTGAACCAAAACATACACAAATGAATGAAAAATACTTCTGTTTCTTTATTGATGTTGAATAAAATAGATTACATTTAAATGGAGTTTTATTTAGGGCATAAAACCTAACAGATTATACCATGTCAGTCTAAATCCAGTGTTCTGACAAATCAGGGAATAAACTTTTGAACATATAATTAAGATTATATTCCACTGTGCTGACAACACTATAATCTTTATTTAATTCATATATGTTCTGGACTTAAAAAGAATTCATACATTATATACATATAATCATGAAATAAATCATGTGAACCATGCAACATAAAATGTTATTTCTGATCTTTATTAATAAGTAAATCTGATTATATTGAAATGAGTTTTATTTAGGGCATAAAATCCAACAACCTCTTGCATGCCAAGCTATATTGGAAGAGAAACACCAACCATCAAATACATTGGAGTATAAGGCTCCAAGTTTTGGAGCCTTAACTCTAGTCTCGAGAAGCCCAACAAAATCAACCTTTTGTGAATTAATAAATTGCTTTATTAATTGTTGTTTAGCTTGATTGTTGGCTCCTCGAACATTCAACCGAAGGAGTTTATCCATTGGAGAGAGAAGGATCTCGCCCCCCCCCCCCCTCCTGTGTTGACTCTAAAATCACCCCTGTCTCATCGAAATCAGCTGCAGCATCAGTAGCAGCATATTATAGCACATCATTTTGTTCTTCCAAACAAAGAGGCTGAAAAGTATTGTTGATCACTGTTACACTCGTTTCTTCTTTGGACTTCACTTCTCTATCATCTTTCTTCCCTTTCGAGACCTTAGTAAAGCCCTCCTCATCAGTTTCCAAGACTTTCCTGCTATCTTTTTTAACCACCCACTGCTGTTTTACAGCAGCAACTTTCTTACAGCAGTGGCATGTACAATGCCATAACAATTGGAGCAAGTTATTGGTTTCCATTCATATTTGATGCCTACTAACGTATTCGACCCAAATTCATTCTCAAAGTCTAACAAAGATCCATGAAAACCTCAACAAGAACCCTAGGATAGTTCAGCCTTTCCCTCTCCTTGGTGATAGAGTCAACCATGAGAGGCTTCCCAAGTTGCCCAACTATCTTAGAAAGTGATTTCCCCCCCAATATTTCAATTCCAAGTCCTCAAGTTGGATGTAAATTGGGACACATTTATCATCTTCCTTCTTGAAATTGACATTAGGATTCCAAGGCTTCATAATGACTGGCCTCCGGTTGAAGAAGTTGTATCCTCCATTAATGACCTGATCCCTATAGTCCAGTGAATTGAACCGAATGAGAAAGATGCCATGTGACAACACCTTCACTCGATCAGCTTGTTCCTTCCAAATCCTATTTGCAAACCCCTCAAGAATATGCAGAGGAGGATTAACCCCGAGAACATAGCATACAATTGAGGGTTTCCAAAATAAGATTTCTTCCTCAATATCATCAAGTGTTATCTTCACCCTATTACTCTGACTGGTTTCTCTAAAAGAATTCTCCAGATTATGCTTCACAGAACTGGATCGCAATATAGGGGAAATCGAATTCTTACCTTGCTGAAGGTTACTGTTACATCGATCATTGGCTTTGAGGAAGTGGATGAAGTCATTCCGAGCATCAATTCGAATTTCCTCCTGTCGCTTTATCGTTTCCAAGGATGAATTAGGGGATAATGGAGGTTAAAACATATATGTGAGAGCATCATCCTCCTGCAGAACCTCCATATCCATGACCTCCAAAGGCTCAATCTCCGTGATTCGATCCAACTCTTCACCTCGAATCTCATCAGAAGTTATTTTATTAGCTTTTTTCTTCGAATTTTTAGTAGCAGAATTAGGCTTTCCATGGCTTTTCGACCTTGTTCTTGCCATAGCACCAGCCGAAGGCTGCAAGAGCTAGAACCAGAGAAAACCTTTAACTCTTTCTTATAAGATTAGCTTCTGTATATATATTAATTCTAAATAAAGTTAGCGCCAAAGATATGATATGTTACAGTTGTATTTGCTGTTTTTAATACTCCTGTAAAACATGTTATTTAAATCTTATTTTTAAAAACATAAATTACTCTAATTTTTTTTAAAAAAATAATTACATAACATTTTAAATGAGTATACAATATAGATCACCATTTATAAAAATAAAATTATACCTATATAAAATATAATAAAGACGTGAGTACACTCTTTTTTAGATCCTATATATATCCCCATGTATATATCTACATAAAACCTAATTATATATATTGGAGAATTATGTGGTGTACCTACATAGATCCTAATTATATATATATAAGAGAATTTCGTGGTGCACCTAAAAATAAAAAATTACATTAATATTTTAATTAGTGATGGTTTTTTTCTTTAATAGTATAAAATATATAAAGATAAATTATATTTTTAGTATAAAAAATTATTCAAAATTTATCAAAAATTGTATAGCATTGTAATGTGCATCTTTAATTGCACTCTCTTCATTTTTTTTAAAAGCAATTTTTTGATAGGGTAAATACCATTTTGGACCCTGTGTTTTGCAAAAGTTATCAATTGGACCCTCTGTTTTGTTAAATGACAAAATGGACCCTGTATTTTCTAAAATGGTACAAATAGGACCCTGAATTGATTTTTTATCAAAATAAAATTTAATTATAATACGATCTAAAAGTATTATCACAAAATTGTTTTGTATTTAATGTATCTGTTCGTATTAGGAATTGTTTTCAAGTTGATTATATTAAAAAAAAAAGTTGTCAAAAATTAAGGTGAGGGTCCTGTTTTTACTATTTTGGAAAATACAGGGTCCATTTTGTCATTTAACAAAACACAGGGTCCAATCAGTAACTTTTGCAAAACACAAGGTCCAAAATGGTATTTACCCTTTTTTGATATAGTTTATAATCAAAAATTTATAGTTTTCTTATAAATATTTATTTAATTAGCTAAAATTAGTCAAAATTATATATATATATATATATATATATGGGTGACTACTTAATGGTTACATTTTTATTGTAACCACGATGGTTATATTTTTTTTTACCTGTAATAACAGGTAATAGGTAAAATTCCTTTTTTAGAATTAATTTAATTATAATTACCTATATGCTTAAAAAAATAATTTTTAATTAGACATTTTTTAACAATTACTATATATAAATAATTTTCTTTTTATATTTAAGTCCTCATTATAGTTTTTATAGCTTTTAAAACATTTAATTATAATATTTGCATTAAAACTTTTTTTTTTTTACAAAAATTAAATTTCTACCCCTTCTAAAATAATTTTATTGAATAATTAATTATTTTTAACGAAGATATTTAAGTAATTGGTTCACATCATTAATCTTATTTTTAGATAAATTTTCATTTAAATTTATTTATTTTTTAAATATTATATAAAAAATTAAAAAAAAATAAAGATCATTTATTAAAATCACATAGTTGTAAAAAACAATTTATTTGTTTTTTATTTTTTTTTAAAAAAAAAGGTTAACAAAATATTGTAGTAAAAGGCATATTTTTCTCTACACCTAATCTTTTTCTTTTGAGGTCTTGTCTCCCAGTCACGCAGAATTAAGTCGTTGACTTTTTGGTCGTGTTTTATATAGTTGAAGTTCAAGGCCAACTTGGGAAGCAGGTTGAGTTATCTAAGTCGAAGATCCGCCAGCTATGTGTAGTTTCTAAGGAAATCTTCTTAAATCAACCTAATTTGTTGGACCTTAAAGCACTCATCAATATTCGCTGTATATACAAAACCCATCTTTTTTAATTTTTATTTTACTTTTTATTAAATTTTGTAATTGTTTTGATTTTGTTTCAACTTTTTTTTTTTTTGAAGTATTGTGTAGTTTAATTATATACCCATGTCATTCACCAATTAAACTTCTTTTTAGAAGTATGCTTTTTTTTTTTCCTGTTTTCTATTTGTTTCAATTTAATAGAATTTGGATAGTCTTTGTTATTAGTTTGTATTGAATTTATTTATTTATCTAACAAAAACTAAAGAATTTATAATTTTTTTCTTAATAATATGATCAAACTAACAAGAGTTGCAACACAAAAACATACAAGAAATTATTATTGTATAAAAAAAAGTAAAGAATACTCCTAAGTGAATTAATAGAGAGGTTGTTGATTTTTGAAAGATATAAAATAATGATGTGTTGAATCTTGTGCCATTCTTAGATTATAAGTTAGTTTTAAAATTGGTTTTTCAATTAATTTATTTTTGTTTTTATTATATTTCAAATGATAAGATTACATGTGAAATAATTTAAAATTATAAGGTTATATATTTAACAATTTCAAGAATTTATGTGAAAAAAAAAATGAATTGCTAAAATAACTTTGTTTAGTAACAAATTACAAAAAAAAAATATATTAATAATTACAATTAATTTAATTTTGAATAAAATTAATCTTAATTAAACTTTTATAAGGAAATAATTATAAGGTTATTTTCAGGTTACAAGTCATGTTTTATTTATTTTTATTTAATTTCTAAATTAATCACAACCATTTAATAGTGATCTAATGGCTAAAAAAAATGTAACCATGATGGTTAAAATAAAAATATAACCATTAAAACCTCTTCCATATATATATATAAATATATCTATATATATATTTTACAAAAACTTTTAAATTGTACAAAATTAATTTTACATTGTTAGAAAATTATATAAAATATAAAAAAATACAACTAAGGAAGCCATTGGTAATATTTACTATAATTTGAGTATATTTTCCAAAAAAATAAATAAATAAATAAATAAATTTGAAAAAAGAAACTCCACAAAGATATTTATAAAAAGAAAAAAAAAATATGTATCCTACTTTATAATTATGTTATAACTTTTTTTTTAAATATTTTATATTAGATAATAAAAATTTAAATAATTTAATCTTAAATTTTTATCATCTGAATAAAAATAATATTACGAAACATTTTTCCTAAATATATATATATATACATATTTGTATGCATTTTAATAGTATATAAAAAAAAATCAGAACTCTCTGTCTACCTAAAGTATTAATGTATTTATTAAAATTATTTTTTAATACTATTTCTAATAATTTATTATAAAATAATAAGATATTTTGTCATACATACTTCTTGAGTTTTAGACATTTTATTGAAAAAATTACTTTGAGAGAATAATTTTTTAAAAGAATATTAAAATATATATATTTTTACTAATAACTTATTATCATATTAGTTTGGATTTAATAGCAATTAACAAGAAAATAAGGTCATTTTTGTAATTTAAGAAGCCCAAAACAACATTTCCTCTTTTATATATTTATAGATTATTAATAATTTTTTTTTTTTTACTAATAACTCACTACAATATCAATTTAGATTTAATGGTAATTAACAAAGTAAATAAGGATAATTTTATAATTTAATGTAGGAAGCCCAAAATCACATTCTCTCTTTTATATAGTTATAGATGGGATTAAGTATTTATTAAAATGGTAAAATATTTAGAAAATTTAATAAATAATAATAATAATAATAATAGTGTGAGTTACAAAAGTAAAAAGACACTATTATTATTAATAAGAAATGATTTGATGATACAAATATTATTTTTATTTTATTTTAATAATGCATAATTATATATAATTGTCAAATCAAAATGAAAGATAATTGGTATAAGTTTGCTTAAATTTGTGCTGTTTTGAAAGCTGGAATAAGTTAATGGTATGTGTTGACCGAGGTTTTCGGCAACCAGTTTAATAATATATAAGAGAGCTGCAGAAAGCTTAATGCATGGGATTTTTTACGTGGTTGGGGCATTAATGAGCCTTAGTCCACGAGTCTTTTTTATTTATGAGAGTGTTTATTACAGGGAATGTTCTTGGTGGATATCACTCCTATTTACTCTCTTTAATTCTTATGAACCCAGAATTCTCGACCCCTGTCTCAGTGTGTTTGGGGGGTATTTATAGTGTTTTTTTGGGGGATCCCTAGAACTGAATCATTTGTCTTTCTGTCCAGGTTCAATAAGGGCACATATTCCTTGCAGATACAAAATAAGAAATACATGACTTATACCGTAAGTATCTTAGGAGTTAGGTGGATATAATCTTTTATCTCTTCTTGATTGATGTGATCCTTCATAAAGTAGCCATCACTAGCCTTATTAATCACAGCGTAATAGCTGCAAAAGAGGGGTTACGCAATCAGACATATTGCTTATGGCAGTTCCAATACGTTTTCTCCGATGCGACATTAAATGCGAGGTGACTGTTCAAATAGAGTCCAGTACCTCCCTGAGGTGCCTTAGCATGGCCCTGGCCTCCGGGAGTATGTGGATCCTTCTCATATCTAATGGCAAAGACACTTCTGTTGCCAAAGACTTAGTTGATTTCTTTAAGAGTTGAGCCTTTCAACTCCACATGTCAATGTTACATTGGTCCACCTATTTTGGGCAAAATAGAGGGCAACATTTACCCCCCAAGCCTTGTTTGGTGTAGAGTAAACGAGGCTTGTTTGGTGCCTCCGGTTGACTCATCGATTTCTGGCACGTGCTTCAGGCGCGTGGGCTGTATTTATGATATTCATCATTAAAATTTATTGCTTTTTGCAGGCAACGATTTGCTTCCCGTCCATTAATGATCCAGTGCATTTAATCGGTGTCAGACAAATACTCAAGCGTTTTCAGCCACCCTAATGAGCCTTTATCCCAACCGTTGGATCTGCAGAATGCGAATCGATTGCGGTTCCCACCGTACGATGATGCCTGATTACAGCTGCTTTGCACCCGTTCTAGCCTATAAAAGCCAGCCTTTCTCCTTCATTTGGTTACTTTCACCACTTCGCCATTTTTTCACAAGAACACCTCTGAGAAAAAATTTCAGAAACCATAGATTTCTTGCTGCTATTCCTTCGTCGCTGTCAATCCACTTTTTACCGTCGATCAACGTCGACCCCCAGTTCCCAACTTTCATGTAAGTTTCCTGGATACTTTGTGCCTTTACTGTTTGTTTGCATGCTAGGGTAGAACTCTTTGGTTAAGTGTTGGATTTCTGAGAAATAGTGTTGGCTAAGTTTTTTATATGATGTATAGGATCTCCTTTATTTGTGTTTTGTTATTTTCCTCCATTCTTCTTTGCAATCGACCCCTCTGTCGAAAGATTATTTAGGGTAAGGGCGATTTTTGTTCCCACATTCTGCGTTTTTCGCTTTTCTTCTGCTTTCGTTGCCTTTGAGATTTTTACACCCCATGTTTGCTAAGGAAAATCCTTTGGGTTCCCATTTTTGGCTAACATCCGGAGGGGGCCTCTTTCCAGCGGTTAGGGGACCCTCATTCCTTCTTTTAACATTAGGGTTTGGTTGGGGGCTAACTGCTGGATTCTTTCTTTTTTTAGAACAAAAATGTCTACCCCCTGCGTTTGGAACCAAGTCTTCTCGGAAGGGGCGGTTACTTTGGCCACTCTGGAGGAAGTCATGAAGGGTCTAGTTGCCCACGAGAACTATACTTGCCGTTCTAACGTCTGGGAGGCGGACGAGCTTCGCTCCACCCTGACTTGCGCCCACCAGTTGGAGAAAATTGTGACCGTAGCTGGCATTAAGTTGTCCGCATCGGGGGTCTTTCATCGCTTGCCTCGGGACGAAGAGACACCCAACCACAACTACGGGGGTTTTGGAGCTTAGAGCCAGACCCATCTCATGTCTGGGGCTATGCTTCCCCTTCAAGATTATTTTATAAATTTCCTTGTTTATGTCGGCCTTACGCCTTACCAACTCATTCCTCAAGCTTATCGCCTACTCTCAGGCTTATTTATTTTTAATGTAGCCCGAGGCTGGGCTTCACCTAGCCCGACTGAGATTTTATACTTTTTTGAACTTGTATTTGTCCCTAAGAAGGGGGATAAGTTTAAAGACGGTTTTTTCACTCTCCGGGCCCATCCTACTAATGAGGGTTCGGTCCATTACAATTTTCAGAAAATGTTAAGGAGTACCACCACCGCTTATTCTTCTCTTCCGGCTTCCAAGCCGTGGATCGCCCTGAGCTTCTCACAGAGTGGGTCAAGATCCCTCCACTGCACCACACTGCTCCTACCCAACTTTTCCTCTAGCATGCTAAGGTTTTCTCCACTTATGACAAAAATGGTCTTAACGTGGGGGACTTGGTCACAACGGAGAATTGCCGAAAGGCCAAGCTCATCTCAGGGAGCCAATCCGTGGACGACTTCAACCTCTCCAAGGTCCTCTGCCCAAACATTCGTACCCTGGATGCTGAAAAGGCACTCCGGGCGAACATTATTGCCTCGGCGGAGGACCGATACCAGAAGTACCTCTGTAGGAGGGAACAGGAGTTAACCTACATCAAGGCTCAAGCTACCACAGGGAGGACCTCCGAATAGAAGCGGGGAAAGAACAGATGCCTTCTCGACCTAAGATGCTTCTCTCGGTCTCCAACACTGAGGCTCCTGATGCGAGCACATCCGGATCCGGTAAGTCTCCCTTAACGGTCCATCATGTTCCTTCTGCCCAAGATTATTCCCGGTGTAGGCCTATAGAATTTGACGAACGTATTCTTAGATTTAGAATGCCCCCTACCCGGTGGGGTGATCATGCCAAGGGCTTCTATTTTTCCAACTTAGGTCATTTTCTAGGCCGGTCCCAGATGGGGTCCAAACCTCCTGCACCTATTCCCCTGGATCATTCAGCTTATCTGTCTTCCAGCTGGTTTCTCCCCTCAGATAGCTTTCTTGGGGATGACAAAGCTAGTATTGTGGTACACGACTTTGCTAAGGCTAAATTAGATAGTCAGGGTAGGACTAGTTTTACTGCTTTGTTTTTGTGTGCATATTTTCTCGTGGCCACTCTGACACTTAATTTGCTTGTCCTTTTGAAGCAGCCAGGCCAATGGAGGAGCTTTTAGCGACTCTTGCCCAGACCTATAGCCCTTACTCTGCTCTTCCCCCGGTGCCTGACTAGACAGTGACCCCGGGGAGGTCTTCTTCTAGCGTCCCCTTAAGCCAAATCGTCTTGATTGACGAAGATAGGGAGGTCGAGGAGGAGGAGGAAGAAGGTGAGATCCCGGCTCCCTTGGACCGAAAACGCAAGGGAAAAATGGTGGACGTTGAGTCTTCCAAAAAGCCTAAGAGAGTGGATACTTTGGCCGTCAGCTCTGATTCGGGGTTTCCACCTGAAGCGGAGGAATAAACTGTGCCTCCCAGCATCGTCCTTACCCCCGTTCCCGCAGATGAGGAGAGACAATAACTTCATATCGCCAAGCACAATTATGCTATGGCTGAGTATACAAAGGGGAACGGCGAGGTGGAGGCTTTGAAAAAGGTCTTACTGGAGGCCCAAGAGAATTCCCTGCGTGATGAGGCCTTTAAGAATTCCTGGGACCTGAATATGGACTCCCTAACGAACTGGTTCAATCGTTGCATCGGGCCTACCCTTGCTCCCTTCGCCTCCGAGTTGACGAGCCACTTTGTCTCTAACCTGACCCAACTCCTGGCCGAACGATATGCAGCCTGCGCTTCCATGAACTCCATCTATCAGATTCAGGATATCAACGCTGCTATGACCGCTGTAAGTCTCTGTTAATGTTCTTTGGGCTTTACTTTATGGCACTTAATTTCCCGTCCTTACTCTTTTTTCTTGCATTATCAGATTGCTGCAGAGACCGGTCGCCTCTCAAAGACTTTAATCAATCATGGGTACGTCATGTCCGAGTTCGGGGGCATGGACGAGGCCATGAAGAGTCTGAGAGACTTGGCGGCTGAGAGGAAGGTGTTCCGGGAGCAGGCCGAGCAGAGGGAGGCTCAGGCAGAGCAGAGGCATCAAGAGGCACTAAAGGCCAAGGCTAAGGATGACGCCCTGAAGGCCTGAGATCAGGCCATGGCCAAGGCAAGGCGCGAGCTTAGGGAGGCTAAGGAGGCAGTTGAAGATCTGACTGCCAAGCTGAAGTCCCTGGAGGAGCTGCAACAGGCTGACTTGCAGTCAACGGCCAACTTAACCGTTGAGGTGAAGGAGCTCAGGGATATCAAGGATCAAGCCCTAAAGAAGGCGAAAAGAGATGAGCTCCTGACCCCCGTTACCTGCCAGCACGACACCAAAAGCTTCGATGATGGCGTCTTTATGGCCTGGCAGACTAATGGCCAAAATCTTAAGCTCGACTTCTATCCAAAGCCTGAAGAGGTTCTCGTCCACTTCTCGGAGAAGAAGAAGAGACTCGATGCCTTGCTAGAGGAGCGCAGGGGGCCTCGTCTTCCACCCTTCATTGATTAAGCCATTCGTTGATCACCATTGCTATTATCACTATCTCTTTCTTTTTCTTTTATATATTTAGTCCTTCTTCCCCCCTCTAAGACAATTTATTATATATTTTCTTAAGGGGAGACACTTAAGGCCCGTCCCCATGCCATTATTATTATTTTTTTAGAGCTTTTCTTTAGGTTTGAACACTTTACATTTATGCTTGAATATATATTCTGCTTTTAAACTTTTGACCTGTTTTACATTTGTCCGTGTGGTATGCCTTACTACCCCCCTGAGTGACGTGAAAATTGTTTTTAGGTCACTCAGTTTTACAAACTTTAATTTAGAGGTTGCATATACTTGTCCGTTACAAATTTACTTTACAGGGCATAAATTTTTATTTTTTCGACTATTGGTAATACTTTCAGAGGTGATCAACATTCCAGGCCCTAGGCAACATGGTTCCGCCCATTCTTTTTTAGCTTGTAGGTCTCGGAGCTGATTTCATCCTCAACTTCATAAGATCCTTCCCAATTAGGCCCAAGCACCCCCACTCCGAGTTCTTGAGTAGCTAGGAAGACCCTTCTTAGGACTATATCACCAACAGTGAATTTTCTATTTTTGAGCTTCGAGTTGAAGTGTTTAGCCACATTCTTTTGATAAGCTGCCATGCGTATTTGAGACTCATCCCGGAGTTCGTCAATTTGATCCAGCGCTTCTTGTAATAAAGCCTTGTTTGTTGCTGGATTGTAAGTCGTTCTCCTGTGGGATGGGAATAATGTTTCCACCGGGACCATTGCCTCACAACCGTATGCCATTGAGAATGGCGAGTGGCCGGTTGTGGTTCTTGGGGTTGTGCGGTAGGCCCATAACACTCTTGGAAATTCTTCAGGCCAATTTTTTTTGCAGGCCAGCAACTTTTTCTTTAGGGTGACTTTTAGGATTTTATTGACGGCTTCGGCTTTTCCATTTGTTTTTGGCCTTGCCACCGCGGAGAAGCTTTTTATGACTCCGTGTTGGTTGCAGAAGTCGGTGAATTCTTCGCAGTCAAACTGCTTTCCATTGTTTGAGACTATCTTGTGAGGCAAGCCATACCGACACACTATGTTTTTGATAACAAAGTCTAGTACTTTTTTAGCAGTTATAGTCTTAATTGGCTCGGCCTCTGTCAACTTTGTGAAGTAGTCTACTCCTACTATGACATACTTTACCCCTCCCTTTCGTGTTGGTAGGGACCCAATAAGATCTATCCCCCAAACCGCAAAGGGCCAGGGGCTAGTCATCAGGGTAATCTCGTTGGGGGGGGGGGGGGGGCTCTCGGTATGTTCGCAAATCACATTTCTGGACAGTCTTTCTTCATGGTTGGCCAGAAGTATCCTTGCCTCAATATTTTCTATGAGAGACTCAAGCCTCCTGTATGATCTCCGCAGAACCCCTCATGGACCTCTAGCATAATTTGCTTAGCTTCAGGGTCCGATACACACTTTAGGTACGGCATGCTGAGTCCTCTTCGGTATAGAATGTTATCCATCATCACATATCGATGCGCTTGGTACTGTATCCTTCTGGATAGTGCCCTTTCTTGAGGCAACCCGCCTTTGGTTATGTATTCAATGATGGGGATCATCCAATTGGGCTCTGGCTCAACTACTGCCACAATATTTTTGGCTTTAATGCTTGGTTCCATGAGGCGTTCAACGAGCACCACCCCAAGTTTCTCAATCTCACTGTCTGATGCTAACTTAGCCAAACAGTCTGTGTGGGCATTCTTTTCTCGGGGATTCTTTCCACTTTATAATTCGTGAACTCATGGAGTAGCTCCCGGAAAATTGCTACATACGCCGCCATTTTTCTCCACGCGTTTAATATTCTCCCATCACTTGGTTTACCACCAACTGTGAATCACTGAAGACTTCTACTCTCGTGGCCCCCACGGCTTTTGCTAATCTCAGTCCTCCAATCAGGGCTTCATACTCAACCTCATTGTTGGAAGCTATGAATTCGAAGCGTAGGGCCTCCTAGAGTCGGAGTCTGTTCGGAGATATCATTGCTACCCCAGCTCAGGATCCGTTTTTGTTGGACGCTCCGTCCACGAATACTTTCCATGCTGGGGTTTCTGGTACTGGTACGTTTGCGCTAGCTTCCGCTTCATTGGACTCGGTTATGAAGTCTGCTAGCGCTTGTCCTTTTATAGAAGTGTGTGGTATGTAGTGTATGTCGAACTGGCTTAACTCCATAGCCCACTTGAGGAGTCTTCCGGACGCTTCCGGCTTCTGCAGGACTTGTTGGAGCGGATGGTTTGTCAACACCTTGATAGGGTGAGCCTGGAAGTAGGGTCTTAACTTTCTTGAAGCCATCAGGAGGCAAACAACTAGCTTTTCAATCACTGGGTACCGTATCTCCGCCCTTATCATACGCTTGCTGACATAGTACACGGGGTGTTGAGTTTTTTCCTCTTCTTGGACTAAGGCTGCGCTTACCGCATTCTCGGAGATGGCCAAGTTACCTTTAACAAGTCCTCTCTAAGAACTGGCTTTGGCCATGTGTTCTTTTAATTTTTTGAATGCCTCCTCGCATTCTTTGATCCATTCAAATTTTTGGCATTTCTTCAGAATGTTGAAGAAGGGAACGCACTGGTCTGTGGATCGGTAAATGAACCGACTCAGGGCAACAACTTTTCCGGTTAGGCTTTGCACATCTTTGTGCGTCTTGGGAGAAGGCATGTTCAGGAGGGCTTGAATTTTTTTTGGGTTTGCCTCTATCCCCCTTTGGCTAATGATAAATCCCAGAAACTTTCCTGATTTGACCCCGAAAGTGCACTTCTTTGGGTTAAGTTTCATTTCATACCTCCGGACCACTTCAAAGCATTCCGCGAGGTCGTCTGCATGACTTCCACATGCCTTTGATTTGACCAACATGTCGTCCACGTAAACCTCCATGTTTCGTCCTAGAAGGCCTTTAAACATCCAGTTAACCATTCTCTGATACGTTGCACCAGCATTTTGTAGCCTGAAGGGCATGACCATGTAGCAGTATACCCCCTTATCGGTCCTGAAGCTAGTGCATTCTTGATTTGCGATGTGCATCTTAATCTGGTTGTAGCCAGCGTAGGCATCCATGAAGGACAATAACTTGAATCCGGAGGTGGCGTCCACTATCTGGTCAATCTAGGGTAAGGGGAAGCAGTCTTTTGGGCAGGCTTTGTTTAGATCAGTAAAGTCTATACACACCCGCCATGTCCCATTCGATTTAGGCACTAGTACTAGATTGGCCAGCCATTCTGGATAATATACATCCTGGATCATGCCACTAGCTAGTAGCTTGTCCACCTCTTTTTCTAGAGGTTCCGCCTTTACTGGATCAAGGGGACGCCGCTTCTGTTGAACTGGTGGAATATCCGGATTAACGTTAAGGACATGGGTTATTACATGAGGACTTATTCCGGTCATGTCTCCTTGGCACCACGCGAAAACATCTGTGGCTGCCCTTAGTGCTTTAACTATTTTATCTTTTTCCTCCGATTCTAGGCTCTTTCCCAGCCGGAGGATCTTGGTGGGGTCGAGGTCGCGTACTGGCACTTCCTTGACATCTTCCATATGTTCTACAATTTTTTCGAATCCCACTCGGGGGTCCAAGTCATCTTCTTCTGCCAATTCTGGCTCGATACCTTCACGGACCATCAACATTGTTAAGTGGGCCGCGACATTATAACATTGCCTGGCCTCACCCTGATTGCCCCTCACAGTTCCTACTCCAGCCTCCTAGGTGGAAAAATTTCAAACACAAGTACCGGATGGACGTAACTGCGCAAAAGTCTACGAGGGCCGGCCGACCAAGGATTGCGTTATAAGCAGTTGGGCAATCCACCACCACAAACGTGCAGTACTTGAAAGTACTCTGGGGTGAGTCCGGGCACAAGGTGACTAGCAACCTCACTTTTCCCATCAGGATAAGCGTGGTGCCATTGAATCTCGTGAGCTGGGAACCGTTTGGCGACAGATCTCGGTCCATGAGGCCTATCGCTGTGAAGGCTTCCTCAAACAAAAAATTCACGGAACTTCCATTGTCGATTAGTATTCTAGCCACGACCTTGTTGGCAATGGGAGTCTCTATGACCAGAGGGTCATGGTGAGGAAAACGCACCATCCTTGCGTCTTCTTCCGTGAAAGTAATTGGTTGATCCATGAGTTGGGGCTTTTGAGCTGGAAGCTGAGTGACTTCCCACACCTCGTCGTGTTTAATGGCCCCAACATAGCGCTTTAATTCTTTTCGAGTGGTCCCTCTAATATCGGGCCCACCAGAGATCATAGCCACTCTTCCATTGGGTCTTGGTGGCAGGCCAGGGGTCTGTTGAGGGATTGGTCCTCCCGAGGGTACAGTTGGTGCCAATGCTCTGGGCGCACTTCCTGGTGTCCCTTGGGGCAATGGACCCCCTGTCAGAACCGGGTTGAGATGGGGCAACCGGTTCTTGATCCACTCATAGAGGTGACCCAATCGGATCAAGTTTTCGATCTCATCTTTAAGATTTTTGCACTCATTGGTACTGTGTCCAATGTCGTTGTGGTATTCGCATCTTTTGTTGGGATCCCTTCGGGAGCTATCTTTGTACAGAGGAGGTGGCCTCCGGTAGTGTGTATTTTGCCTCGTGGCAAAATACACACGCTCTTGTGTGTCTGTTAGCTCCGTGTACTAGGTATATTGGGGAGTATACCCTCTTTTTTGGTGCTTGTCCTTCGTCCGGTTGCTGCCTTTTGAGGACCTCTTGCTCCGGGAGCCTTGAGAAGGTCCATAGGTAGAAGGCATCGAATTTTCTCTAAAGGAATGAGATGCATCATATTTTTCCTGAAGCCATCACTACCTATTTATAGGTAACATCCTAGGTTTAGGTTAGAATTATTTGGCATTAAAATAATAGAAAAATAAATGGTAATTGCTTAGTGTGGCCGGCCATAGGATGTGGATTGGGCCCCACTTTGCAGTTTTGCCATTTTGTCATTTTTCCATCCCATTTTCTCAAAAACGCCAATTTTTCAATTTAACCACTTAAATGCCAATTCTAATTATTTAATAACTAAAAATTAATTATTAAATAATATTGTCATTTAATATATTTATTAATTAGACATATAAAGTCTCTTCACATTTTTGCCCTTGCTTAGTGAAAATTCATAAACTAGACATATTCTAATTTTAGAATTATAATTGATTAATTAAAATCAATTATCTGAGTCTTACAAGCAGTATGGTCTCAACTAGTATGGGGGCCATGGGCCTATATAATCGAGCTTCCAATAAGCAGATCAAGAATTTACCAAGTAAATCCACTGACTTACTAATTCCTTATTGCATCCACGCATAAAACTTGGAATTGCACTCTCAGTCATATAGAACGCTCTATATGTTCCACGATATAGATACGCTATTAATTATCCATTGTTATAATCCTAATTTGATCAATGATCCTCTAATAGATGATCTACATTGTATAGGGATTAAATTACCGTTACACCCTTCAATGTATTTTATCCTTAAAACACTTAGCTCCGTATAAATGATATTTCAGCGAAGTGAAAATGAGTAATCAACCATTTATCTCTGTTTAGCCAAGCTCGAAGGAAATCATCGTTTCACTTCTAAATACCTATAGAAGTTATAGATTCTGTATCTATGTCTAGCGCTCCCACTCAATTATACTACCATGTTCCCAAAATGTACGTATCACCTTGACCCAAAAATAGGCTTAACTAACAAATCAAAGAACATAAAAAATACTCTTGAGATCGAACCTAATCATATTAGGATTAAGATCATTTGATCTAGGATCAACTAGGTGATATTGAATTGAATAGATATTACGGTAAATTTAACATATCTAATTAAAGTTCAATATCGGTCCCTTCCAATGTATACTCCATACATCCGATACTGATAAACTTTGCCAATACCTTGGAAAGGACATACTACTTATCCAAGGTGTAAGAATACCTATCGCTGATTATCATACCAGTCTAAATCCAGTGAACTGACAAATCAGGGAATTAAACTTTCGAACATATTATCATGATTATATTCCACTGTCCTGACAACACTATAATCATTAACAAATACATATGTTCTGGACCTAATAGAATTTATACATTAAACAATCATAAAATAAATCACGTGAACCATGCAACATAAAATGTTATTTCTAATCTTTATTAATTATAAAATTTGATTATATTGAAATGAGTTCTATTTAGGGCACAAAACCCAACACAACCTCCTCCTCTTCCTCCGCCTCGAAGGGACTGTTAGGACGGACATCGTCCTGCTCCTCAATCTCTTGGACCTCAGCATCCCCTTCATGATCCTCCTCCTCTTGGACAACTGGATCTTGTTTGGCGATGGGTAAGGTGGCGTGCCGGGGCACTTGAGGGTCACATGCGTCAACCCTACGCATTGTCTTTTTGGTACGAGCCATCATCCTATGGCTGGACAAAAGGCTTAAGCTAGAATGCATGTCACTCAAAGAAGTTGGGCTAGAACGAAGACGAGGATGATCCTCGTGCAAGAGTTGAAGCAGGTCATGGTCGATTTGGTGTTCGCTTCCCCAAAATTCACTTGGGTTCATCTACAAAAGACAACACGCAAGATAAGTGTTTGGTCGGAATATCGAATGTTAAAACAAGAAAATATATTGACCAGGAGTACTCAACAGATTAAAGAATGAGAATATTCAACGAAAAGCTAAAACTAAAGAAGTTTGAAATTTTCACGAGTTAGGGCAAAAAATTTCATAAAGCTTAGAATAAGCAAGATGAAAGACAGGCATTATGCAGTTGAAAAAGCAAGCATTACGGACGACGAAATCGCACGAACCGTGACAAAAGAAAATCCCAGAGTTTCTAAACTTAGGGTTTCCTACATATCTTCTACAGGAAAGTCGAAGGTGCATTCCGAAAGTACATGTGCAAAGTAAACATAAAGGAAATCAAGAACTTAGTCAAGGATTAAATGTCTGGATTCAGGTTATGCCAAGCCAAACGAGCAGTTTTGATGACGGCACTTCAGCAAACTTGAAGCCAAAAACCTCTCTTTTTGCTCTGAACTTACTTAGCAGGAAAGGATAGTGAAAATGAGTTTGTGTACAAATGCTCACTGTATTTATAGGAAAACAACAAAAAGGCGTAATCATTTCAAAAGAACCTCAGACGCCTCGGTTCTCCCTTAAAGCGAATATGGGAAATCAAAAGTAATCAAGTGTAGCCATCAACCGGGTGAGAGAAAATCGGATTTCGAAATATTAATTGTCAAAGAATTTATTAGCCAAAAACCGAAGGGATGCCCAATCAGCTTCACATCGAGTCGCGAACAGACGCGCTTGACACGTGTTTATTGTGTTGTCATCACATTAGAAAGTAAACATGACTATGTGAATAAAGTTTCCTAGATTTATCAGACACAGGGTTTTACTGATATGATAATCTACAACAAGAGTTTACTTGCATTTGGAGAAATGCTATGTTCTTTCCAGAACATTGGTTAAAGTAAAGCTCAGGTTGGATGCATGGAGTATGCATCGGAAGGGACCGATATTGAACTTTACCTTAGATTTAATAAAACTTACCGTAAAATCTATTCAAGTCAATATCGCCAAGTTGATCCTAGATCAAATGTTGTTAATCCTGTTATGATTAGGCTCAATCTTGAAAGGCTATTCGTGTTCTTTGATTTGTTAGTTAAGCCTACTTTTAGGTCAGGGTGATACGTACATTTTGGGAACACGGTAGTGCAATTGAGTGGGAGCGCTAGAATAAACATGGAATCTATAGCTTCTATCTGGCGAATAGTAAGCAAAGGATGATCTCCTTCGAGCTTGACCAAACGAACATAAATGGTGGAGTACTCATTTCACATAAGCTGAAATATCATTTATACGGGGTCAAGTGTTTTAAGGATAAAATACATAGTAGGGTGTTACGGTAATCTAATCCCTTTACAATGTAGATCATTCATATAGAGGATCATTGATCACATTAGGATTATAACAATGGATAACTAATGATGCGTCTATATGGTGGAACATATAGAGCATTCTATATACTGAGACTGCAATTCTAAGTTCTATGCGTGTATTCAACGAAGAATTAATAAGTTAGTGAATTTTAGTGCTAAATTCTTGATCTACTTATTGGAAGCTCGGTTATATAGACCCATGGTCCCCGCACTAGTTGAGATAATATTGTTTGTAAGACTCATGTAATTGGTTTTGATTAATCAATTATAATTCACAAATTAGACTATGTCTATTTGTGAAATTTTCACTAAGTAAGGGCGAAATTGTAAAGAAAGAGTTATTAGGGGCATATTTGTTAATTATGATACTTTGTATGGTTCAATTAATAAATATGATAAATGACAATATTATTTAATAATTATTTATAGTTATTAAATAGTTAGAATTGGCATTTAAATGGTTGAATTAGGAAATTGGCATTTTTGAGAAAATCAGATACAAAAGTGTTAAAATTGCAAAATTGCAAAAAGCAAGGCCCAAATCCATCAAGCCATGGCCGGCCACTTTTGTAGGCATTTTAAATTGATATTTTCATTATTTTAATGCCAAATAATTCAAACCTAACCCTAGTGGAATGCTATAAATAGATAGTGAAGGCTTCAGGAAAATTACACACACTTCTGAATCAGAAAACTGAGCCTTTCTCTCTCTTCCTTGGCCGCCACTCTCTCTCTCTCTTCTTCCTTAGAATTTCGAAATTACCTTAGTGATTAGAGTAGTGCCCACACACAGCAAGCAATACCTCAATCATAGTGAGGAAGATCGTGAAGAAAGATCATCAGCAAAGAAGTTTCAGCATCAAGGATTCAGAGAAAGAGATCCAGGTTCAGATCTTGATAATACTCTGCTACATAAAGGATACAAGGGTTAGAGATCTGAATGGAAGGAGTCATTTAATTCCGCTGCACCCAATGTAAGGTTTCTTAAACTTTATACGTGTTTATTTCATCGTTTTAGAAAGTTCATATTTAGGGTGTTAATAAACATACTTGTGAGTAGATCTAAGATCCTGGTAAAATAAATTCCAACAACTGGCCTCAGAGCCATGGTAATTGATTTACTTGCAAGAAATTTGGACTTTAAAACGATTGTTTGTTTGTTTTTGGATGGTATCATGTTGTATTGAGTGTTATTTGATGATTGATTGGTGTTTGTGAATTTTCATTAAAAATAATTGAATATCTGTTTCTGGAATTATTTTTATTGGATAGTATGGAAAAAATTAAGCAAGTTACTTTTTTACAGAACTTAATTTCGATTTAATTTGAATTAGTTATGATTTTTTGAAGTTTCGAAAAAATCGGAGGTGTGCTGAAACTTGCATGCGCGCGCGGAAATCATGCACGACATGATTCCACCGCACAAACTCGCCCAGATCACACCCATGCGCGAGCGGACGGGTATGCACAGCATCCCGTTCGTACAGCTCGCAATTTTTTCATTTTTCTTCGTTTTTTCATGCTTTTTCATGGAATTAACTTCCGATTTTTCGTGTAGTTCTGTATTTATACTATTACTATTCCTAATTCAATTCTAATTATCATTTTGAATTAATTTCATATTTTTTAAATTTAATTCAAGATATTAGTGTAATTTGAATTTAAAAATAGTTAGTATCTATCTTATTTGCTTAATAATCTATCTTATTTTTAAATTTGATTATATCTTGTCTTATTTTTAAATTTAAGGTGAGATTTTAAATATTTTAAATTAAATTTTTTAAAATAATTTGACCTTATTTAAATTTAAAATAAGATAACTATAATCATGTAATTTTAAAAAGATGTAAGATATTTTGCTAACTTTTAAATTTTGTTATTTTATTTATTTAAATTACATTTAAAATCTGAAAAAGATATTCATTTATCTTTTTTAATTTTTTATTTAATTTTTATTTATAAAATAACATTAGAAATTTTAAAAAGTAGTTAGCAAATTTTGAAATGATATTTAGGTTGGTTGAAACCTAATTTTTCAAAATTGTAGGTTTAATTTTTTTTTTTAAATTCGAATTTTTCAATTTTTTTTTTAAATTTTCGAAAATTAATTTTTTTATTTAATTAATTATTTTCGAAATTAATTATTTAATTTAAAATTAAATAAATCCTACATCCAACTATCCAGCTAACCTTGTTGCAGGAGTATGTGTTTTAGCTTGTGTGTAAGTTTTCAAAACCTATTATTGCTTGATTGCAAATAGCCATGGTTAACTTGTTGACAGATCCAATGATTTGATTTTAACTCATGGCTCCCTTGGTCAAGTTAATAATTTGTAACAGGTATATTTACAATCTTCTTTCATCTGTGTATGACCTAGCAACATGATAGGACCCATCCAAAGTGTGCCTGTGTGAGCCTATGTGTTTAATTTCATTATAGATGCATATAGGTTGCTATTGCTAAATAAAATTTCATAGTTCTTGATAGATTTTATTTAGGCCCATTTAGTTTTTGGGCTTAGTCAATTAATAACAGTTGTTCATTTTAAGGTTAAATTCCTCTCTTTTGGGCCTTGTGTGAGAGTTGGGAGCCATAGTAGTGGGTACGACATACTGAACCCAACACCCCCTCACATGAACCACCCCAATTGTGAAGGGCCATTTGCCTGATTTGAATAACTGTACTAACTAAATTACACTAGTTTAATCTAATAAAATTGATTAGCAACGTAATTAATTTCATTTATTTTGAAATTAATTTAAGAAAATCATATTTTAAAGAATTTTATATTCTAAGCTAAACTATATGTATTTTCTTGTATTTAATTAAATACATAATTATAACCATCTAGATTCTTTCTGAAGCTTAATTTAAATTTTTCATTAAATATTCATATTTAAGTTGGTATTTAGTTATCTACAACTAACCAACTTAAATCTGAATATCTTTTGGATTTAAAATTTCAAAATTAAGTTGAGGAATTTTAGGCATTGGTTATTAAGATTCTTTAGATATTTTTTAAGTTAATATCTTTTCGAATATTAACTTAAAATGGAATATTTTAGATATTTTTTTAGGTTAATATCTTTTCGAATATTAACTTAAAATGGAATATCTTCAAATTAAGTGGTTACAACCTAATTTTAATTTAATTAAATCTGATTTGAAATATATTTAAGTTGATTTTTTAGATTCTTCTAAAACAACTTAAACAAGATATTTTTAAATTTGTTCCATTTATTATTCGAATTTATTTTTCGAATTTAATTAATAAATGAAAATTAATTAAAGCTGATTTTTTATTTAAACCAACTTTGATTTGTAAATTTTCATTATTATATTATGGAACTTGTTCGATATTTATTTGAATTTATTTTTCGAATTAAATAATAATTGAAAATTAATTAAAGTTGATTTTTTATTTAAACCAACTTTAATTTGTAATTTTTCATTATTATAATTTCGAATATTATGATTATACAAAATACATATATATATATTTTTTAAAATAATGAGCTTTTAATCAAAAGATATTCGATCTCCATTGTTGGTCTTACAATAGTTAAACTTTTTCAATATAACCTCGAGACGCTAGACTTCGTCCCCCTATGGATGGTTATTCGTTGAACACTTTTAACACCGTAAGATTTCATTTGATAAGTGTTTTGTGAGTTTTCGTCTCTATTTACACTCTCCCCTACGATGACTACTTAGAGATAAACTCATAAAACATGAAACAATGGTGGAAGCTCATAAAATGAGAATAACCTTGACTCTCGCCTACCGGGACAACGTTGGATTCTCATTTTGATCGAATAAAAGGTTGCTCAAATTTTTATTTTAGATGAGCTGACAACTCTATTCAACTAATGTTATCTTTGACTCTCGCCTACCGGGACACTGTATTTCATTATGTTGGAAACCTTGGAAAATAAACTATGTTAGATTTAGTACTTTTATAACATATGTGATTATTTGTTATTTTCTGAACTTGTGTATGAATTTTGAACCAAAACCTTACTTCTATTTGTTGGGAATTATTTTACCAGGATCTTAGATCTACTCACAAGTATGTTGTTTAAACATCCTAAATATGAACTTTCTAAAACGATAAATTAAACACATATAAAGTTAAGAAAACCTTACATTGATGCAGCGGAATTAATGTCTCCTTCCACTCAGATCTCTAACCCTCGATTCCTTTCTGTAGCAGAGTATAATCAAGATCTGAGCCCGAATGTCCTTCTTCTTCAAGTTTTGATCCTTCACAGTCTTCCAATCTATGATTGAGTTACTGCTTGCTGTGTGTGGGCACTTACTCTTTCACTAGGGTCACGAAAAAGATGAAGAAGAAAAGAGAGAGGGTTTCGGCCAAGGTGTAGAAAGTGGGGAAGACTCAGTTTTTCTGAAGAGAGAAATTTCTGTCAGAAAGGCTTGTTAAAAACTTGTGTTTTGACTGAGCCATCACTTTCTATTTATAGGCAACTACTAGGTTTAGGTTTAGAATTATTTGGCATTAAAATAATGAAAATATTAATTTGAAAAAGCATATTAAGTGGCCGGCCAAGGTGTAGTAATGGGCCTCACTTAATTTTGCAATTTTATCAAATTTTATCTCTATTTTCTCAAAAACGCCAATTTTCCAATTCTAACCTTTTAAATGCCAAAACTAATTATTTAATAACTAAAATAGATTATTAAATAATATTGTCATTTAATTTAATTATTAATTAGTCATATAAAGTCCATTAATAAATAAATAAACCTAGAAAACTCTTTTCTTTACAATTTCACCCTTGCTTAGTGAAAATTCATAAAATTAGACATAGTCTAACTTTAGAATTATAAATGATCAATCACGAATCAATTAATGAGTCTTACAAGCAGAATGTTCTCAACTAGAATGGGGACCATGGATCTATATGCTGAGCTTCCAATAAGTGAACCAAATTTACCAAGTAAATTTCTACTTATTAATTCTTCGTTGAATCCACTCTTAGAACTTAGAATTGCACTCTCAGACTTATATAGAGCATATTATATGTTCCACGATATCAATATACTATGTCTTTTAACCATTGTTATAATCTTATTGCGATTTAAAGATCCTCTATATAGATGATCTACATCGAGATGGGATTTCTTTACCGTTCTCACCCCTCAATGTATTTTGCCCCTTAAAACACTTAGCTACCTGTAAATGGTGTTTAGTGATCTAATAATTAGTCAGTTAAACAAGAGCTCATCCATTTACTTCTATTTGCTAAGCTCGAAGGGAATCATCACTTGACTTCTATACACCAGTAGAAGCTATAGATTCCATATTTATGTTCAGCACTCCCACTCAATCATACTATCATGTTCCCAAAATATACGTATCACCCTGACCCAAAAGTAGGCTTAACTAATAGATCAAAGAACATGAATAGCACTCCTGAGTTGAGCCTAAGCATATCAGGATTTAGATTCTTTTAATCTTAAGATCAACTACTGATATTGACTTGGAAAGATATGTATAACGGTAAGTTTGTAATATCTTAACTTAGTTGCAATATCGGTCCAGTCCAATGTATACTCCATACATTCGAAACTAGTATACTTTACTAATGTCCTGGAAAGAACATAACACTTACTCCAAGTGTAAGTATACATCATCGTTGATTATCACATTAGTGTAAATCCAATAACACTGATGAAACAGGGACCAAAACTTTTGATTCATATGATCACAATCACATTCCACTGTGTTGACGATACTGTAATTGTGAATAAACATATGATCTGGATTTAACTGATTTTGTGTGTATGAATGTAATAAACATATTAAACATATTAAACCATTCGCATGTAAAATTCATGCAAACATCAATCACTTCAAATTTCTTATGTTGATAACTAATCAGATTATAAAGAGTTTTATTTAGGGCATAAAACCCAACAAACTCCCACTTGCACTAATATAAAACAAACTGTGCAAATAGGTCAATCTGATGTCTTGATCTTCAGATCAAGTCTAGTATATTTGAATCCACCCAAACTTCTGGAAACTAGTTCATAAATACACTTATGAAACATCCTTTACTATATGCTTTACTCACCAAGGGATACTGAAATCTTTACTGTTTTAAAAGTACATCTGAATTAACAGAAGACATATCTCATATTTTAAAATATGTAATTGAGATAATACAGTGTAGACTTTTCTTCAGTGATATAACTTTCTGGTATTTTCGAATAGACCAAGTTATAGTTCTTCTCTGGTAGAGCTTGAATTATTATACAATAATTCCTCCACCCCCAAAGTAAGCACCATCTCATAGAATTTCGAAATTAGATGGTGAGATACAAAGACAACTGATACACAGTTCCTTAATATCTAACATATAGATCACTTTCATAAATCTTTCTTGAATATCTTCTAATGTTCCCTATTTGATTACATGTCAGATAGCTCCCACTCAATAGCAGATGTCTGGTTAAATAATACTTTTATCCTCTGATTGTTTAGAGAGTTACCTAGTTGTGACTTTTGTATTAGTCTTAAAACTTTAAGTCAAGACTAAGTCATCAACATAGCAGACTAGTATTTGAAGTGAAAAATACATGCCAGAGATTAAAGTAATCAAAATTAAGATACCATAAAATTTTTATGAGGATTAAGAATTCCTTGTTCAAGTCATTCGAATGGACTGAACTAGAGTTCTTTATCGTATTCTCATAATTCTAATAAGCTATACCTATCCATGTGAATGGTTAGATTTGCTTTTCAGTAGTGTTCTTAAGTACCTATCACAATTATCAACCTAATGAAGATGGGTATAGAATTTTAAAATTCTCCCACTCAATTAAGGTAGTGTGAAACTTTAACAAAGAACTTTCAAATGTATCAAACTTTTACTTACAACAGTAAAAAACGAAATGGAACATACAATCAAGATCAAGAATTTATATTGACAATAGCTGACTCATTATATTACTTCCATGTTTAAACAAGATATGTGTTTCATAGGGAATTGTGGAATGGACTCCACCCCTAAGAATATACACATAGGGTACTATGGATAACCTCCACCCCTAAGTATATAGAGATTATGATCCACCCCTAAAGGTTGTAAAGATCATGATTCTCTAAGTGTGATAGAGTTTATGTGGAGTTGAATACTATCCAGAGTTCATTAGATATAAAAGATCGTTGAATTGCATAGTTTTCTTAACTTTTCTCCACCCCTATCAGATCATAAGATCCTTTTATTAAACAAATTCTTAATAATTGTATTAGAATTAACAATTATTGATAAACATAGAAATAATTTCTAGTGTTTATTTGATATAACTCTATGAAGAGTTGTAAATATTATAGAATTTGCATCAATAATAAAAACACTTACACATACAAACATACAAATATAATGTGGTAATAATTGATGAAGATAAAATTAAATGAAGCTCAATCTCATAAATTGCAATAGTGAATTTCGAAAAATAGAACTTTATTAATAATAAAAAATGTATTGCAACAATATCAGAGAAACAGGGATAAATATCCCAGACTAAAATTTGAAATCCAAATTGTCTTTAAACTAAAACAATTAATTCAAAAAAAATGAAGAGCTTCATCTTCATCTGGACGATTTCACCCTTTGGTTCAGCTTCTGATCCAACTCAATTGAGTTCAAGTAGCTGGGCCTATAAGAAGAAGAAAACAAATAAACAAAGTTTAGTGCAGAATCATAAATCCAATTGGATAATAATTCACTAAAACTCTTAAAGTTTATAAATGGAAATACCTTGTTTCTTTGCAACAAGTTTAGGACACTGGGGTTTCCAATGACCTTTCTCATTGCAGTAGAAACACTTTCCTTTAAGTGTAGCATCACCGGAAGGATCAGCCTTTTTATTGGCTTTTGTTCGCTTCTTAGTGTTCTTCCACTTCTTCTTCGATTTGGGCTTTGAAGCAGAGGCAACATTTGCTTCAGGTTTTATCGTCCCATTACCATTACCAGGATTATGAGGTTTACTCCCTTTCTTCTTGGGTCCTCCAATCAAATTTTCATAAGTTTGAAGGTCATTGACTAATTCATGAAAGTCAATTTCCTTCTTATCCATGACATAATTTGATGTATATGGTAGAAATGCTGGAGTCAGGCTATTTAAGATAAGACTAACTTGAGTAGCACTGTCCATTTCAGCACCATGATCCTGGGCAACTTGGAAATAACTGGACATGAGGAGAACATGGTCACGCACGTTTTGATGAGGTTCCATCCGTGCATTAATGTACTTCTTAGTCGCGTCAAAGCGTGACTGAAGTGATGCCTTACCGAATAGCTCATTTAACTTCGTCATAACTTCAAGGCCTTCTCGCCTTTAGAAAACCGAGTTTCGAGGGTGTCAACCATGCTAGAAAGCATAAAGTATAGAGCTTTGTCATTTGCTTTCTACCAACGCTCATACTTTTCTTTCACAGCTTTGGATGCATTGTCCCCAGGCACTTCAGGTGACGGCTCAGTTAAAACAAACAAGGCACTTTCTCCTATGAGAGCAATATTAATGTTCTCATTCCATTTATTAAAGTTAGATCCATTCAGCTTATTTTCAGTCAACAGTGATAACATGGGATTCATTTTGGTAAACAGGATACTACAAAATAATAGAAATCAACAAATAGAAATTAAATAATGGTTTAACACGCAAAAACAATTCAGAAATTATAAGCACATAGCAAGTAGGAATGATATGAGAAAATACTTAAAAAATTCAATCCTAAATAATTTCCAAGGTTTTCAACAAACTGATATCAGTGTCCCGTTTAGGCGAGAGTCAAAGCTACCATCCATTGAATAGAGTTGTCAACTCATCTAAAATGTTAAACATTCTAGCAACCTTTTATTCGATCAAGATCAGAATCCAGCGTTGTCCCGTTTAGGCGAGAGTCAAGGCTATTCTATCTCATGAGCTTCTAACATTGTTTCGCAATTTGCAAGTCAAATATGGTCGCCACCATTAGGGTGATCTATACCATATAAAACACTTACAAACCACTTATCATGCGAGATTAAACGGTGCGAAATTGCTAATGAACGTTCCTCCATTAGGGAGGATT
Source organism: Cannabis sativa (assembly GCF_029168945.1). NCBI lineage: Eukaryota > Viridiplantae > Streptophyta > Magnoliopsida > Rosales > Cannabaceae > Cannabis > Cannabis sativa. The sequence continues at coordinate 78,430,734 of NC_083603.1, read as the reverse complement.
ACTCACTAAAACAAACGCGGTGTAAAACCCACAATGGAGATCGAATATCTTAATAATAATAAAGCTCATTGTTTAAAATGTATTTTCTTTATTATTCTAATAAATAAATCTCCTTAAATTCTAAATTAAGAATTAAAATTCAAAAATAAGAATTTAATATAATATTTATAAAATTATACTTAGATGGTGATTGAAATAAATTATTTCCATCTTAGTAATAATCTTAAATATAAATATTAAGGAAATTAATTTAAGTTGAATTAAATTAAATAATTAGCAACTTAAAAATTTCCTTTGAGAATATATTTATTGAGTTCGAAAATTTAAAGTATATAAAAATACAATTTTCGAAAATAATAAAAAAAATAGAAAAGAAATACTTCAAGCAAAAATATCACCTATCTAGATTTTCTTTTGACTAGTTAATTCAATTTCTAATAATATATATATATTTTAAATTCATTTATTTTAAATTAATCAATTAAATGAAAAAATCATTGATTGTAGTTGGTCCAAGAATTAATTAAAATAAATAATTAATTTACAACTCAATCTATTTTTCAAAATAAAAAATTTGAAAATATTGCATAAATAAAATGCAAGTTTCGAAATTGATTAATAAAATAAAGAAAAATATATATATTGAAAATTATTTAAATTTAAGTTGAAAAATTAAATTTCAACCTAAAAATAATTTTCTATTTAATTAAGTGTCATGAAAAATCAATAAATATTTAAGTATCATGATGAAAATCAACTTAGATATTTAGATTTTTCAAGTTAATTAAATGTATTAAATTCAAGAAATAAATAATTAAGTGTAGAGAAGGCTTAATTATTAATTTCTATTTAATATTAGGAAAAATATACTTAATAAAATTGTACCAAAATTAATTATTTAAATAATTAATTTCACAAAGTATAATTTTCCTATTTAAATATTAGAAATAATAAGTAGTCTAGAAATTACTATCTAGAAAATATCTTATTTGACTAAGTATCTTTTCAAAAATTTGAAAAATATCTAATTTAAGTTAGATAGAAAAAATCTAAAACTTAAATAATTTCAAATTTAGATTTAATTAAATATCAAAAATTAAGTTGTAACCACTTAATTTGAAGATATCTTTTTAAAGTTAATATTTGAAAAGATATTAACCAAAAAATATCTAAAATATTCCATTTTAAGTTAATATTTGAAAAGATATTAACTTAAAAAATATCTTAAGAATCTTTAATAACTAATGCCTAGGATTCCTCAACTTGATTTAAAATTTAAATAAAATATTCAAATTTAAGTTAGATAAGAAAAATCAGTTGATACAACTAATTTATAACTTAAATATGAATATTTAATTAAACAAGCTCCAGAAAGAATCTAGTTAGTTAAAATTCTATATTAAATTAAATACAAGAAAAATACAAATAGTTTGTCTAGAAATAATATCTAAACTAAAAGTGTTTTTCTTAAAATTAACTTTAAAATATTAACATGAAAATAAATTTCATATATTTTAAAAGTTAATTATGTTGCTAATTCAATTTTATTAGGTCAAACTAATATAATTAACCTAGTACAGTTATTCAAATCAGGCAAATGGGCCTTCACAATTGGGGTAGTTCATGTGAGGGGGTGCTGGGTTCAGTATGTCGTACCCACTTCTATGGCTCCCAACTCTCACACAAGGCCCAAAAGAGAGGAATTTAACCTTAAAATAAATAACTGTTATTAATTGAATAGGTCCAATAACTAAATGGACCTAAATAAAATCTATCATGGTGTGACATTTTATTTAGCAACAACCTATATGTATCTATATTATAAAATAAAATAAACATATAGGCTCACACAGGCACACTTTGGATGGATCCTATCATGTTGCTAGGTCATACACAGATGAAAGAAGATTGTAAAATTTACCTGTTACAAATTATTAACTTGACCAAGGGAGCCATCAGATCATTAGATCTGGCAAAAGGTAACCATGGCTATTTGCAATCAAGTAATAATAGGTTTTAAAAACTTACATACAAGCTAAAACCACAAACTCCTGCAACAAGGTTAGCTGGATAGTTGGAAGTAGGATTTATTTAATTTTAAATAAATAATTTCGAAAAATAAATAATTAAATAAATAAAAATATTTTAATTTTCGAAAAAAATAATTTTTTTTTAAAAAAATATTTTAATTTCGGAAATAAAATAATTTAAATTTCGAAATTTAAAATTAAACCTACTTTTTGAAAAATTAGGTTTCAACCAACCTAAATATCATTTCAAAAAATTTGCTAACTACTTTTAAAAATTAAATGTTATTTTAAAAATAAAAAATTAAATAAAAATTAGAAAAGATAAATGAAATATCTTTTCAGATTTTAAATTTAATTTAAATAAATAAAATAACAAAATTTAAAAGTTAGCAAAATATCTTACATCTATTTAAAATTACATGATTATAAATATCTTATTTTAAATTTAAATAAGGTCAAAATATCTAAAAAGATTTAATTTTTTTAAAAAAAAACCTTAAAAGATAAGATATAATTAAAAATATCTTAAAAGATAAGATATCTTAAAAATATCTTAAAAGATAAGATATCTTAAAAATATCTTAAAAGATTTTATAAATATCTTATAAAATCTGACATTAAATTTAAAAAAAAAAATAAGATATAATCAAATTTAAAAATAAGATAGATTTTTAAGCAAGAAGATAGATACTATTTCTATTCAAATTCAAATTACACTAATATCTTGAATTAAATTTAAAAAAAATATTAAATTAATTCAAAATTATAATTAGAATTGAATTAGGAATAGTAATAGTATATATACAAAACTATACAAAAAATCGGAAGTTAATTCCATGAAAAAGCATGAAAAATCGAAGAAAAACGAAAAAATTGTGAATTGTACGGACAGTTCTGCGATCGCAAGAAAATATCAGCAGAGCCCCGATTTTTTCCAAATCTTCAAAAAATCATAACTAATTCAAATAAAATCCAAATTAAGTTCTGTAAAAGGCTAACTTGCTTAATTTTTTCCATAATATCAAATAAAAATAATTCTAGAGATAAAATCGCAATTATTTTTCACGAAAATTTTATAAACATCAATCAATCATCAAATAACACTCAATACAACATGATACCATCCAAAGAACATACAAACAATCGTTTTAAAGTCCAAATTTCATGTAAGTAAATCAATTACCATGGCTCTGAGGCCAGTTGTTGGGAATTATTTTACCAGGATCTTAGATCTACTCACAAGTATGTTGTTTAAACATCCTAAATATGAACTTTCTAAAACGATAAATTAAACACATATAAAGTTAAGAAAACCTTACATTAATGCAGCGAAATTAATGTCTCCTTCCACTCAGATCTCTAACCCTCGATTCCTTTTGTAACACCCTAACTATCTTAGGCGTATTACGTGATTTTTAAACGTACTGTGCAGCTCGTTGCTAATCAACGAGGTTTATGGAAAAACGTGATTAATTAAAATTTTGCTTTTTAATTAAACTTATAAACCATATTACAAAAGACTCGGGATCCCGATTATAAAAATATTTACAAAAAGTTTCACTGTTTAACTATTACATCAAAATAAAAGTCGTCTAACGACCAGTTACAAAAATCAGCCTTGCTGTCCCGAGGATCGTACGCTCCAGGCCTAACCGCCCCGACATGTACAATCTCATAAGCTCGCTCACGGTTCATCAGCTATAGCCTTGCCTTTACCTACACATGAACATAAACTGTGAGTCGACAGACTCAGTAAGAAAAGCATAATAATACTCATACATAATACTAACTGCCGTGTCCAACACGATACTGAGTCCCGCTACTGCCATGTCCAACATGGTACTGAGCCACTACTGCCATGTCCAACATGGTACTGAGTTCTGAACGTTCATAGGGACGGTACTATTGACACGTAACAACCTGATCGGTCGAACCGGTCATACTCCGCCGCCGGTCATACTCCACTCGTACCGACGTGTTACTATATCCTCCCGATCGGCCGAACCGGTCATACTCCGCCGCCTTGGTCATACTCCGACTCGTACCGACGGGATACGTCAATAGCACGGAACCACCAACCAAGTGTCGGCTGATCGGTCGAACCGGTCCATACTCCGCCGTCGGTCATACTCCAGCCTGTACCGACGTGACAGGGTTGGATGGTTCGAAGCCAACATACAACTAATGTAATCTAATAGGCTTCCTACATGCTCGCTAAACATGTAATCTACATATGCATACTGTTATACTAATCTTACCTGGATTCCGAATTCGGGTGTGCCAGTCAACCTGACTGGAACTGAAGCTGAGCGGCGGACATCGGCTCCTAAACCATAAAAATCACAACGCTATAAGTGACACGCTAAATCACTTCCCGGGGACTTAAACTAGGAACTAAAAGTTTCCCTATCGATAAAAAGCATGGCAATACCCCTTAAAACATAAAAACGAGGAAAAACACGGTTCTCGAAAAATCCCCAACCTAGATCGGTTGCCCAACCGGAATTCCGTTCGGGAAATTCAGGACCCTCATCCGGAATTCCGGATGCACAACCGGAATTCCGGTTCCTCGCAGGCAGCAACATCAAATATTCATATCTTGCTCAAATCAACCCCAAATCACCTCAAACTTTCCAGACCTGTTCTATACCTTCCCTAGAACATATCCAAGGCATCAAAACAACCCGAAAACCTCAAACACGAAAAATGCCATTGGAGCTCAAGCTTTGAGTTCTAAACTCAAACTTGAGCAAAACCACCTAATCATGCATTTCACTAGCTTAATTCTACTTAATCAAGCTTATCTAAGCCTCTGAAAACAATTAAAAACAACAGCAACATCACAGAAACAGATTCACACTATTTTCACCAAAAATCACATTTTTGCATAGAAAACTCAAAGCTTTGAACAAGGTAGCCTATATGCATTTCTAACAGCTTAAATCATCTCAAATTAACATGCTTACAATCCAGAAATTAAAACAAAATCACAGCAGCAACCATATATCAAAATCATGCATGCATTTCATCAATTTTACTTAAAATTCAAGAAACACAAAGGCAAGTTAAAAGTGATCAAACCTTGGCTAAGATTACACAAATATGAGTTGAAATTCACAAGGATTTGAGGAGAAAAAACCCAGCTTTTTAATCCCATGCACAGCCGAAATAGAGAGAGAGAAAAGAGAGTGTTTCCTTTTCAAGATTTTCTATTTTATTTTTTTCTAAGTGTTGAATGAGAATGAAAAGAGTAAATGCCACATATATCATACTATTTCAGCCAACAAATTAAAATAAAATAACCATTTGATCCATTTAATAAATCACATAAGATAAAACACTAATGGGGCAAAAAGACCATTTTGCCCCTCCACCATAAAACCACATAAATCAAACTAAAGGGGTAATTTTGGGACATTCTAAATTCCCGGCCATTCCCGACATTCCCAATGTCTAAAACCCGTCCCCAAACTACTAACATACTAAGTTGTGATTTCTACTGAGCCAAACGCCGAGTTCCAAAATACCGGGCACCGGAAATGCAAAATATGCAACTACTGAATAACATAACCATGCATTCCAGAATTCCATACATAACAGTAATAAATTATTTAAATAGCTATAAATAATTTCTTAATTAATCATAACCAACTGATAATTTCCAAATTAACTAAGCGGGCTTTACAACTATCCCCCCCCCTTAAAAGGATTTCGTCCCCGAAATCTAACATGAATAACTCTGGATATTGAGCTCTCACATCTGACTCTAGCTCCCAGGTGGCTTCTTCCACCTTACTGCTTCTCCAGAGAACCTTGACCAAAACTATGGTCTTATTTCGAAGGACTTTATCCTTTCTATCCAGGATCTGCACTGGTTGTTCCTCATATGACATGTCTGGCTGAAGCTGAAGACTTTCATAACTGAGTATATGAGAGGGGTCTGAAACGTATTTTCTCAACTTTGAGATATGGAATACGTTGTGCACTGCTGATAAGGCTGGAGGCAATGCTAACTGATATGCCACTTGACCTATCTTCTCGAGAATCTCGAAAGGTCCTGCAAATCTAGGGCATAACTTGCCTCTTTTCCCGAAACGTTTAATCCCCTTCATCGGAGATACCCGTAAAAACACTTGTTCCCCTACTTGGAACTCAACATCTCTGCGTTTCGGATCTGCATAACTCTTCTGTCTGCTCTGTGAGGCAAGCATTCTTGCTTTTATCTTTTCTATTGCCTCATTGGTCCGCTGAATTGACTCCGGACCTAGGTATTTCCTCTCCCCTGTTTCATCCCAGTGGATAGGGGATCTACACTTTCTACCGTACAACAGTTCATAGGGTGCCATCCCTATCGTACTCTGATAACTGTTGTTGTATGAAAACTCTATTAACGGTAGGTATTTACTCCATGAACCCTCAAAGTCCATAACACAGGCTCTCAACATATCCTCCAATATCTGAATTGTCCTTTCGGACTGACCATCTGTCTGAGGATGGAATGCTGTACTGAATTTTAGCTTTGTACCCATTGCCTATTGCAAACTTTCCCAAAATTTGGAGGTGAACTTCGGATCCTTATCCGAAACTATAGACTTCGGTACCCCATGAAGTCTTACTATTTCTCTGACATACAGTTCTGCCAACTGATCCACTGCAAACGTTGTTCTAACCGGCAGAAAATGAGCAGATTTCGTAAATTGATCCACCACTACCCAGATGGAATCAAATAAACCCGTGGTCCTAGGTAACCCGACCACAAAATCCATCGAAAAACTTTCCCATTTCCATTCGGGTAGGGCTAGAGGCTGCAACAACCTTGCTGGTCTCTGATGTTCAGCCTTGATCTGCTGACAAGTGAGGCATCTCGATACGAATTCTACCAAATTCTTCTTCATACCGCTCCACCAGAAGTACGGTTTCAAATCTTGGTACATCTTGGTGGTGCCGGGATGCAGAGAATATGGAGTAGAATGAGCCTCCTCAAAGATCTCATTTCTCAGTTCCACACTGCTCGGAACACAAACCCTAGCTTTATACAAAAGCATCCCACTTTCTGACACTGAAAAGTCTTTGGCTTGACCAGCCAATACCTCATCTCGGATCTTCACTAACTCCGGATCTGTCGTCTGAGCAACCTTTATTCTTTCCAACAGATCAGATTGTAGCGTTAAGTTGTGAAGCTGACCTACCACAAACTCAATGCTGGATCTAACCATATCCTCAGCTAGCTGGGGTGAGATCTGAACCATGCTAGCTACTTGCCCGGGACCCTTTCTGCTCAGGGTATCGGCCACTACATTGGCTTTTCCGGAATGATAGAGGATCTCGCAATCGTAATCCTTCACTAATTCCAACCAACGCCTTTGTCTCATGTTCAAATCTTTCTGAGTAAAGAAATACTTGAGACTTTTATGGTCGGTATAGATCTCGCACTTCTCCCCATAAAGGTAATGCCACTAAATCTTCAGTGCAAAAACCACTGCGGCCAATTCTAAATCATGAGTCGGGTATCGCTGTTCATAATCCTTTAACTGACGGTAGGCATAAGCGATAACCCGATCGGCCTGCATCAATACGCACCCCAAACCCTGTTTGGATGCGTCGCAGTAGACTACGAACTTCTCCTTGTCCGAAGGCAAAGCTAGTACTGGTGCAGTAACCAATCTCTGCTTCAGCTCCTGAAAACTAGCTTCGCATTTATCTGACCAGATAAATCGCTGATTCTTCTTTGTAAGCTCGGTTAGGGGCATTGAAATTTTGGAGAACCCCTCCACGAACCTACGGTAGTACCCAGCTAATCCCAAGAAGCTTCTGATCTCTGTCACTGTCTTCGGTCTCGGCCAATCCCTGACGGATTCGATCTTCCCGGGATCCACCTTGATCCCGTCTTCACCCACAATGTGCCCTAGGAAGGACACCTGAGACAACCAGAACTCACATTTCTTGAACTTGGCGTAGAGCTTATGTTCTCGAAGTCGTTGCAGTACCATCTGAAGATGTAACTCATGCTCCTCTTCTGATTGAGAGTACACGAGGATGTCGTCGATAAACACAATCACACAGATATCGAGGAAATCCTTGAATACTCTATTCATCAGGTCCATGAATGTTGCAGGAGCATTGGTTAGTCCGAATGACATAACCAGGAACTCGTAGTGTCCATACCTAGTGCGGAAAGCCGTCTTCGGAATGTCCTCCTCTCGGATTCTCAACTGATGATAACCCGAACGGAGATCAATCTTAGAAAAGACCGTCTTCCCCTGAAGCTGATCGAACAAGTCATCGATTCTAGGTAATGGATATTTATTCTTCACCGTCAGCTTGTTCAACTCTCTGTAGTCGATGCACATCCTCATAGATCCATCCTTCTTCTTGACGAACAAAACCGGGGCTCCCCAGGGTGACACGCTGGGCCGAATGAACCCTATGTCAAGCAACCCTTGGAGCTGAATCTTTAATTCCTTAAGTTCAGCTGGAGCCATCCTATACGGGGCTTTGGAAACCGGATCCACCCCTGGTGCCAAGTCAATCACAAAATCGATCTCCCGCTGAGGTGGTAACCCTGGAAGTTCTTCGGGAAAAACGTCCAAAAATTCCCGAACCACTCTGATGTCCTCTGGCCGAATGGTGTCTGGCCGAGTGGTGTCCACCACCACGGCCAGAAACCCTAAGCACCAACCGTGCAATAATTCTCTCGCTGACATAGCCGAGATCACCGGGATCCGAGATCCCTGAACCGAACCCACAAATACAAACGGTTCTTCACTTTCCGGTTGGAAGACCACCATCTTCCTCTTACAGTCAATGCTCGCCGAATATTTAGATAGGAAATCCATTCCTAAGATAATATCAAATTCGACTAAGCTCATCTCTATCAGATCAGCGCTTAACTCTCTACCATCTATCCTGATCGGCATAGACCTAATCCACCTATTGGAGATAACCAATTCTCCGCTGTAATGTGGTTCCAAACCCCGATTCATATCTATCAAAGGGTCTACCCAACTTACTAAAGACCCTGGCCGCCACATAAGAATGTGTAGCCCCAGAATCAAACAAAGATCGAATAAAGCGAGTTGTTAATAAAAAGCCGACTCCGTAACAACTGATGGGCTGGCATCTGCATCAGCCTGCGTGATAGCGAATACCCTGGCTGGAGTAGGTATCGCTGGAGCTCTCGGTGCCTCTGGCCGGAGCTGGGGACATTCCCTCTTGAAGTGTCCGGGCATGCCACAATGAAAGCATCCCTGACCCTTGCACTCACCCCGATGGTGCCTCTTGCAGCTAGGGCACTCGGGATAGGAGAATCGGGTCTCATTACCACCAGGACGACTCCCTCTGTTCTGGTTCCCCCGGAACCTCTTGTTCTGACTCGAGCCGCCGGAAGCAGTGGGTGCCCTCTTCCTCTGATCAATGGCCGAACCGCTACTCCCCCTGTTATAGCCTGATGTAGGAGGGGTAGGAGTCCCGCCACCAACCGGAGTACTGACTGAATCTGACATGCACCCCACTGCGCCCTCAGCTCGCAGTGCCTTCTCCACCATCTGAGCATAGGTGGTAATGTCGTCGGTGGTAATCATCAGGTCATGCCTGATCTTGGGATTCAACCCGCCCAGATACTTCTCCTTCCTGCTGAAGTCGGTCGGCACAATTCCCGAGGCCAACCTCGCCAACCGATCAAACTGAGTAGTATACTCAGTGACGCTCATATTCTCCCGCTGGGTCAGGTGAACGAACTCTTTCCTCTTGGCGCTTCTGACCGCCTCATTATAGTATTTCGCGTTGAAGAGTTCTTGGAACCTTTCCCAAGTCATGGTGGTGACGTCATGGATCTGAGACACCATGTCCTACCATACCAGGGCGTCCTCCTGGAACTGAAAAGTGGCACTCACCACTCTGTCGTTCCCGGTGACACCCATAAAGTTCAAGATCTTGGTGATCACCGTCAGCCACTGCTCGGCTTTCATCACATCCGGACCTCCCAGGAAAACCGGAGGTGCCTGCTTCCGGAACCGCTCGTACAAAGGTTCCAACCTAATGGCCGCCACCACTATCTCGGCCTGGGCAGCAGGGGCAGGTGCCACTGGAACTACGGGCACTGGAACTGCAAGAGCACCCTGCTGTCTCAACCTCTGAATCTCGAGATCTTGCTCTTCTATCCGGGCTTGCATTTCCGCAAACCGTAACTTCCCAATTCTGGGCTTCCTGATTGACTTGGGCAGCCTGCGGCGAGTTAACATCCCTCCAACCGCGAACCCTGCCCCTGGGACCTCTACCTCGGCCCATAAAACTTGAGGGGAACTGAGCTCCTCGACCTTGATCTGACCCGACTGAGATACCCTGACTCCTAATATTTCGTCTGGCGTCCATCTAGTCTGAATCGCCTCGAAATCTCGAGTTGGCACTCAGGTCACGGTCATCGAGAGCTTACTAATGCCGCTTAATTTGGAAATTAAAAACGAAACATGCGCCTATTCTACTATCAGGCTACTAACATGCTTCCTAACAGGCTTTTCTTTTTCATAACTGAATAAAATAAACTACTAAAGCAATAAAGGCTTACTGAACCGTGAACCGAGCTAACTGCTGATGATGATTGTACATGTCGTGACGATCTTCGGAAGACAACCTGGCGGCTCTGATACCAAATTGTAACACCCTAACTATCTTAGGCGTATTACGTGATTTTTAAACGTACTGTGCAGCTCGTTGCTAATCAACGAGGTTTATGGAAAAACGTGATTAATTAAAATTTTGCTTTTTAATTAAACTTATAAACCATATTACAAAAGACTCGGGATCCCGATTATAAAAATATTTACAAAAAGTTTCACTGTTTAACTATTACATCAAAATAAAAGTCGTCTAACGACCAGTTACAAAAATCAGCCTTGCTGTCCCGAGGATCGTACGCTCCAGGCCTAACCGCCCCGACATGTACAATCTCATAAGCTCGCTCACGGTTCATCAGCTATAGCCTTGCCTTTACCTACACATGAACATAAACTGTGAGTCGACAGACTCAGTAAGAAAAGCATAATAATACTCATACATAATACTAACTGCCGTGTCCAACACGATACTGAGTCCCGCTACTGCCATGTCCAACATGGTACTGAGCCACTACTGCCATGTCCAACATGGTACCGAGTTACGAACGTTCATAGGGACGGTACTATTGACACGTAACAACCCGATCGGTCGAGCCGGTCATACTCCGCCTTGGTCATACTCCACCGTACCGACGTGTTACTATATCCTCCCGATCGGCCGAACCGGTCATACTCCGCCTTGGTCATACTCCGGCTGTACCGACGGGATACGTCAATAGCACGGAACCACCAACCAAGTGTCGACTGATCGGTCGAACCGGTCATACTCCGCCATTGGTCATACTCCTCGTACCGACGTGACAGGTTGGATGGTTCGAAGCCAACATACAACTAATGTAATCTAATAGGCTTCCTACAGGCTCGCTAAACATGTAATCTACATATGCATACTGTTATACTAATCTTACCTGGATTCCGATCGGGTGTGCTACCAACCCGACCGGAACCGAAGCCGAGCGCTGACATCGGCTCCTAAACCATAAAAATCACAACGCTATAAGTGACACGCTAAATCACTTCCCGGGGACTTAAACTAGGAACTAAAAGTTTCCCTATCGATAAAAAGCATGGCAATACCCCTTAAAACATAAAAACGAGGAAAAACACGGGTTCTGAAAAATCCCCAACCAGTAGACCGGTTGCCCAACCGGAATTCCGGTTCTGGGAAATTCAGGACCCTCATCCGGAATTCCGGATGCACAACCGGAATTCCGGTTCCTCGCAGCGACAACATCAAATATTCATATCTTGCTCAAATCAACCCCAAATCACCTCAAACTTTCCAGACCTGTTCTATACCTTCCCTAGAACATATCCAAGGCATCAAAACAACCCAGAAACCTCAAACACGAAAAATGCCATTGGAGCTCAAGCTTTGAGTTCTAAACTCAAACTTGAGCAAAACCACCTAATCATGCATTTCACTAGCTTAATTCTACTTAATCAAGCTTATCTAAGCCTCTGAAAACAATTAAAAACAACAGCAACATCACAGAAACAGATTCACACTATTTTCACCAAAAATCACATTTTTGCATAGAAAACTCAAAGCTTTGAACAAGGTAGCCTATATGCATTTCTAACAGCTTAAATCATCTCAAATTAACATGCTTACAATCCAGAAATTAAAACAAAATCACAGCAGCAACCATATATCAAAATCATGCATGCATTTCATCAATTTTACTTAAAATTCAAGAAACACAAAGGCAAGTTAAAAGTGATCAAACCTTGGCTAAGATTACACAAATATGAGTTGAAATTCACAAGGATTTGAGGAGAAAAAACCCAGCTTTTTAATCCCATGCACAGCCGAAATAGAGAGAGAGAAAAGAGAGTGTTTCCTTTTCAAGATTTTCTATTTTATTTTTTTCTAAGTGTTGAATGAGAATGAAAAGAGTAAATGCCACATATATCATACTATTTCAGCCAACAAATTAAAATAAAATAACCATTTGATCCATTTAATAAATCACATAAGATAAAACACTAATGGGGCAAAAAGACCATTTTGCCCCTCCACCATAAAACCACATAAATCAAACTAAAGGGGTAATTTTGGGACATTCTAAATTCCCGGCCATTCCCGACATTCCCAATGTCTAAAACCCGTCCCCAAACTACTAACATACTAAGTTGTGATTTCTACTGAGCCAAACGCCGAGTTTCAAAATACCGGGCACCGGAAATGCAAAATATGCAACTACTGAATAACATAACCATGCATTCCAGAATTCCATACATAACAGTAATAAATTATTTAAATAGCTATAAATAATTTCTTAATTAATCATAACCAACTGATAATTTCCAAATTAACTAAGCGGGCTTTACACCTTTCTGTAGCAGAGTATAATCAAGATCTGAGCTCGAATGTCCTTCTTCTTCAAGTTTTGATCCTTCACAGTCTTCCAATCTATGATTAAGTTACTGCTTGCTGTGTGTGGGCACTTACTCTTTCACTAGGGTCACGAAAAAGATGAAGAAGAAAAGAGAGAGGGTTTCGGCCAAGGTGTAGAAAGTGGGGAAGGCTCAGTTTTTCTGAAGAGAGAAATTTCTGTCAGAAAGGCTTGTTAAAAACTTGTGTTTTGACTGAGCTATCACTTTCTATTTATAGGCAACTACTAGGTTTAGGTTTAGAATTATTTGGCATTAAAATAATGAAAATATTAATTTGAAAAAGCATATTAAGTGGCCGGCCAAGGTGTAGTAATGGGCCTCACTTAATTTTGCAATTTTATCAAATTTTATCTCTATTTTCTCAAAAACGCCAATTTTCCAATTCTAACCTTTTAAATGCCAAAACTAATTATTTAATAACTAAAATAGATTATTAAATAATATTGTCATTTAATTTAATTATTAATTAGACATATAAAGTCCATTAATAAATAAATAAACCTAGAAAACTCTTTTCTTTACAATTTCACCCTTGCTTAGTGAAAATTCATAAAATTAGACATAGTCTAACTTTAGAATTATAAATGATCAATCACGAATCAATTAATGAGTCTTACAAGCAGAATGTTCTCAACTAGAATGGGGACCATGGATCTATATGCTGAGCTTCCAATAAGTGAACCAAATTTACCAAGTAAATTCCTACTTATTAATTCTTCGTTGAATCCACTCTTAGAACTTAGAATTGCACTCTCAGACTTATATAGAGCATATTGTATGTTCCACGATATCAATATACTATCTCATTTAACCATTGTTATAATCTTATTGTGATTTAAAGATCCTCTATATAGATGATCTACATCGAGATGGGATTTCTTTACCGTTCTCACCCCTCAATGTATTTTGCCCCTTAAAACACTTAGCTACCTGTAAATGGTGTTTAGTGATCTAATAATTAGTCAGTTAAACAAGAGCTCATCCATTTACTTCTATTTGCTAAGCTCGAAGGGAATCATCACTTGACTTCTATACACCAGTAGAAGCTATAGATTCCATATTTATGTTCAGCACTCCCACTCAATCATACTATCATGTTCCCAAAATATACGTATCACCCTGACCCAAAAGTAGGCTTAACTAATAGATCAAAGAACATGAATAGCACTCCTGAGTTGAGCCTAAGCATATCAGGATTTAGATTCTTTTAATCTTAAGATCAACTACTGATATTGACTTGGAAAGATATGTATAACGGTAAGTTTGTAATATCTTAACTTAGTTGCAATATCGGTCCAGTCCAATGTATACTCCATACATTCGAAACTAGTATACTTTACTAATGTCCTGGAAAGAACATAACACTTACTCCAAGTGTAAGTATACATCATCGCTGATTATCACATTAGTGTAAATCCAATAACACTGATGAAACAGGGACCAAAACTTTTGATTCATATGATCACAATCACATTCCACTGTGTTGACGATACTGTAATTGTGAATAAACATATGATCTGGATTTAACTGATTTTGTGTGTATGCATGTAATAAACATATTAAACATATTAAACCATTAGCATGTAAAATTCATGCAAACATCAATCACTTCAAATTTCTTATGTTGATAACTAATCAGATTATAAAGAGTTTTATTTAGGGCATAAAACCCAACACTATTTTATTGATGTGTCTATAATCCTCTTCCCATTCCACTCCTAGTTAATATCTTAGCAATTGAACTTGAAGTTATAAACTCCTTGTTAGAGTAATACTTCACATATGCTCATGATGGACTTTAAATTCCAGAAAGCAGGTAAGCTGGGAATTGTTCACTCTGAAGAGCAAATAGTTCATAACTCCAAAAATCCTACTACTTCAAGCTTAGTTGAGAAGATAAGAGAAAGTGATTCCACTTCCTCAAGTTATACTTCACAACAAAATGAACCAGCAAGAACAACAATTAACAAACGAATAAGCAGTAATGCTTTAGTCTTCGAATCATGTGTGTTAGAGAATGATAAATCCATTTGGATTCTTGATTCTGGGTCTACAAACCATGTAAGTTGTTCATTGCAATTGCTTGAGAATTGGAATTATTTGAAATCTGGAGAGTTGAAACTTAAAGTTGGTAATGGCGAAATGGTTTCGGTTAGAGCTAGAGGAAAAGCCAAACTCAAGTTTCAAAACAGGATTTTAGAATTAGACAATGTCTTATACATTCCAAATTTCAGTAGAAACTTGGTTTCTGTTTCATGCTTACAATTGCAACAATACAAATTAGATTTTTCGAGTTCTGGTTCTACCATTTCTCGAAATGACATTCAGATTTGTGTTGCATCCATGGAACAGGGGCTTTATGTTCTTAGACCTGAAACACCATTTGCCTTACATAACGAACTTTTTAAAGTAGCTAAACCTAGAAACCACAAAAAGCAAAAGATCGTTGATGATAATGAAACATATCTATGGCATTTACGTTTAGGTCATATAGGCTTTGATAGACTCAATAGGCTAACCAAAGACGGTCCATTGAAAAATGTCGTCTTAGGTGAACTGCCAGTATGCGAGTCCTGCCTGGAAGGAAAAATGACTAAACGTTCTTTCTCTGCAAAGGGAGAGCGTGCCAAACAACCCCTAGGGTTAGTACATTCCGATGTCTGCAGACCTTTGAATGTCAAAGCCCGAGGTGGTTATGAGTACTTTGTCACTTTCATTGACGATTACTCTAGATATGGACATCTTTACCTTATGCATAAGAAATCTGAAACATTCATAAAGTTTCAGGAATTTCACGCATTGGCTCAAAACCAAATAGGTAAAACATTAAAGATCTTGCGAACTGATAGGGGTGGAGATGTTGGAAATTATTTTACCAGGATCTTAGATCTACTCACAAGTATGTTTATTAACACCCTAAATATGAACTTTCTAAAACGATGAAATAAACACATATAAAGTTTAGGAAACCTTACATTGGGTGCAGCGGAATATAATGACTCCTTCCGTTCAGATATCTAGCCCTTGATTCCTTTCTGTAGCAGAGCATTATCAATATCTAAACCTGGATCTCTTTCTCTGAATCTTTGATGCTGAAACTCCTTGCTGAAAGTCTTTCTTCACGATCTTCCTCACTATGACTGAGGTATCACTTGCTGTGTGTGGGCACTACTCATACACTAAGGTAATTTCGAAATTTAAGGAAGAAGAAAGAGAGAGTGGGTTCGGCCAAAGATAGGGAGAGAGAGAGGCTCAGTTTTTCTGAATCAGAAGTGTCAGAAGAAAAGTGTAATTTTCCTGAAGCCTTCACTATCTATTTATAGCATTCCACTAGGGTTAGGTTTGAATTATTTGGCATTAAAATAATGAAAATATCAGAGGGAAAAACCCTACAAAAGTGGCCGGCCCTACATAGTGGAATTGGGCCTCACTTTTTGTAATTTTGCAGTTTTATCTTTTCTGCATCTGATTTTCTCAAAAACGCCAATTTTCAAATTCAACCATTAAAATGCCAATTCTAAATATTTAATAACTATAAATAATTATTAAATAATATTGTCATTTATCATATTTATTAATTGAACTATACAAAGTATCATAATTAACAAATATGCCCCTAAAACTCTTTCTTTACAATTTCGCCCTTACTTAGTGAAAATTTCACAAATAGACATAGTCTAAATTGAGAATTATAATTGATTAATCAAAACCAATTACATGAGTCTTACAAGCAATAATATCTCAACTAGTGCGGGGACCATGGGTCTATATAACCGAGCTTCCAATAAGTAGATCAAGAATTTAGCACTAAAATTCACTAACTTATTAATTCTTCGTTGAATCCACGCATAGAACTTAGAATTGCACTCTCAGTATATAGAATGCTCTATATGTTCCACCATATAGACACATCATTAGTTATCTATTGTTATAATCCTAATTTGATCAATGATCCTCTATATGAATGATCTACACTGTAAAGGGATTAGATTACCGTAACACCCTATAATGTATTTTATCCTTAAAACACTTGACCCCGTATAAATGATATTTCAGCTTATGTGAAATGAGTACTCCACCATTTATGTTCGTTTGGTCAAGCTTGAAGGAGATCATCCTTTGCTAACTATTCGCCAGATAGAAGCTATAGATTCCATGTTTATGATAGCACTCCCACTCAATTGCACTACCGTGTTCCCAAAATGTACGTATCACCCTGACCTAAAAGTAGGCTTAACTAACAAATCAAAGAACACGAATAGCCTCTCGAGATTGAGCCTAATCATATCAGGATTAAGATCATTTGATCTAGGATCAACTAGGCGATATTGACTTGAATAGATATTACGGTAAGTTTAATAAATCTAAGTCAAAGTTTACTACTACTACACTTGATTTGTATGTCAAGGTGTTGAGATTATTTGAAACGCACTTTTTGTTTTATATTAGTGCAAGTGGGAGTTTGTTAGGTTTTATGCCCTAAATAAAACTCATTTCAATATAATCAGATTTACTTATTAATATAGATCAGAAATAACATTTAATGTTGCATGGTTCACATGATTTATTTCATGATTATATGTACATAATGTATAGATTCATCTGAAACCCTTTTCACATACTTGATCTTGTTTATTGTGCCGTCAACACATTGGAAAGTAAACATGACTATGTGAATAAAGTTTCCTAGATTTATCAGACACAGGGTTTTACTGATATGATAATCTACAACAAGAGTTTACTTGTATTTGGAGAAATACTATGTTCTTTCCAGAACATTGGTTAAAGTAAAGCTCAGGTTGGATGCATGGAGTATGCATCGGAAGGGACCGATATTGAACTTTGACTTAGATTTAATTAAACTTACCGTAAAATCTATTCAAGTCAGTATCGCCTAGTTGATCCTAGATCAAATGATCTTAATCCTGTTATGATTAGGCTCAATCTTGAAAGGCTATTCGTGTTCCTTGAATTGTTAGTTAAGCCTACTTTTAAGTCAGGGTGATACGTACTTTTTGGGAACACGGTAGTGCAATTGAGTGGGAGCGCTAGCATAAACATGGAATCTATAGCTTCTATCTGGCGAATAGTAAGCAAAGGATGATCTCCTTCGAGCTTGACCAAACGAAAATAAATGGTGGAGATCTCATTTCACATAAGCTGAAATATCATTTATACGGGGTCAAGTGTTTTAAGGAATAAATACATTGTAGGGTGTAACGGTAATTTAATCCCTTTACAGTGTAGATCATTCATATAGAGGATAATTGATCACATTAGGATTATAACAATGGATAACTAATGATGTGTCTATATGGTGGAACATATAGAGCATTCTATATACTGAGAGTGCAATTCTAAGTTCTATGCGTGGATTCAACGAAAAATTAATAAGTTAGTGAATTTTAGTGCTAATTCTTGATCTACTTATTGGAAGCTCGGTTATATAGACCCATGGTCCCCCCACTAGTTGAGATAATATTTCTTGTAAGACTCATGTAATTGGTTTTGATTAATCAATTATAATTCTCAAATTAGACTATGTTTATTTGTGAAATTTTCACTAAGTAAGGGCGAATTTGTAAAGAAAGAGTTTATAGGGGCATATTTGTTAATTATGATACTTTGTATGGTTCAATTAATAAATATGATAAATGACAATATTATTTAATAATTATTTATAGTTATTAAATAGTTAGAATTGGCATTTAAATGGTTGAATTAGGAAATTGGCATTTTTGAGAAAATCAGATACAAAAGGTGTTAAAATTGCAAAATTGCAAAAGCAAGGCCCAATCCACTAAGTGTATAGCCGGCCACCTATTGTAGGTTTTTAAGTTGATTTTTTCATTATTTTAATGCCATATAATTCAAATCTAACCCTAGTGGAATGCTATAAATAGATAGTGAAGGCTTCAGGAAAAACACTTCTTCTGATTCAGAAAAACTGAGCCTCTCTCTCTCCCTGTCTTTAGCTACCACTTCTTCTTTCTTCTTCCTTTGAATTTCAAAATCCTTAGTGATTAGAGTAGTGCCCACACACATCAAGTGATACCTCAATCATAGTGAGGAAGATCGTGAAGAAAGATCATCAGCAAAGGAGTTTCAGCATCAAAGATTCAGAGAAAGAGATCCAGGTTCAGATATTGATAATGCTCTGCTACAGAAAGGAATCAAGGGCTAGATATCTGAACGGAAGGAGTCATATTATTCCGCTGCACCCAATGTAAGGTTTCCTAAACTTTATATGTGTTTAATTTATCGTTTTAGAAAGTTCTTATTTAGGGTGTTAATAAACATACTTGTGAGTAGATCTAAGATCCTGGTAAAATAATTTCCAACAACTGGCCTCAGAGCCATGGTAATTGATTTACTTGCAAGAAATTTGGACTTTAAAACGATTGATTGTATGTTCTTTGGATGGTATCATGTTGTATTGAGTGTTATTTGATGATTGATTGATGTTTGTAAATTTTTGTGAAAAATAATTGCGATTTTGTTTCTGGAATTATTTTTATTGGATAGTATGGAAAAAATTAAGCAAGTTAGCCTTTTACAGAACTTAATTTGGATTTTATTTGAATTAGTTATGATTTTTTGAAGATTTGAAAAAATCGGGGCTGTGCTGATATTTTCCTGCGATCGCAAATCTATCCGTACAGTTCACTATTTTTTTGTTTTTCTTCGATTTTTCATGGAATTAACTTCCGATTTTCGGTATAGTTTTGTATTTATACTATTACTATTCCTAATTCAATTCTAATTATCATTTTAAAATAAATTTAATATTTTTTAAATTTAATTCAAGATATTAGTGTAATTTGAATTTGAATAGAAATAGTATCTATCTTCTTGCTTAAAATATCTATCTTATTTTAAAATTTGATTATATCTTATCTTATTTTAAATTTAAAAATAAGATATTTATAATCATGTAATTTTTAAATGATATAAGATATTTTGCTAATTTTTAAATTTTTTTGTTATTTTATTTATTTAAATTACATTTAAAATTTAAAAAAGATATTTATTTATCTTTTCTAATTTTTTATTTAATTTTTATTTATAAAATAACATTTAAAATTTAAAAGTAGTTAGCAAATTTTTGAAATGATATTTAGGTTGGTTGAAACCTAATTTTTCAAAAATTGTAGGTTTAATTTTAAATTTAAATTTTTTAAAATTTTCGAATTTTTCAAATTTTTTTTAAATTTTCGAATTTTTTTTTTATTTAATTAATTATTTTCGAAATTAAATATTTAATTTAAAATTAAATAAATCCTACATCCAACTATCCAACTAACCTTGTTGCAGGAGTATGTGTTTTAGCTTATGTGTAAGTTTTCAAAACCTATTATTACTTGATTGCAAATAGCCATGGTTACTTTTTGCCAGATCTAATGATCTGATGGCTCCCTTGGTCAAGATAATAATTTGTAACAGGTATATTTACAATCTTCTTTCATCTGTGTATGACCTAGCAACATGATAGGACCCATCCAAAGTGTGCCTGTGTGAGCCTATGTGTTTAATTTGATTATAGATACATATAGGTTGTTGTTGCTAAAATAAATTATCATAGTTCTTGATAGAATTTATTTAGGCCCATTTAGTTATTGGGCTTATTCAATTTATAACAGTTGTTCTTATTAAGGTTAAATTCCTCTCTTTTGGGCCTTGTGTGAGAGTTGGGAGCCATAGAAGTAGGTACGACATACTGAACCCAGCACCCCCTCACATGAACCACCCCAATTGCGAAGGCCCATTTGCCTGATTTGAACAACTATACTAGGTTAATTACACTAGTTTAACCTAATAAAATTGATTAGCAACATAATTAATTTCATTTATTTTGAAATTAATTTAAGAAAATTATAGTTTAAAGAATTTTTTATTCTAAGCTAAACTATATGTATTTTCTTGTATTTAATTAAATATAGAATTATAACCATCTAGATTCTTTCTGGAGCTTAATTTAAATTTTTCATTAAATATTCCTATTTAAGTTGATATTTAGTTATCTACAACTAACCAACTTAAATCTGAATATCTTTTGAATTTCAAATTTCAAAATTAAGTTGAGGAATTTTAGGCATTGGTTATTAAGATTCTTTAGATATTTTTTAAGTTAATATCTTTTCAAATATTAACTTAAAATGGAATATTTTCAAATTAAGTGGTTACAACTTAATTTTTGATATTTAATTAAAATTAAATTTGAAAAATATTTAAGTTCTAGATTTTTTCTAATACAACTTAAATTAGATATTTTTTTTAAATTTTGTGGAAAAGATACTTAGTCAAATAAGATATTTTTTAGATAGTTATTTCTAGACTACTTATTATTTCTAATATTAAATAGGAAAATATTATACATTGTGAAATTAATTATTTGTATATAATTAATTTTGGTACAATTTATTTTAAGTATATTTTTCCTAGTATTAAACTAGAAATTAATAATTAAGCCTTCTCTACACTTAATTATTTATTTCTTGAATTTAATACATTTAATTAATTTGAAAATTAAATATCTAAGTTGATTTTTATCATTATACTTAAATATCTTTTTTTCATGACATTTAATTAAATAGAAAATTATTTTTAGTTGAAATTTATTTTTTCAACTAAATTTAAATAATTTTCAAAATATATTTTTCTTTATTTTATTAATCAATTTTCGAAATTGCATTTCTTAAATGCTAGAATTTCGAATTTAATCTTGAAAAATAGATTAAGTTGTAAATTAATTATTTATTTTAATTAATTCTTGGATCAACTTAAATCAATGATTTTTTCATTTATTGATTAATTTAAAATAAATTGAATTAAAGTATATTATTAGAAATTGAATTAATTAGTCAAAGGAAAATCTAGATAGATGATATTTTTGCTTGAAGTATTTTTCTAATGTATTTAATTAAATAGAAAATTAATATTTAAGTTGATTTTCATCATCATACTTAAATATTTGAAATTTTTCTTATATATTTAATTAAATAGGAAAATTATATTTTTTGTTGTAAATTAATTTTATTAATTAATTTTGGGCCAACATTAAATTAGAATAATTTTTCCAGGATTAATTTTTTTATTTTAACATGCATTTTCAAAAATTGTATTCTTAAATACTTTAATTTTTTCGAAATGCAATATATATATTTATAGAAAATTTAATTTGAGTTGTAAATTAATTTATATTAATTTTGTAACAACTTAAATTGAATATTTTTCTAAATATTTATTGGAAATTATTACTAAGATGGAAATAATTCATGTTATTTTTATATCCATCTAAGTAAAATTTATAAATATTAAATTAAAATTTATATTTAGAATTTTTCATTCTAAATTGGAAATTTTAAATAAATATATATTTAAAATAAATAAATTAAATAAAGAGAATCAAATAAAATACAACTCTCTTTAAATAATGAGCTTTATTATTAAGACATTCGATCTCCATTGTGGGTTTTACATCGCGTTTGTTTTAGTGAGTAATCCTCCCTAATGGAGGAACGTTCATTAGCAATTTCGCACCGTTTAACCTCGCATGATAAGTAGTTTGTAAGTGTTTTGTATGGTATAGATCACCCTAATGGTGGCGACCATACTTGACTTGCAAATTATGAAACAATGGTGGAAGCTCATAAGATAGAATTGCCTTGACTCTCGCCTAAACGGGACAACGCTGAATTCCAATCTTGATCGAATAAAAGGTTGCTAGAATGGTTATCATTTTAGATGAGCTGACAATTCTATTCAATGGATGATGCTTTGACTCTCGCCTAAACGGGACACTGTATCAGTTTGTTGAAAAACCTTGGAAATTATTTAGGATTGTAAGTTTTAGTATTTTCACTTGTCATTCCTCCTTGCTATATGCTTATAATTTCTGAAATGTGTATCAATTTATATTGAACCATGTTATTTTCTGTTATTAAGTTGTAGTTTAATTTCGAATCTTCATTGTTGGTCTAACATGTTTGTTTTTCTAATGAGATGAATCCCTAATGGATTTTCACCATTAGACATACATAATAGTGTTAGATCTCGAAAGATAAATATTGTATATGCGACATCTAGCTGTTCATCAATTGATGACACCTTAGACTAGTATTTTTACGATATGAAACAAGAAGATTGTATAAATAAGATTACTTTGACTTTCGCTAATCGAAGCATCGTTGGATTCTTATTTTAAACGAAATTATCCTAATTCCTCTTAGCTTATTCATTTCGAATTAGCTTTAAAAACATATCATTAGATGAATGGTCTATAAATCATTTCATGTCATTTTATATGACGCATATGATTATAATCCCGAAATTCTATTCCCAATTGATATAAATCCTCAATCTTAGAAATCTCCTACTTGTATGGGCAAATCTGACTTAGAGTTTGTATTAGTAGTGGTGGTCCAAGAAAGAATTACTCATTATATTTGGTTGAATTTAAGTCTTTGACTTTAATTTTAGAATCCAAACAGAAATTTTCTTATATTTCTAATTCCAGATACAATACAGTTACACTTTCTCAAGTGTTTAATATCCATCTTTTATTAATGGATTCAAACTGTATGGAATATGAGTTAGGTATTCTGTGACCAGGATCCACTTGCAGTATTCTAAAAACTCTTTGAGATAACTAAACCTATGTCATCAAAAGACACTACCATTTTTTTAATCTATGGCATTTGTATCTTGTTCATAGTGGATTTGACAAGATCAATCTCTGCAAAGAGTTAATATGCCTATATCCACTGAAAGTAGTTCATCTCATTCGCAGATGGATGTACATTCAGGGGTGGATATGAGTTTTTCGTTGTATTCTTAAAACGATAACTCTAGATTATACCTTTTAGCAAGAAATTTGAAATGTTTGAAAAATTTCATTAATTCTAGCAATGGTTAAAACCATTAAGGTAAGTGGTTAAAGATCTTGCGAACTGATAGGGGTGGAGAAATAGTTAGTAGATATGCAGTTCAAAGATCATTAAATTGATTTTTGAATTATATTCAAACTTACCTCCCCAGAAATTTCAAGTTGCATGTTGATGATTAGTTACTAGTCGTTGCCTAATTCCTTCTATGGTAATACAATTTCAGAATGATGTAATGGTTGTATACTTAATGTAAATCATTACTAGATTCATGGATGACCTAATCAAAATCTTAAGAAAAGCTAGAACTGTTAACCATGGTTTGTTAGCTATTCTAAGTGATTAGGGGTGGACCATCCCATTGTCAATAGATAAGAAAGTGTTTGTTCAAACAAATACTACTTTTCTAAGAAAATGACTAAGTCTGAAAAACAAGTAGCAAATAAAGGAGATATTTATTTCTTGATTCCAAAAGTGTTCTATCATCTTATATAACATATGATGATCCCACTGCCTCTGTTGTCTTGTCACAACCGAAGAGATCAATACCATTTTCTTAGACATAATTCACGGTACCTTGTCGTAGTGGGAGAGTTTCTAGGAACTCACCTTCTTATGACTTGGGAGACACTAGTGATTAAAATCCATTGTGAGTTTAAACAAGTAATGGATTGTCAAGATAAGAACTAAGACGAAAGCCAATAGAACTATGGTTTAATCCATTCACATGGAGTAACCTAAAGTTTTCTATTACAAGGACATAAAAGGAAATTTTAGTTAATAAGTCTATTCTATGGACTTAACAAACTTCCTGTTCCTAGTATTATAGGTTTGAGTTTATCTAAACCTATGGCTTGTGGTATACCTGGTAATTACTTACTCTAATGCAAGCAACTTACTTTAGTAAGATGCTGAAGCATTTTCTTTCTAATGGCAATCTATAGAAGCTTCACAACTTCTTAGGTATAGATTTTATTTAAGGAAAAGTCTTAACTATTCCAAAAAAGATAAAGCCATGAAAGAATTTCTTATATCAACAGTGAGAGGTCTTAGATATGCTTTTGTATGCCTTAGACCAGACACCTGCTGTTGAGTGGGAGTAATGAGTAGGTATCAGATTAATCCAGGAGAAGAACATTGGAAGACAATCAAGTAAATCTTAAGATTAAGAAGAGGAACTATATGTTAGTCTATAAGGGTGTGTTTAAAACTCTTAGACTACACCACATCAGATTTCGAAATTTGCCTTTGTGCTAGAAAATCTTTCTGATAAGATGGTGGTTACTCTGGGGGTGGAATAGTGATTTTGGAGAAGTGTAAAAACCTATCTGAAGTCTCTAGGTCTACCAGAGAGGGACTGAATGTTAAAGTTGCAGGAAAGGTACTTATTCAGTCTAAGGAAAGTCCTACACATTTTTGGCATCATTCCAAATTGCCTTAAACTACTAGTGCTAATTTCCTGATTAACCAAAAGTAGTTGCCAAAGGTATAGAATCCAGTATCCCAAGAGAGTAGACATATAGAGAGGAATTTCACATTATCAATGATTTTGTGATTAAAGGAAGAGTAATAGTGGAGAAAAGGTTGTGGTTAATTCAACCTTTCAGATCCTATTACGAGGAGTTTACTACTACTACACTTGATTTGTATGTCAAGGTGTTGAGATTATTTGAAACGCACTTTTTGTTTTATATTAGTGCAAGTGGGAGTTTGTCGGGTTTTATGCCCTAAATAAAACTCATTTCAATATAATCAGATTTACTTATTAATATAGATCAGAAATAACATTTAATGTTGCATGGTTCACATGATTTATTTCATGATTATATGTACATAATGTATAGATTCATCTGAAACCCTTTTCACATACTTGATCCTGTTTATTGTGCCGTCAACACATTGGAAAGTAAACATGACTATGTGAATAAAGTTTCCTAGATTTATCAGACACAGGGTTTTACTGATATGATAATCTACAACAAGAGTTTACTTGTATTTGGAGAAATACTATGTTCTTTCCAGAACATTGGTTAAAGTAAAGCTCAGGTTGGATGCATGGAGTATGCATCGGAAGGGACCGATATTGAACTTTGACTTAGATTTAATTAAACTTACCGTAAAATCTATTCAAGTCAATATCGCCTAGTTGATCCTAGATCAAATGATCTTAATCCTGTTATGATTAGGCTCAATCTTGAAAGGCTATTCGTGTTCCTTGAATTGTTAGTTAAGCCTACTTTTAAGTCAGGGTGATACGTACTTTTTGGGAACACGGTAGTGCAATTGAGTGGGAGCGCTAGCACAAACATGGAATCTATAGCTTCTATCTGGCGAATAGTAAGCAAAGGATGATCTCCTTCGAGCTTGACCAAACGAAAATAAATGGTGGAGATCTCATTTCACATAAGCTGAAATATCATTTATACGGGGTCAAGTGTTTTAAGGAATAAATACATTGTAGGGTGTAACGGTAATTTAATCCCTTTACAGTGTAGATCATTCATATAGAGGATAATTGATCACATTAGGATTATAACAATGGATAACTAATGATGTGTCTATATGGTGGAACATATAGAGCATTCTATATACTGAGAGTGCAATTCTAAGTTCTATGCGTGGATTCAACGAAGAATTAATAAGTTAGTGAATTTTAGTGCTAAATTCTTGATCTACTTATTGGAAGCTCGGTTATATAGACCCATGGTCCCCCCACTAGTTGAGATAATATTGCTTGTAAGACTCATGTAATTGGTTTTGATTAATCAATTATAATTCTCAAATTAGACTATGTCTATTTGTGAAATTTTCACTAAGTAAGGGCGAAATTGTAAAGAAAGAGTTTATAGGGGCATATTTGTTAATTATGATACTTTGTATGGTTCAATTAATAAATATGATAAATGACAATATTATTTAATAATTATTTATAGTTATTAAATAGTTAGAATTGGCATTTAAATGGTTGAATTAAGAAATTGGCATTTTTGAGAAAATCAGATACAAAAGGTGTTAAAATTGCAAAATTGCAAAAGCAAGGCCCAATCCACTAAGTGTATGGCCGGCCACCTATTGTAGGTTCTTAAGTTGATTTTTTCATTATTTTAATGCCATATAATTCAAATCAAACCCTAGTTGAATGCTATAAATAGATAGTGAAGGCTTCAGGAAAAACACTTCTTCTGATTCAGAAAAACTGAGCCTCTCTCTCTCCCTATCTTTAGCTACCACTTCTTCTTTCTTCTTCCTTTGAATTTCGAAATCCTTAGTGATTAGAGCAGTGCCCACACACATCAAGTGATACCTCAATCATAGTGAGGAAGATCGTGAAGAAAGATCATCAGCAAAGGAGTTTCAGCATCAAAGATTCAGAGAAAGAGATCCAGGTTCAGATATTGATAATGCTCTGCTACATAAAGGAATCAAGGGCTAGATATCTGAACGGAAGGAGTCATATTATTCCGCTGCACCCAATGTAAGGTTTCCTAAACTTTATATGTGTTTAATTTATCGTTTTAGAAAGTTCTTATTTAGGGTGTTAATAAACATACTTGTGAGTAGATCTAAGATCCTGGTAAAATAATTTCCAACACAAAGATCATTTAATTGAACTTGGAATTGAATCCCAATTAACCGCTCCTAGCACTCCACAACAAAAATGGAGTTGCAGAAAGACAGAAATCGCACGCTTTTGGAAATGGTTAGGTCCATGCTTAGTTTTTCAACTCTACCTACGTCCTTCTGGGGATATGCAATTCAGATGGCAACCGACATTTTAAATGTTGTTCCATCTAAATCATTCCCTAAGACACCCTTAGAACTATGGATTGGTCGTACACCTAGTTTACGCCATTACAGAATCTGGGGGTGCCCTACTCATGTCTTAAGAAAGAAAGACGGCAAACTTGAGTCACGAACTGAAGTTTGCATGTTTGTCGGTAATTCTAAAGAGACTAGGGGTGGACTATTTTATAGTCGCAAGGATGATAAAGTGTTTATTTCTACAAACGCAACTTTCCTTGAAGATGACTATATTAAGAATTTCAAATCACAAAGTAAAGTAGTGTTGGAGGAAATGCTTTCAGATATAAGTCCTTCCAATGTTCCGTTCTCTTCCACACGTGAAGAGGACAATCCCACTCCCTCAGTTGAACCAACTGAGAAATCTACTACTAAAGTTTCTGTTCAGAAGATCGCCGTACCTCGTCGTAGTGGGAGGGTTTCAACAAAACCTGCTCGTTATGGCTTGGATGGTGAAATCAATATGGTCGTAGGTGACGGTATTGATGACGATCCATTAACCTATAAACAGGCAATGGCTAGTCCGCAACGGAAACGATGGTCGGCCGGCATGGATTCAGAAATGGATTCCATGAAAAAGAACAAAGTCTGGGAATATGTAGACGCACCTGACGACTATCATCCGATAGGATGCAAGTGGGTTTACAAGAAGAAAAGAGGAGCTGGAGGCGAAGTCGAAACTTTTAAAGCTAGACTTGTAGCCAAGGGTTATACCCAAAGAGAAGGCGTGGACTATGAGGAAACTTTTAGTCCTGTTGCCATGCTCAAATCCATCCGAATTCTTCTCTCCATAGCTGCTGCTTTCGATTATGAAATCTGGCAAATGGATGTCAAGTCTGCCTTCCTTAATGGGGTACTTGAAGAAACCATCTATATGGAGCAACCAGAAGGTTATGTTCTTCCTGGGCAGGAAAAGAAAGTTTGCAAATTAAATAGGTCTATCTTTGGACTTAAGCAAGCTTCTCGCTCATGGAACAAAAGGTTTGATGAAATCATCAAGACCTACGGCTTTCTTCAGAATGAAGATGAACCTTGTGTTTACCAACTCAAGGAAGACCAAATAGTAGTATTCCTGGTCCTTTATGTTGATGACATTTTGATCATTGGAAACAATGTCAAGAAAATGACTCACATCAAGCAATGACTTAACACTCAATTCGATATGAAAGATTTGGGTGAAGCAGCCTATGTTCTTGGTATTCAGATTATTAGAAACCGGAAGAACAGATCTCTTGCTCTCTCTCAAACAACCTACATAGACAAAGTCTTAGAGAGATTCTCCATGAACAACACCAATGGGGCAAACATGCCTTCTAGATATGGTATTCGTCTATCTAAGGAACAGTCTCCGACTGATCCTCAAGAGATAGAGGACATGGCAAAAATTCCCTATGCCTCTGCAGTTGGAAGTCTAATGTATGCAATGCTATGCACTAGACCTGACATCTGCTATGCGATTGGAATTGTGAGCAGGTATCAGTCTAATCCAGGACATGAACATTGGAATGCAGTTAAGTATATTCTGAAATACTTGAAGAGTACAAGGAATCTTGTGTTAGTCTACAAGGGTGGTGCTTTAAATCCCATAGGCTACACTGATTCAGATTTCCAAGCAAGTCTTGAAGACAGGAAATCTACATCTGGGATGGTGTTTACTCTTGGGGGTGGAGCAGTGGTTTGGAGAAGTGCAAAACAAACCACGATATCAGACTCAACTATGGAAGCTGAATACATAGCTGCAGCCGAAGCTGCTAAAGAACTTGTCTGGCTAAGAAAGTTCTTCACCAATATAGGTGTCGTTCCTGGAATGGAAAAGCCTCTGGTCTTACTTTGTGATAACAATGGAGCAATAGCAAACATTAAAGAACCTCGAAGCCACAAGAGAAGCAAACACATTGAAAGGAAGTATCACATTATCAGAAAATACGTGGCAAGAGGGGATGTACTAGTTGAGAAAGTTGACACAGAGGACAACCTAGCTGATCCATTTACCAAAGTCCTGGCCGTGACAGCCTTTGAAAAGCACCGTCAGAATTTACGATTAATTGATATGTACTAATTAGTTTTATATTAGTGCAAGTGGGAGTTTGTTAGGTTTTATGCCCTAAATAAAACTCTATTTCAATGTAATCTATTTTATTCAACATCAATAAAGAAACAGAAGTATTTTTCATTCATTTGTGTATGTTTTGGTTCACTTTATCAATTGCTTGTCTATTTAATTTATAAATTCATCTTAAACCCTTTTCACATACTTGATCATGTTTATTGTACTGTCATCACATTGGAAAGTAAACATGGCTATGTGAATAAAGTTTCCTAGATTTATCAGACACAGGGTTTTACTGATATGATAATCTACAACAAGAGTTTACTTGCATTTGGAGAAATGCTATGTTCTTTCCAGAACATTGGTTAAAGTAAAGCTCAGGTTGGATGCATGGAGTATGCATCGGAAGGGACCGATATTGAACTTTGACTTAGATTTAATAAAACTTACCGTAAAATCTATTCAAGTCAATATCGTCAAGTTGATCCTAGATCAAATGTTCTTAATCCTGTTATGATTAGGCTCAATCTTGAAAGGCTATTCGTGTTCTTTGATTTGTTAGTTAAGCCTACTTTTAGGTCAGGGTGATACGTACATTTTGGGAACACGGTAGTGCAATTGAGTGGGAGCGCTAGCATAAACATGGAATCTATAGCTTCTATCTGGCGAATAGTAAGCAAAGGATGATCTCCTTCGAGCTTGACCAAACGAACATAAATGGTGGAGTACTCATTTCACATAAGCTGAAATATCATTTATACGGGGTCAAGTGTTTTAAGGATAAAATACATAGTAGGGTGTTACGGTAATCTAATCCCTTTACAATGTAGATCATTCATATAGAGGATCATTGATCACATTAGGATTATAACAATGGATAACTAATGATGCGTCTATATGGTGGAACATATAGAGCATTCTATATACTGAGAGTGCAATTTTGAGTTCTGTGTGGATTCAACGAAGAATTAATAAGTTAGTGAATTTTAGTGCTAAATTCTTGATCTACTTATTGGAAGCTCGGTTATATAGACCCATGGTCCCCGCACTAGTTGAGATAATATTGTTTGTAAGACTCATGTAATTGGTTTTGATTAATCAATTATAATTCACAAATTAGACTATGTCTATTTGTGAAATTTTCACTAAGTAAGGGCAAAATTGTAAAGAAAGAGTTATTAGGGGCA
The DNA here is from genome assembly GCF_029168945.1 of Cannabis sativa. Lineage (NCBI taxonomy): Eukaryota > Viridiplantae > Streptophyta > Magnoliopsida > Rosales > Cannabaceae > Cannabis > Cannabis sativa. The sequence goes on along the minus strand of NC_083603.1, from coordinate 78,399,771 downwards.
TATTTGTTAATTATGATACTTTGTATGGTTCAATTAATAAATATGATAAATGACAATATTATTTAATAATTATTTATAGTTATTAAATAGTTAGAATTGGCATTTAAATGGTTGAATTAGGAAATTGGCATTTTTGAGAAAATCAGATACAAAAGTGTTAAAATTGTAAAATTGCAAAAAGCAAGGCCCAAATCCATCAAGCCATGGCCGGCCACTTTTGTAGGCATTTTAAATTAATATTTTTATTATTTTAATGCCAAATAATTCAAACCTAACCCTAGTGGAATGCTATAAATAGATAGTGAAGGCTTCAGGAAAATTACACACACTTCTGAATTAGAAAACCTGAGCCTTTCTCTCTCTTCCTTGGCCGCCACTCTCTCTCTCTAGAATTTCGAAATTACCTTAGTGATTAGAGTAGTGCCCACACACAGCAAGCAATACCTCAATCATAGTGAGGAAGATCGTGAAGAAAGATCATCAGCAAAGAAGTTTCAGCATCAAGGATTCAGAGAAAGAGATCTAGGTTCAGATCTTGATAATACTCTGCTGCAGAAAGGATACAAGGGTTAGAGATCTGAACGGAAGGAGTCATTTAATTCCGCTGCACCCAATGTAAGGTTTCTTAAACTTTATACGTGTTTATTTCATCGTTTTAGAAAGTTCATATTTAGGGTGTTAATAAACATACTTGTGAGTAGATCTAAGATCCCGGTAAAATAAATTCCTACAATTTAACCATCGTTATAATCTTAATTTGATCAAAGATCCTCTATATAGATGATTTACATCGAGATGGGATAAATTTACCGTTTTCACCCCTCAATGTATTTGGCCCTTTAAAACACTTAGCTACCTGTAAATGATGTTTTAGTAATCTAAGATATAGTCACTGAAACAAGAGTTCATCCATTTACTTCTATTTAGCTAAGCTCGAAGGGAATCATCACTTGACTTCTATACACCAGTAGAAGCTATAGATTCCACATTTATGTTCAGCGCTCCCACTCAATCATACTATCATGTTCCCAAAATATACGTATCACCCTGACCCAAAAGTAGGCTTAACTAATAAATCAAAGAACATGAATATCACTCTTGAGATTGAGCCTAAGCATATCAGGATTTAGATTCTTTTAATCTAAGATCAACTAATGATATTGACTTGGAAAAATACAACGGTAAGTTTATAATATCTTGACTAAGTTCAATATCGGTCCAGTCCAATGTATACTCCATACATTCGAAACCAGTATACTTTACCAATGTCCTGGAAAGAACATAACACTTACTCCAAGTGTAAGTATACTTCATCGTTGATTATCACATCAGTGTAAATCCAAAACACTGATGAAACAGGGACTTAGTCTTTTGAATCATATAATCACAATCACATTCCACTGTGTTGACAATACTATAATTGTGAATAAATTTATGTTCTGGACTTAACTGATTTTGTGTATATATTAAATATATATATTAAACCATAAGCATGTAAAATACATGTTAACATAATCACTTCAAATCTCTTAAATTGATAACAGTTTTATTTAGGGCACAAAACCCAATATTTTCCACCTTAGGAATGAGAGAGATAACCGTTTCATTAAACTGAACCGAAATCTTACCAGTGTTAAAGAAGTCTTTGATCGCTAGGCACACTTCAGCTCTTATGTCTTTCCACATAGCCTTAAAAAATTCAGAGTTGTAGCCATCAGGGCCTGGACTTTTCGAACTAGGGATGCTGAACAAAGCTTCCTTGATCTCCTTGTTAGAAAAAGATTGAATTAATCTCAGCTGTTGGTTTATTGTCAATCGGTTGCCATGCTCTAGACACTCAGTATCAAGCCTTCTAGTAACCGAGCTACAACTGCCCATGTAGCTTTTAAAATGATCAATATGATGCCTCACTACATCAGGATAGTTATCAACAATATTTCCATGAAGATCAACAAAGCTAGCTATCCTATTCTCTTCCCTTCTTTTCTTGATACAGGCATAAAAATAAGCATTATTACCATCTCCTTGGTTTAGCCAAGTTACCTTACTCCTTTGGACAAGGAAACTTTTCAGCATTTTTTCTTGAAGATGAAAACTATCAGCATCATCTTTTTCCTCCATTATAAATCTTTCAGCTCCCGAGTTGCTTTGAGCTTGTAATCTGGCTTCAAGAAACTTATCTTTTGCCTTCTGAAAATCCAACTCCATATTGCCCAACCTGGCATGATTAAATGACTTTAATACATGCTTCAGCCGAGAAAATTTAAACCAGATCCCCAGTAAGCCAGAAGAGAAAACCGGTTTTTGCCAGCTCTCCAAAACCAGATTTTTAAACTCTCTATGCTCTGTCCAATAGTTAAAGAATCTAAATGGCTTCACTCCTATCTCCACCATTACAGCCGAGGATATGACAATAGCACATTGATCTGAGACCTCTTCCCAACTGAAATAGGCTAAGGAATTAGGAAACAAATCCAACCAATCCTCGTTCTTAAAAGCATGATCTATCCTCGAATAGATTCTATCCTTACTCCCTTGATTATTAGACCAAGTGAAGAAAGATCCCTGCCTCTTCAAAGAGTCCACCATGCCCAAACTTAACCAATCATTAAATTCCTCAATCTCAGCCCTTGAAACTGGTTTACCTCCTACTCTATCCCCAAAATTAATTAAGGAGTTAAAGTCACCTAAAAGAATCCAAGGCCTAATCGGGAACCTCAAATTGGCTAGGCCCTTCCATAACAGCTTCCGCTCCTCTAAACCATTCATCCCATACACAAACGTTGCACAAAAAGCCTCCGTGTGACTAGCCAACTTCACATACCAGTGGACATATTGGCTAGTTTCTTCTATAACTATCACTCTTGCAGAAGTCTTCTTCCAGATTAATAACAGTCTACCCTCTATTGCTGGGCTGGTATAGCTTTCCCAACCACAAAATTTTTTTGACATCATTTCTTTCACCTTCTCACTTTTCAGCTTAGTTTCAACCAAAGCTCCAACCCAATTACCTTTTTTTGACAAACTTTAATCACAGCCTCTTGCTTTTTCTCTTTATTGAGGCCTCTAACATTCCAACACAAAATATTGCAACAATTCATAATAAATGAACCAGTGACCCGTCTCCCTGTGTCCCACTCTCCTTATTTTGCAACATCTCAAAAGTATTCTTTTCTTTGTGATGCACCCCATGCTCCCTAACAACTTGCTTAGCCTTGAGAAGATGAACTCTTTTTGGTGTTTCCCAATTTTCCTCAGCCTCTCCCTCTCTTTCAGCTCCAGTCAACTTAGCCCCCTGATTTGATTCTCGAGCAACCTCTCGGCCACTCAATTCCCCTGCCTTCTGTTGAGAAATAACTCCATCCTTCCCCCTTCTTTACCCAATCTTACCTATACTTTATTCTTGCCATCAATTCCCATAACTGTAGCCTCCTTAGATTTAGTTTGGACATCATTTCCACCTTTCTTCTCCTCACCAGCCCCTACTCCTTTCACATCTTTTTTGACCCATTGCTTAGCCTCACCTTTCCTACACCCAGCCATGATATGCCCGAAACCCCCACAACTTTTGCACTTAAATGACAACCATTCATAGTCCACCCCTGCTCAACCAATCTCCCTTTCTCATTAATATAGTGAATTACTCTCGGAGGATTTTCAGTTATATCCATTTCCACCAAAACTCGAGCAAATTTGACCATGGATCTATCCTTCGTAACTCTATCCACCATTATCGGATTACCTATTGTACTAACCGAAGCACTCAAACAATTCTTCCCCCAATATTGCAACCCCAAATCATGTAAACGAATCCACAATGGTACAGATTTTATAAGTTTCACAACATCTAAATCTGTAGTCCAAGGTCTAGTAAATACCGGTTTTCGATCGAATTGGATTACACCATGCTCAAGGACGTGATCTCTAGTAGCTTCATCGTTTAACTTGACTAAGGTGAATTCTCCATTCATACGCACAATCTGAGCAATCCCCAGGTTACCTCACATCCTTCGTATGAAGCCTTCAAACACAGCAAACGGAGGATTCGCACCAAGCACCATACAGATAACAACAGAGCTCCAATTAGCCGCCTGCATAACCACCTCCTCTGCATCAATTTGGGCAATTTTAATGCATTCCTTGATCATAGGCTCTTCAAATCTCAGTCGGCCTTCCTGTTCCTGGAAGTTACTAGCAGAAAATTTCCTCCAATGACTCTGTGATGGTCTTCGGTTTCCACTATATCTGCCCAGTTCAGATCCTCTTCATTCCCTTTCCCATCGCCTAGGTCAGACTTTGCTACCTCCAAGTTTGCTTCTCCTTCTTCCACAATCGCATCTGCAACAACAACTTCTTCAAGAACAGTACAAACCTCAGCCGGTCGGCTTTCCTCCTCACTTCTAGTGCCATATTCCACACTCATCTCTCGGATTACAGGCTTTCGGATCCCTCGGCGCCTCTTCGCCATGGAAGGAAGCTGGAGAGAACACACAGGCCTCCCTCTACCCTATTAATGTTATTAATTCCATTCCATTTTATACTATACCAATCATCACAATTCTTATTCAGTTATTGATTCCATAGTTTTTACCAAACAAAAGAATAGAAATTCCATTCCATTCTATTCCTATTTCTATTACCATTGGCATTCTTATTCCATTTTTATTTTGTAACCAAACGCCACCTTACTTCTTTGTCTTGCAAGTTACAAGGATATTTCCGCCCCATTCAAAACAAAAAAAGAAAAAGGGAGATTATATTTACACCCCTCAAACTTATAACTACACCCCATTACTAAGTTTACCCCAATTAAATATTGTTTTTATAATCACACCCCATCACATTTACTAAATGGGTATTTTTTAGTACACCCCAAGATTTTGAAAAAAAAAAAAAACTTCTCAAAGAATGGGAGAAGAAGTTAGGCTTCACCATAATCGACGTCTTTCCCTGAGCCAAGACTTCGCACTGAATCCACCAGTACTTCATTGTCGCACAAGACTTTGCGGTCCACCACTCTCGCTCTCTGCTCCGCCAACCATTCGAAGAACCACCGCGAGTTACAAAAGCCACCGCCAATTGACGACTGATATTTATCTCTAGTCAAGTCGTGTTTCATCCTTCGTGTGGTTGGTGTCGATGAATGGTTTAGAACAACATCGTTTCATTGCTCACAAGCCCATAATCCTTTTCTTCTTTAAATTTTCTCATCTTTACACTGATAGAACTATACACATAAGATTTTTGTTTAAAATTTTAAAAAATATTAATTCTAATTATATATTATTCTCTTAGAGAATTAAGGTTGGGAATTTTTGGAATATATTGTAGCATGTATGAATCTTCATAATAAAAGATAAGACTTTCTTGTTAAAATTTTTGATTTTTATTTTGAATGGTTGAGACATAGATTTCAATTCAAATGCTTGTTGGGAATAATGGCATTTATTTGAGTTTGTGTTGAAATTTTTTGAAATAGATGAGCATTTTACTGATTTGATTAGCTGAAAATTTTGAACTGATATTTGGATTAATTTTATTGAAGGTCGGAGTAGGGATTTATATACTTATGTTTCTCCAAAAAGTATATTTAAAACAAAATAGGATTATCTTCTTCTTTTGATGTGTATTAATGGCAATTTACTTTTCTGTAACTGCTACTAAGTCCCATGTTCAATCAAAAAACATAAATATTAAAAATATCAAATCTTTTTTTCCATTGACGAGGAGTTTTTTAAAAGATTCTACAATCAGTTTACATATATAATTCTATTGAAATTTGAGTGGTGGGGGTGTATTTATATAAAATATATAAAGAAATTAAAAATATCTATTTTAGTCATTTTATTAAAGGTTAAGTAAGTTATTATAATTTTAGAGTGTAGTTAGAATTTTGTGGGGTGTAAATATAACTACCCAAAGAAAAAAAAAGAGAGGATATTTTCGTAATATTTTGAACACTCTCGAACTCGACCCTTGTTTCTCTCCCGCTTTCTCTTCTGTAATTACGCTCTCTCCCTAGGGCTCAGTTTCACCTCCATTTCCTACGTCGAAACCCCTCTTCTCTCTAACCCTCATTTTTTTTCCCTAATATCGAAACCTCTTTTAAGTTTACTATTTTACCCTTCTCACTCTTTCATTATCTCCTAAGCCCTAGGGTTTCCGGTTCTGCATCTCATCGTCCATGGCGGCGGTACCAGCAGCAGTTTCCCAGCCTCGATCCTCTTCCAAGACCGAGTCCTATGTCGACAACAAGCGCAAGGAGGACATCCGCCAAGCCAACATCGTTGCCGCGCGCACCGTCGCCAATGCCGTCCGGACCAGTCTCGGACCCAAGGGCATGGATAAGATGATCTCCACTGCCAATGGCGAGGTTATTATCACTAACGACGGTGCCACCATTCTCAACAAGATGGAGGTCCTCCAGCCCGCCGCTAAGATGCTTGTTGAGCTTTCGAAGTCCCAGGACTCCGCTGCTGGAGACGGCACCACGACTGTCGTCGTCATAGCTGGTGCACTTCTGAAGCAGTGCCTCACTCTTTTGTCTAACGGTATTCACCCTACTGTCATCTCGGACTCTCTTCATAAGGCCGCTATTAAAGCCGTTGATGTTCTTACTGCCATGGCTGTCCCCGTCGAGCTCTCAGATCGCGATTCGCTGATCAAGTCTGCTAGCACTTCGCTGAACAGCAAAGTTGTTAGCCAGTACTCCACTTTGCTCGCGCCCCTCGCTGTGGATTCTGTTCTCACGGTTGTGGATCCATCGACGCCTGAGTTAGTCGATTTGAGAGACATTAAAATTGTCAAGAAGCTTGGCGGAACAGTTGACGATACTGAGCTCGTCAAGGGTTTAGTGTTCGATAAGAAAGTGAGCCACGCAGCTGGAGGACCTACTCGAATGGAGAACGCAAAGATAGCTGTGATCCAGTTCCAGATTTCTCCCCCCAAAACCGATATCGAACAGAGTATTGTTGTTTCGGATTACACCCAGATGGATCGAATTTTAAAGGAAGAGAGAAATTACATTCTGGGTATGATTAAGAAGATCAAGGCCACTGGCTGCAATGTTCTTTTGATTCAAAAGAGTATTCTGAGGGATGCTGTTACTGAATTGTCACTGCATTATCTGGCGAAAGCCAAGATTTTGGTAGTTAAGGATGTAGAGCGTGACGAGATTGAGTTCATCACCAAGACCTTGAACTGTTTGCCCATTGCCAACATCGAGCATTTTCGCTCGGAGAAGCTCGGTTATGCTGATCTTGTCGAGGAGCTTTCTCTGGGAGATGGGAAGATTGTGAAGATCACAGGTATTAAGGATATGGGGAGGACAACGACTGTTCTTGTTCGCGGGTCAAACCAGCTGGTGCTTGATGAAGCAGAGCGGAGTTTGCACGATGCTCTTTGTGTGATAAGGTGTTTGGTGAGCAAGAGGTTCTTGATTGCTGGAGGTGGTGCACCCGAGATTGAGCTGTCTCGTCAATTGGGTGCATGGGCTAAGGTTCTGTATGGCATGGAAGGGTACTGTGTCCGGTCCTTTGCTGAGGCACTTGAGGTTATTCCTTACACACTGGCTGAGAATGCAGGATTAAACCCAATTGCAATTGTGACCGAGTTGAGGAATAGGCACGCACAGGGGGAAATCAATGCTGGGATCAATGTGAGGAAGGGACAAATCACGAATATCTTGGAAGAGAATGTGGTGCAACCACTACTTGTGAGCACAAGCGCAATAACCCTGGCTACAGAGTGTGTGCGGATGATTTTGAAGATTGATGACATTGTCACAGTTAGATAGAGTTGGGATTAAGCATTGTCTTTTGATGAAAAACGGCGGTATTATATCTTCTTGTGTGCCTTTTGTTTTAGGTAGTCTGCTTTTATGTGCGGTTGGCTTGTTGTTAGGACGAATTTTGTTACAGTATGTTTGCTTAAACTCTTTTTGATAATCGTTGTTTCTAACAGATTTTGCCATTGTTTTCCAGTCGTACTAGAGTTCTTTTGGGTTTACTTATTTTATTTTATATTTGGAAGTTTTGTTATGAATTTCGCAACAAATGTAGGTCATCATAGATCTGGGACATTTTGGTAGCCACTAGTTGTATACTCTGTGGCTAGTGGTCTACCGAAAGATGTTTTGTCTTGGCCGTTAATTGAGGTAAGGTGCCTTTTAGCATTGTCTCCAACAAATTCTGTAGTTCATTTGTCTTCTAAATTTGCTTTACTTAATATTTAGTATTTTGTTTTCTTGTGTGGAGAACTTGTTATATGTGGGTTAAAATTTACAGCTTAAGCTTTTAACTTAGTCAACTTACATTAGTGCTATATGTCTTACTACTTCAAAACATAAGTTCTGTAAGTTTAATCTTTTAATGTGGAAAAAGGATATGGTACTGTTTATTTACTCGATTGGCAGGTGGTTATGTACCCTATCTACCCCTAATGATGTTGACTAGAAATTGAAACTTTAGACTTTCCTGTTAATCCTTATTGATGGTCATAGAGACTGGAGATAGGGTACCTGTTATGTTTTATTTGGTCTGTTGAGGCTTGGCATTTTGAATGAATTCTCAACTTTCAACCCTTCACCAGTGTAGAATATGTTATCTCACCTGGTTCTGTTCTCTTTAGGAAAGAGACCATTTGGAATATTTTTTAAACTTGTATATGATTGTTTTATAAACTGCTAAATGAATGGATTCTATATAAAGGAATTAGGTGAAAATTATTGAGAGTTATAACATAGGAGTATTTTTTATTTTCTTTCTTTTTTCCTTTTTTTTTTTTTAAAAAAAAAATACAACATAGTAGGAGTTTATCCTTTTTTTTTTTTATAACTTTTGGTTGAAGTTGCATTAGTGCGAATAGGTTAAATTATTTTGTCATTATTTAAACCACCAACACCAAGGTAATGTAATGGAGAGCATTGAGAAATTGACGATGGACTTTCTTTGGGAGGGAGGTGACTTAGATGGAGGAGAACACGTGGAACATGGCGAGGGTTTGAGATAGGTATTTTTTTTACTATTATTTATTTTAAATGAATGAATCACTTCTCGTTTAGTGGTTATGAAGATTCGCCAAGGAATTAAATTGTTATGGCATGTAGGGTTAATATAGCAAATGTGGATTCAATGAGTTAAGTGGGTTACTTAGAGGGGTGAAAGAGCCTGCTGCCTTCTCTTTCTCTCTGTATGGTGAACTTTTGCAGATGCTGAAATTTAAAGTTAGAGATGGTAAGAAGAAGAAACGGTTTTGAGAAAATACATAGTTAGCAAAATTTTCTGTTAAGAAGAATGAGTATGTAGCAGATTTTGTGAAAACATAAGAATGTAGTAGGGAGTGGAACTTCCATTTTGTGAGAAATCTCATTGATATAGGAGTACCAGAACTCATTGAAATAATGTAAAGATTGGAGGGGGTTAATATCTATAGGTAAGTGGTTGTGGAAGGATAGAAGAGTTTGGTTGGGCATAATAAAATAGTAGCACAGTTTAATTCTCATCTGTCGGCATCTTTTATGTAATATGTAGACCAGCATATTGAGATTATATCAATGTCCTACCATTTTGTTTATTAAGAGTACTGTTTTTAACTTTTTAATAAAAAAAATATTTTTACATTAAATAAGGATCCATCTCCCTATTTTTTATTTTAAATTATACATTAAGGTGGCGTTTGGTAACACTTTTTTAATCAGTTTTCTGTTTTTAAAAGTAGAAAAGTGAAAATATTTTTCAAAAACATGTTCTATAAAACTGTTTTTACTTTTCAATTTTATAATTAGAAATCAAAATTTTAAAAACAAAAAGAATCACTTTCAATATTTTTTTAAATAGTTTTTTTTCTTAATCAATCTTTTAGATTAGGACAAGACCCGGACCCAAATCCCCTCCCTACGGCCCTGGCGCTAAACCCGACTTTTGACTTGAACCCAAATCCGACCCCGGACCTAGACCCGACTTAAATAAAATCAAAAAATAAAAATAAAAATAAACTTTATAGAACACACTTTTGTTTTTCTGTTTTTAAAATTGAAAAACAAAAGTGGTTACAGAACGCATTTTTGTTTTTCAAAAACAAATTTTTTAAAAACAAAAATTTTACTTTCATTTTGTGATTAAAAAATTAAAAAACAAAAGTGTTACCAAACGACACCTAAATTTAATAAATATTATCTCACCGTCATTTATTTCGTATCAAAAACATTTTTTTTTTTATAATCATATATCTTTTGTCCTTTGTAGTGAATTTTGCTTAGTATATAAAACTGAAATTTATTTTCAAGCCTTGCTTTTTTTTTTTTTGGAAAATTTCCAAGTTAATTACTTTAATTTTCAACACTTTTTGCTACGGTATTGCTGTTCTCTCTTATTCTAAGAAAATAGTATTTTTATTCTCCTACAAGTATGTTTATGAAGATGTTATACAACGAATGTTTTATTTATATGTATTATTACAAAGTTTTCTTTTATTTTTGAAGAAGTTACTATAATGTATTTATTCATGTACTTTAATAAAATTACTGTATTTCTACAAGTTTATCTAAAATTACTGTATTTACATTGGTACCTAATTCCTGTGTGATTTTATAATGTAAAAGAGTTTGAAGAGTTTTGGTGTTCGGATTTTTCGTAGTACCCACCTCTACCTGTGTGGTCATGTAACCGTTTTTCCCTTTCCGGTAAAATGTTTCCATAATTTTTTTCTTTGTATTATACACTTTCTGGTTCATGTTTTGATAGCTACTTTTTGGACTAGAGATGGTACCATTTTTATTTTTGCTTCCCCCTAGGCACGAATGGGGGTGTTTGACTGTGTTCAGGATTGATATAAATTTGCCTGAAACCTGTGGGTGCCTTTTGTCACAGATAAGATGTTTGCATGGATTGCTTGTGCATTTATTTTGGTTTTAAAGACCAGAAAATGACACCGAATTATGCTTCATTACTTTATTCCGTATTCGTGGAATATTATGGTTGCTTCTCGACTTAAGAAAGGATTGTTCTTGGACTTAAGGTTTTTCATTAAGTATTCGATCTAATCCAATCCGTACGATCCAATCCAATCCAATCCAATTTACAAAATGCGGATATCCGTACTTGCGCGGATTGGATTGGATTGAAAAATCTAAAATCCGTACTTATACGGATTGAATGTTGTTTGACCTCAAAAAATAATCAATCCAATCTACACTTAATTATATATATTTTTAAAAAAATCGTAATATATAATATATATTAATGTTCTAGTAATATTAAAAAAAAAAACATAAACTTCTAATTTTTTAATTTTCTTAGTAATACAATGAGTTAGTGTATTTTATTTATTTTATGATAAAAACACTAAAAAAATTATTCTTATTTACATAGACACATACATATAAATTTAAATGGGTTGTTGGGTCCAAGGCTTTAAAGATGCCGATTGAGTTAAATGTATTAAAGGGCAAGGAGAGAGGTGAGGTTATTGGTGGGCCTTGTGGGATTGAATGTGATCTGGTGGAGGAGAATATAGCCCACGTGAATGTTGCAAGTGGGACCGAGCATCAAGGTGATGAGGAAAGGGCTTTAACTCATTTTCTTAAAGTCCAAGAAGAGTTACTTTATGACCTTAAGCATTTTGGGAAGTTGGACTTGTATGAAATTAAAAAAATTGGTGGAGACATTGGAGTGAAGCCAACGTCGGAAACTAATGAGCGTACCACCCCTTTTAAGAAGAGGAAATTTGAGGGCTCCGCTTCTCTATGCACCCGTCCTAACAAAATCGTTAGACGTCATCCGGATGTTGTTAGGGACTTCCCTTGGGACTCTAGGGAGAGGGACCTTGAGTCAAAGGTGGAATTTGATGATCTTTCTGAAGAACCTACTGAGGTATCGAGCTCTCCGAGCTGTAACAATGGTGTTAGAAGGAGTCATCTGATTGGCTCTTTTGTAATTGAAGAATCTGGATCCAGTCTTTCTGTGCACTCGATTAACCCTGTGGAGGAGAATGTCATATCTCCTCCACAGGAGCCATGAGAGGTGTAGCCTGGAACTGTAGAGGGTTGGGGCAGATCTCTACAGTTCGCGAATTGAAGTCCCTGCTCAGATCGCGCTCTCCTGATTTTGTTTTTTTGACTGAGCTCAAAGTGGATGCTAATCCTCTGGTATGTATTCTAAAAGCTTTTCACTTTTACTTTAATATTTTTGTGCCGCCCATTGGTACTGCGGGAGGTATTATTTTAGCTTGGAAATCTGGATTTAGTTTTGAGCGTATTTCTTGCTCTCGTAACCATATTTCGGGGCTTGTCTATTCGGACCCCCTACCCACCCGTGGCTCCTCTCGTGTGTGTATGGTCCGCCGTATAACCAGGTCGGAGATTATGGCTCTTGGGGATAGATATGGCGGCCCTTGGTTGATATTTGGTGATACTAATTTTGTCCTTAGTTCCTCTGAGCGGGAAGGATCAATGGGCCGAGACCCTTTCATCCCTTTCATCTCTCATCTTGTGGAGACTCGTGGCCTAATAAATATGCATATTTAAGGAGATATGATGACCTGGGATAATCATCGGTCTGGAAAAAACCATGTGAAATCAGCCCTGGATAAAGGCATTGTGAATGGAGCGTGGCTTCAGCTGTTTCCAAAATCTATTCTCTGTTCCGTCCAGACAAGTACTTCCGACCATAAACCTTTGTGCTTGGACACAGGGGGAATTGGTCCTAAATTCACCAGATGCTTTAAGTTTGAGGAAAGTTGGACGCGGGATTGCAGAAGCAACCTTGTTGTTGCCAGTGCCTGGGATTCGGTGGCCCATCCTTGGGCCCCTGCTCGAGTTTTTAAGAAAATCGGTGCTACTCGGGTAGCGCTACTTCATTGGAAGAGAACCCAATTTGGTAAAATTGACGGGATCATTCAGGAGCTGGAACTAAAACTGGACCAAATGCAACAATTGCCAGCTGGCTCCAGAGACTGGAATTCGGAGATTGAAATTAGACGAAGCTTGAATGAAGCCCGAGCCAAAAAAGCGATTTATTGGAAGCAAAGGGCCAGAATTTCGTGGCTCAAGGACGGAGATAAATGCTCCAAATTTTTCTTCCTTTCTGCTGCTATAAGAGGAAGAAGGAATGCCATTGAGTGCATTCTGAATAAAAATAATGAATGGATTAATGAGCGTTTGCTGATTGGCCAGGAATTCCTGGACTTTTTCAAAAGCATTTTTTCTGGTTCTGATAGTAACCGGCAGATGGATTGTGGTCATTTATTTAGTGAGAAGATTTCTCTTGAGAATCAAGCTGAAGTTGTTTGTTGTCCGTCCCGTGAAGAGATCAGAAGAACCCTGTTTGCCATGAATAACCATAAGGCCCCTGGCCCTGATGGAATGTCTGTTCTTTTCTTCAAGCACTACTGGGAGTCTGTGGGAGATGACTTTTGCGATGCTGTTGAAGATTTCTTTGTTAATGGAAGAATGCATAAGGGGGTAAATTCGACGAATGTTGTTCTCATTCCTAAAATGCAGAACCCGAAAAAATCGAACCATTTTAGACCAATCTCTCTCTGCAATGTGATGTATAAGGTTATTTCGAAGATTATTGCAAATAGATTAAATCTCTAATTTGCCCTACTCAAGCTGTGTTTGTTCCCGGAAGGAATACCCAAGATAACAATGTTATGGTGAAAGAAATTATTCATTCCTTCAATAGGAAGAAAGGGAAAGAAAGATTCTTTGCGATCAAGATTGACCTTGTTAAAGCTTATGATAGGTTGAGTTGGAAATTTATCGATCATGTTCTTGGGAATTTCGAATTCCCCCAACAATTCTGTAGTTGGGTTTCCCAATGTATTTCTACCTCTTCTCTCAATATATGCCTCAACGGTGGTCCTGTTGGTAAGATTCTTCCTTCTTGCGACCTTCGATAGGGGGACCCGTTATCACCCTATCTTTTCATCTGTGCAGCGGAAGTCCTGTCTAGACTTTTGGAGGAAGATATAGGAAAATGAATTATTCATGGTATTAAATTAAGTAGAGGGGGCCCGATGCTTTCCCATGTTTTCTTTGCTGATGACCTAATTTTGGTTGGTCGTGCCAGCTTAAATGAGGCTAAAGGCTTTTGGAATTGTCTTGAAAAGTTTTGTGAGTGGTCCGGGCAGAAGATCAATAAACTCAAGACTTCTATATTCTTTAGCAAAAATACCCCTGATGGTATGAGGAGAGGAATTAAGGAAGCTCTGGGTATAGCTTCTCCTGAAGGGGTTACAAAGTATCTGGGGTTACCCCTGTTCAGATCTAGACAAAAAGATGCTGACTTTAACTTCATTCTTGACAATCCCACGTCCAAGTTGCAAGGCTGGAAGGCCAAAACATTATCAAAAGCTGGTCGGGCTACACTTATTAAGTCGGTGGGCTTGTCTATGCCTATTTATGCTATGCAGACAACCAAACTGTCAAATCGCCTTGTGAATCAGATTGATGGCCTAACTCGTGATTTCTGGTGGGGCTTTGAGAAAGGAAACCATGGTCTTCACCTTAGAGCCTGGGACAAACTTTGCCTTCCCAAATCGTTGGGAGGCCTGGGTTTTCGGAAAACTAAGGAAATGAATCTTTCTTTCTTGGCTAAGTGGGGTTGGAACTTATTAACGGGCAAGCAGTCGTTATGCTCAAAGATCCTGAAGACTAAGTACCTTAGAGGAAGAGAGTTTCTCAACTGCAATTATAAAGATTCTGACTCCTGGTTTTGGAAAAATGTAGTTAAAGCAAGCTCAATCCTTCGGAAAGGGGCATGTAAAAGGGTGGCAGATGGAAGAGATACTAGTATCTGGTGGGATCCTTGGATCCCCCACTTGAAAGGTTTCGTCCCGAAACCAAAAGAAGGTGTGGTAAAGGATAACAAGTGTGTTGCTGATCTCTTAACACCCACGGGTGGGTGGGATATGGGAAAGCTCCATAGTCTCTTTGACCATGAGACCATTTCGGCTATTCTCAAGGATGGAATTCCTCATGGTAGTGGCAAGGATAGTTGGTTATGGACTTTGGAAAGTGTTAAGCGAAAATTTCACATTAGGAATATTAAAAATAAATGCAAAACACAATTTCACCTATGCTGAATTTATAGAATAAGAGTTTATTAATTTAAGTTCGACCCATCCAAGATTATAAGAATAATCTCTTAATTACAATCCTTTTATTTAAAAGAAATACCTTTTGATTCCAATTACAATGACATTAAATAATTAAAATAAATTTGGAAAATTTGGGGTAAATTTGGAATTGCAGCTGAACTCAGTCCATTTAATTAACCGAGCTGCCTACATACCTTCTTTCTGAAGGATCAAGCCACTTGTAGTTCAGAATGCGGTATTTTAGAATTTAGATATAAGGATTCAGGTAGATAACCACTTTTAGGAATCCTGTGTTATTTTGAGAATTTGGAAAAATTCCTAGGTGTATGACCTTTTATGGAATTTTGAGAGTTGTGTTTTATACCAATTTGCGGTATCGGGGACTGCACTTAGTCTTAGCAACTAAGTTGCCTACGTATCCTTTTGTAAGAATCAAGTCAAACGTAGTTCCGAATTTTAATTTTTTTATGAGGTAAATGACCTCTTTTTCTTTGGAATGCCATTTAATTTGTTATGGCTTTGAATTTTAGTGCACTTTTTTAATTTTTAGGTAAAATTACCACTCTTGAGATTTTTGTGAGGTAAAGACCTCTTTGAAATTTGGTGAGGTGAATGACCTCTTTAATATTCCAAGATTAATTTTAGTGAGCTCATTTGGAATTTGTGCCATTTTGTATGGATTTAGAAATTTACCACTTTTTGGTGATAAATTTGAGTTTGGAGATCTTTTTATTATCTTTTATAAACTTTAGAATTTTACCATTTTTTTGTGATAAAATTCAGTTTTGCAATCTTTTTATTATTTTAGAAATAAAAAGATAATTTAACTGATATTTAATTATTTATTCCAAAGAATAATAATTTATCTTTTATTAGATACTATTCTAAATTAAATTGGTCAATTCAACATAGTATCTAAGATATTTATAACTCAAATTTCTATTTGAATTATACATTTGAAAACTGTCATTTAACTTACTAGTGTAGTGTATATATATTATATCAGTACACGTTACTTTCTCATAGATATATATATATATATACCTATAATAAGTAAATTTATATTATTGGATATATTTGTTTCCACTCAGAAAAGGACATATTCAATTGCCGAGAAGAACAAACTTGACCACAACGATTTTTCGACTGGAGTGTAAGTAATTATTTTTCTGTTTTACTCCCTCGCGTCAGTCATATATATACATATATTGAGGTTCTATTTAATGATGTTAATATATATATACTTATATGTGATCGTACATTTATCTGTGTTGGTACATTATTATTGCACATGTATATATATATATGCTTATCACACTTTTTTTTTTTTATTTTTTATTTTGACTTTCCTTGTTTTATATATATAAATATATATATATATACATCCATCAGAGTTTTATGGCATATATTGAAACTTTGGGATTTATATTTGGAAAGAATACAGACAAAATAAAAATTTGAGCAGACATACATATATATGTATATATAATATAACGAATCATCAGATTTGAAGAAAATCATGTTTTCTTCTATTTTTTTTTCATTTAATTAGTGGACCTGACTCATATATAACCCATATGTATATATACATATATATTTTTATGCTAATTTATATGTGTATATATGTGATTTCAAGTGCGTGTCTCCTCTCTATTCAAACCCAACGATAGCATTTTGACTGCGATTTTTTTTATACCAATTGATTGGCACGCTATCAGGTGTAGGTCATATCCAATTTTATATTTTACCATATACAGTTTTGATGGTATTCTTTTTTTTTATTATTTTTTTTTATAAGAATATTTCATGGATGAGAGCATCCAATTTTTTGTGGAATGAGGGCATTCCATGGATGAGAGCATCCAATTTTTTTTGTGGAATGAGGGCATTCCATGGATGAGAGCATCCAATTTTTTTGGTGGAATGAGGGCATTCCATGGATGAGAGCATCCAATTTTTTTTGGAATGAGGGCATTCCATGGATGAGAGCATCCAATTTTTTGTGGAATGAGGGCATTCCATGGATGAGAGCATCCAATTTTTTTTTGTGGAATGAGGATTCCATGGATGAGAGCATCCAATTTTTTTTGGAATGAGGGCATTGCATGGATGAGAGCATCCAATTTTTTGTGGAATGAGGGCATTCCATGGATGAGAGCATCCAATTTCATTCATGGAATGAGGGTATTCCATAAATGAATAGAGAAAAAAAAATAAGAATGAGAGGAGCAAAATACACATCAAAAGAAAAAGAGAAATAGGAATGAGTTCATTCCATGAATACTTACCCTTGAAGCTTTCTTGATTGTTGCCAAAAAAAGTATCGTTTATATTTTTTTCTCTGTGTTTTTTTTCTCTCTTTCTCAGACTTTTTTTTTTTCAAAGTGTCGATCATTTTTCTGTTCTCAACTTCTCCTATTTGTAGACCCTATTTTTTTCCAATAAAATTATTATTTTTTTTTATCCTGTAACGTAAAGGATGAGTAAAAATAGGGGAGTGGGGAGTTGAGATCCTATTTTCTCTCTATTTGACTGATATTTTTTTTTATTATTATTATTATTTTAAAACCAATAATGAAATAATAATAAATTTATTTATTCCTCTTCTTTTTTTTTTTTTATCGTTCAACAGATACCCCCTCAAGCAAGTGTGTGTCATTTATGTACACACATCTTGCTTGAGAATTTTGTATTTTATTTTGTCTGAGTTACTTTTTTTTGTGCAGTATGTCTAATTTTAGGGGACTTGGCTCTCAACGAGCTTCGAACAATTTAGGAAGAGAAATATAGATTGGACCATCTTATCGACGCTCCATTTCATTAAATGAAGTAAAAGCATCCAATGATCATCAAGATCCTGTTTCTTTGTGTAAGATTGAAGATGTAATCTCGGGTGACTTACAATATAATTCTTCGCTTGATGATAATGTTGTCCAGCACACTCGAGGCTTTGGTCCCAATTTCCAAGCTAAAGTTCTTGGGGATATTGACAATAAACAGGATGCTGATATGGATTACCAAGTCACTGTGGACTTTTATCCAAGCCTTCATCGTGTTTCAGCAGAGAAAAAGGCCAATAACAATTTTTTCTTTCATGGACATATTGTATTTGCGACATATCTTATTGAATGGACAGACCTTATTTTGCGCACAAATCGAGATACTTTGAATCAGGCTAGAATTTATGGAGCTGTTTATATATCAAGATATCCATTCAACTATGAGAGATCTGTATGGCGAGCTTTTTCTGAACTCTGGGGTCTGTCTAACACATTTCATCATAGCAGCGGTGAGATGGGAATATCTCTGTATGACTTGAAGGTTATTGGAGGGTTACCTATTTTAGGAATTCCTTATGAAGAGTTCATACCTCTTAACAAAAAATTGGTTGGTGGCACTCCATATCATTCTACTACTGCAGAGATTTTAAGGTTCCACACTCAAATTTATAACTATTTGAAGAGTGTCAAAGTTTGTGCCAAATCATATGATATAAATGTATCTTCGGAGCAGTGGATAGAATTTTTCGATAGAGGGAAAAAGATGTTTCAAGGTGTGAGACAAAACTCGACTTGTGAGTGTTGGAAATTTATTTTACCAGGATCTAGATTTACTAACAAGTATGTTGGATTAACAACCTAATATGAATTCTAAAACAATGAAAATAAACACATATAAAGTTAGAAAACCTTACAGTGGGTGCAGCGAAATAATATGACTCCTTCCGTTCAGATCTCTAGCCCTTGATTCCTTTCTGTAGCAGAGCATCACCAAGATCTGAACCTGGATCTTCTTTTCTCCTTCTTTGATGCAGAAATTCCATAGTCTTCCATACTATGATTGAGATACCACTTGATGTGTGTGGGCACTGTTAGGTCCTTTTTTGGCAATTTAGTTGTCAAAATATTTCTTAATTAATGTGCATTTTATTGAGCATTCAATTTGTTTTTATCAACTCTAGACCCTTTTTCCAGGGGGAGTTGTGTTTGGTACTTGTGAACTTATTTGGATTAAAAGTTAGCATGCTGTTTTGTTGTTTTACAATTTCGAGTGTGTTACTCAGGGGGAGTTGTTATTTGCTCTTGCTAACTTTAACTTGCAGGTACTTTATGTTAAAAATTATTTTGTTCATCTAAAGTGCCAAAGGGGGAGATTGTAAAGTCTTTTTTTGGCAAGTTAGTTGACAAAATAATTTTTCCATTTATGTTAAGATTGCTATGTATTCATATTCGATTTCTTGCCTTATAAATTCGGATTGTAGTTGCCATTTTCCTTGTTTGGAAAGTTGCACTTTCAGCTGAACTTTCCTTTGTTGAAAACTTCTCAAAAGAGAAGGAATTCTCTTTTGGAAAGTTGTCTTTTTTAGGGAAACTTTGTTTCTTGCCTTTTCCTTATTGATTTCGATTGTATCTTGATACAATCAGAATATCTAATCTGTTTTTGGCAGGAATCAAGCATTGATAGAAGATCGGACCCGATTTTAGTAAGTTTCCCGTTTCTGGTCAGATCTGCTGCGTCAGCATCCGAATCAGATGTAGCAGATCGAGTTTCTTTTGGAAAGTTTTTGTACAGCTGCTAATTCGAAGTTGTGGTTACCTCTTTGGTTTCTATGTTCTATAAATAGAGCCTAGAGAGCAACCATTCGAATCACCTCTTCCATTATTCATTTTTTGCATTTATCTTTTGAGAGAAGAGAGTCTTTCTTTGTTTTGTGAGAGCCTAGTTGTTCATCTAGGTTCTAGTTGTTCTATTTCTGTTCTTACTCTATCCTAGAGGTTGTGAAGAACTACTTGACTGAACAAGAGATTGGTCTTCGGGAGAAGACTTGATAAAGCCTTACTTCGGGAGGAAGTAAGCACTTGGTCTTCGGGAGAAGACTTGTTGAAACCTTACTTCGGGAGGAAGTAAGCACTTGGTCTTCGGGAGAAGACTTGTTGAAGCCTTACTTCGGGAGGAAGTAAGCACTCACACTTCAAAGACGAAGGGAGTTCGGGCTTGAAGGTGTTTCAAGAAGTCAGATTCATAAAGTGGATTACAAAGGATTGCGACAATTCTTTAGAGGGAGTCTAAACTTGTTTAAGTCAATTGTCTTTGTAATTTTGATACTTTATTAATTGATTTCATTCTCTGGGCGTGGCCCCGTGGACTAGGAGTGTTCGTGAGAACACTGATACCAAGTATAAATCTCTTGTGTCAAGTTATTTATTTTTCTGCAAATATTTTATATTCTGCCTGTTCTGTTTTGCTGTAGCAGAATTACTTTCTGCTGCTGCAAACGCTTACAGTTTTAATAATTTCTTATATACAACTGACATTTGTAAAAACACGGTTTTTCAGGCACCACTCATCACTCAAGAGAATTCGAAAAACAGAGAAGAAAGAAAGAGAGAGAGTGGCGGTTTCATAGTGTTTGAGAGAATAAACTGTGAAGTGTATCTCAAACCTGAAGCCTTTACCTTCTATTTATAGAATACCACATAGGGTTAAAGTTGAATTATTTGGCATTTAAAAAAATGAAAAATAAAATGAGAAATAGGGGTAAAGGTGGCCGGCCATGTGTTGAGGAAACACAAATCCTTCCACTTTTCCAACTTTCCTATTTCATCATTTCTAGTTTCCCATTTTCTCAAAATTGCCAATTCTCTCTTTCAACTTCATAAATGTCAAATCTAATTATTTAATAACTATAATTAATTATTAAATAATATATTGTCATTTATTTTATTTATTAATAAAAACTAATCAAAGTTTCCCAATTAATAAATATACCCTTTAAACTCTCTATTTACTGTTTTACCCTTGCTTAGTGAAAATTCATAAAGTAGACATAGTCTAACTTTTAGAATTATAATTGATTAATTAAAATCAATTAACTGAGTCTTACAAGCAGTATGGTCTCAACTAGTATGGGGACCATAGGTCTATATAACCGAGCTTCCAATAAGTCGAACCGAATTTACCAAGTAAATTTCCTAACTTATTAATTCCTCATTGAATCCACACTTAGAACTTGGAATTGCACTCTCAGTCATATAGAAACGCTCTATATGTTCCACGATATAGACACGTCATTAGTTATCCATTGTTATAACCCTAATGTGATCAATGATCCTCTATATAGATGATTTACACTGTACAGGGATTAAATTACCGTAACACCCTACAATGTATTTTATCCTTAAAACACTTAACCCTGTATAAATGATATTTCACCTAAGTGAAATGAGATCTCCACCATTTATCTTCATTTGGTTAAGCTCGAAGGAAATCATCATTTACTTCTATTTGCCAAATAGAAGCTATAGATTCCATATTTATGTTAGCGCTCCCACTCAATTGCACTACCGTGTTCCCAAAATGTACGTATCACCCTGACCAAAAAGAGGGCTTAACTAACAAATCAAAGAACACGAGTAACACTCTTGAGATTGAACCTAACCATATCAGGATTTCGATCATGTGATCTAGGATCAACAGGTGATATTGAATTGAATAGATATTACGGTAAATTTTAACATATCTAATCAAAGTTCAATATCGGTCCCTTCCGATGTATACTCCATACATCCGATACTGGTAAACTTTGCCAATGTCCTGGAAAGGACATAACACTTTTCCAAGGTGTAAGAATACCTATCGCTGATTATACCATGTCAGTCTAAATCCAGTGTTCTGACAAATCAGGGAATCAACTTTTGAACATATAATTAAGATTATATTCCACTGTGCTGACAACACTATAATCTTTAACCAACTCATATGTTCTGGACTTAAAAAGAATTCATACATTATATACACATATAATCATGAAATAAATCATGTGAACCATGCAACATAAAATGTTATTTCTGATCTTTATTGATAAGTAAATCTGATTATATGAAATGAGTTTTATTTAGGGCATAAAACCCAACAAACTCCCACTTGCACTAATATAAAACAAAAAGTACATTTCAAATAATCATTAACACCTTGATATACCAATCAAGTGTAATAGTAGTAAACTCCTCGTAATAGGATCTGATAGGTTGAATTAAACACAACCTCTTCTCCACTATTACTCTTCCTTAATCACAAAATCCTTGATAATGTGAAATTCCTCTCAATATGTTTACTTTCTTGGGATACTGGATTCTATACTTTTGGGCAACTACTCTTTGGTTATTCAGGAAGTAACCCTAGTAGTTAAGGCAAGTTGGAACACTGCCACAAAAGTATAGAACTTTCCTTAGACTGAATAAGTATCTTTCCTGCAACTTTTAACATTCAGTCTCTCTCTGGTAGACCAAGTGATTTAAGATAGGTTTTTACACTTCTCCAAAATCGCTACTCCACCCCCAAAGTAATCACCATCTTATCAGCAGACTTTCTAGCACAAAGGCAAGTCTCGAAATCTGATGTGGTGTAGTCTAAGAGTTTTAAACTGTTGGAAATTATTTTACCAGGATCTTAGATCTACTCACAAGTATGCTTATTAACATCCTAAATATGAACTTTCTAAAACGATGAAATAAACACATATAAAGTTTAAGAAACCTTACATTGGGTGCAGCAGAATATAATGACTCCTTCCGTTCAGATATCTAGCCCTTGATTCCTTTCTGTAGCAGAGCATTATCAATATCTGAACCTGGATCTCTTTCTCTTCTTTGATGCTGGAACTCCTTCTTGCTGAAAGTCTTTCTTCACGATCTTCCTCACTATGATTGAGGTATCACTTGCTGTGTGTGGGCACTACTCTCACACTAAGATTTTCAAAATTGAAGAGGGAAGGAGAAAGAGAAGGGTCAGCCAAAGATAGGGAGAGAGAAGGCTCAGGTTTTTCTCTGAAGGAAAAATAGAAAATTTAAGTGTAATTTTCCTGAAGCCTTCACTATCTATTTATAGCATTCCACTAGGGTTAGGTTTGAATTATTTGGCATTAAAATAATGAAAAAATCAGTTTAAATTTCCTACAAAAGTGGCTGGCCCTATACAAGTGGATTTGGGCCTCACTTTTTGCAATTTTGCAGTTTTATCTTTTCTGCATCTGATTTTCTCAAAAACGCTAATTTTCTAATTCAACCATTTAAATGCCAATTCTAACTATTTAATAACTATAAATAATTATTAAATAATATTGTCATTTATCATATTTATTAATTGAACCATACAAAGTATCATAATTAACAAATATGCCCCTAAAACTCTTTCTTTACAATTTTGCCCTTACTTAGTGAAAAATTCACAAATAGACATAGTCTAATTTGAGAATTATAATTGATTAATCAAAACCAATTACATGAGTCTTACAAGCAATATTATCTCAACTAGTGGGGGGACCATGGGTCTATATAACCGAGCTTCCAATAAGTAGATCAAGAATTTAGCACTAAAATTCACTAACTTATTAATTCTTCGTTGAATCCACGCATAGAACTTAGAATTGCACTCTCTGTATATAGAATGCTCTATATGTTCCACCATATAGACACATCATTAGTTATCCATTGTTATAATCCTAATGTGATCAATGATCCTCTATATGAATGATCTACACTGTAAAGGGATTAAATTACCGTTACACCCTACAATGTATTTATTCCTTAAAACACTTGACCACGTATAAATGATATTTCAGCTAATGTGAAATGAGTACTCCACCATTTATGTTCGTTTGGTCAAGCTCGAAGGAGATCATCCTTTGCTTACTATTCGCCAGATAGAAGCTATAGATTCCATGTTTATGCTAGCGCTCCCACTCAATTGCACTACCGTGTTCCCAAAATGTACGTATCACCCTGACCTAAAAGTAGGCTTAACTAACAAATCAAAGAACACGAATAGCCTGTCGAGATTGAGCCTAATCATATCAGGATTAAGATCATTTGATCTAGGATCAACTAGGCGATATTGACTTGAATAGATATTACGGTAAGTTTAATAAATCTAAGTCAAAGTTCAATATCGGTCCCTTCCGATGCATACTCCATGCATCCAACCTGAGCTTTACTTTAACCAATGCTCTGGAAAGAACATAGCACTTCTCCAAATGCAAGTAAACTCTGTTGTAGATTATCATATCAGTAAAACCCTGTGTCTGATAAATCTAGGAAACTTTATTCACATAGTCATGTTTACTTTCCAATGTGTTGACGGCACAATAAACAGGATCAAGTATGTGAAAAGGGTTTCAGATGAATTTATACATTATGTACATATAATCATGAAATAAAACATGTGAACCATGCAACATTAAATGTTATTTCTGATCTATATTAATAAGTAAATCTGATTATATTGAAATGAGTTTTATTAATAAGTATCATAGGTTTGAGTTTATCTAAACCTATGGCTTGTGGTATACCTGGTAATTACTTACTCTAATGTTATGGCTTGGGTTTTATGCCCTAAATAAAACTCATTTCAATATAATCAGATTTACTTATTAATATAGATCAGAAATAACATTTAATGTTGCATGGTTCACATGATTTATTTCATGATTATGTGTACATAATGTATAGATTCATCTGAAACCCTTTTCACATACTTGATCCTGTTTATTGTGCCGTCAACACATTGGAAAGTAAACATGACTATGTGAATAAAGTTTCCTAGATTTATCAGACATAGGGTTTTACTGATATGATAATCTACAACAGAGTTTACTTGCATTTGGAGAAGTGCTATGTTCTTTCCAGAACATTGGTTAAAGTAAAGCTCAGGTTGGATGCATGGAGTATGCATCGGAAGGGACCGATATTGAACTTTGACTTAGATTTAATTAAACTTACCGTAAAATCTATTCAAGTCAATATCGCCTAGTTGATCCTAGATCAAATGATCTTAATCCTGTTATGATTAGGCTCAATCTTGAAAGGCTATTCGTGTTCCTTGAATTGTTAGTTAAGCCTACTTTTAGGTCAGGGTGATACGTATTTTTTGGGAACACGGTAGTGCAAATGAGTGGGAGCGCTAGCATAAACATGAAATCTATAGCTTCTATCTGGCGAATAGTAAGCAAAGGATGATCACCTTCGAGCTTGACCAAACGAAAATAAATGGTGGAGATCTCATTTAACATAAGCTGAAATATCATTTATACGGGGTCAAGTGTTTTTAGGATAAAATACATAATAGGGTGTTACGGTAATTTAATCCCTTTACTGTGTAGATCATTCATATAGAGGATAATTGATCACATTAGGATTATAACAATGGATAACTAATGATGTGTCTATATGGTGGAACATATAGAGCATTCTATATACTGAGAATGCAATTCTAAGTTCTATGCGTGGATTCAACGAAGAATTAATAAGTTAGTGAATTTTAGTGCTAAATTCTTGATCTACTTATTGGAAGCTCGGTTATATAGACCCATGGTCCCCCCACTAGTTGAGATAATATTGCTTGTAAGACTCATGTAATTGGTTTTGATTAATCAATTATAATTCTCAAATTAGACTATGTCTATTTGTGAAATTTTCACTAAGTAAGGGCAAAATTGTAAAGAAAGAGTTTATAGGGGCATATTTGTTAATTATGATACTTTGTATGGTTCAATTAATAAATATGATAAATGAAAATATTATTTAATAATTATTTATAGTTATTAAATAGTTAGACTTGGCATTTAAATGGTTGAATTAGGAAATTGGCATTTTTGAGAAAATCAGATACTAAAGGTGTTAAAATTGCAAAATTGCAAAACCCAAGGCCCAATCCACTAAGGCATGGCCGGCCACCTATTGTAGGTATTTTAAGTTAATTTTTTCATTATTTTAATGCCATATAATTCAAATCTAACCCTAGTGGAATGCTATAAATAGATAGTGAAGGCTTCAGGAAAATTAGACTTTTTCCTGACACTTTCTGAATCAGAAAAACTTGAGCCTTCTCTCTCCCTATCTGGCTGACCACTCCCTCTCTTCTTCTTCAATATTTCGAAATCCTAAGTGATTAGAGTAGTGCCCACACACATCAAGCAATACCTCAATCATAGTGAGGAATATCGTGAAGAAAGATCATCAGCAAAGGAGTTTCAGCATCAAAGATTCAGAGAAAGAGATCCAGGTTCAGATATTGATAATGCTCTGCTACAGAAAGGAATCAAGGGCTAGATATCTGAACGGAAGGAGTCATATTATTCCGCTGCACCCAATGTAAGGTTTCTTAAACTTTATATGTGTTTAATTTATCGTTTTAGAAAGTTCTTATTTAGGATGTTAATAAACATACTTGTGAGTAGATCTAAGATCCTGGTAAAATAATTTCCAACAAATATGACTCCTTCCGTTCAGATCTCTAGCCCTTGATTCCTTTCTGTACCAGAGCATCACCAAGATCTGAACCTGGATCTTCTTTTCTCCTTCTTTGATGCAGAAATTCCATAGTCTTCCATACTATGATTGAGATACCACTTGATGTGTGTGGGCACTACTCATCACTCAAGAGAATTCGAAAAACAGAGAAGAAAGAAAGAGAGAGAGTGGCGGTTTCATAGTGTTTGAGAGAATAAACTGTGAAGTGTATCTCAAACCTGAAGCCTTTACCTTCTATTTATAGAATACCACATAGGGTTAAAGTTGAATTATTTGGCATTTAAAAAAATGAAAAATAAAATGAGAAATAGGGGTAAAGGTGGCCGGCCATGTGTTGAGGAAACACAAATCCTTCCACTTTTCCAACTTTCCTATTTCATCATTTCTAGTTTCCCATTTTCTCAAAATTGCCAATTCTATCTTTCAACTTCATAAATGTTAAATCTAATTATTTAATAACTATAATTAATTATTAAATAATATATTGTCATTTATTTTATTTATTAATAAAAACTAATCAAAGTTTCCCAATTAATAAATATACCCTTTAAACTCTCTATTTACTGTTTTACCCTTGCTTAGTGAAAATTCATAAAGTAGACATAGTCTAACTTTTAGAATTATAATTGATTAATTAAAATCAATTAACTGAGTCTTACAAGCAGTATGGTCTCAACTAGTATGGGGACCATGGGTCTATATAACCGAGCTTCCAATAAGTCGAACCGAATTTACCAAGTAAATTTCCTAACTTATTAATTCCTCATTGAATCCACACTTAGAACTTGGAATTGCACTCTCAGTCATATAGAAACGCTCTATATGTTCCACGATATAGACACGTCATTAGTTATCCATTGTTATAACCCTAATGTGATCAATGATCCTCTATATAGATGATTTACACTGTACAGGGATTAAATTACCGTAACACCCTACAATGTATTTTATCCTTAAAACACTTAACCCTGTATAAATGATATTTCACCTAAGTGAAATGAGATCTCTACCATTTATCTTCGTTTGGTTTAGCTCGAAGGAAATCATCCTTTACTTCTATTTGCCAAATAGAAGCTATAGGTTCCATATTTATGTTAGCGCTCCCACTCAATTGCACTACCGTTTTCCCAAAATGTACGTATCACCCTGACCAAAAAGAGGGCTTAACTAACAAATCAAAGAACACGAGTAACACTCTTGAGATTGAACCTAACCATATCAGGATTTCGATCATGTGATCTAGGATCAACAGGTGATATTGAATTGAATAGATATTACGGTAAATTTTAACATATCTAATCAAAGTTCAATATCGGTCCCTTCCGATGTATACTCCATACATCCGATACTGGTAAACTTTGCCAATGTCCTAGAAAGGACATAACACTTTTCTAAGGTGTAAGAATACCTATCGCTGATTATACCATGTCACTCTAAATCCAGTGTTCTGACAAATCAGGGAATCAACTTTTGAACATATAATTAAGATTATATTCCACTGTGCTGACAACACTATAATCTTTAACCAACTCATATGTTCTGGACTTAAAAAGAATTCATACATTATATACACATATAATCATGAAATAAATCATGTGAACCATGCAACATAAAATGTTATTTCTGATCTTTATTGATAAGTAAATCTGATTATATGAAATGAGTTTTATTTAGGGCATAAAACCCAACAGTGAGGCCATAGGAGAAGACGACCAAAGGAAAGGTAAATCAAAAGTTAATCTTCACTCTATTCCATTGAACATTTTAAAAGAGGGTAGTCTTGTAGCCTTTCTGTCTTTATGGCTAAGTCGTTTTGTTTTTCCTACTGAGGGCTCCAACATTAGACCTGAAACTTTTTATATGGCTTCAATGATGGCCCACGGACACAAAGTTTCACTTGCACCCTCTGTTTTGGGATACATTTATCGAGCTTTGTATGAGTCAGCCATACATGACCAGGGGCGAGGTCAAGCCTTCTTACCTATGCATTATGTGATAGGTTGGTTAGCCGAGCATTTTCGCCATCTCTATAGTGGTTGGGATCTTATGGATCTTCCTCATTTAAGTAAGTATGGCGGGATCCCTGCTGAACGTCGAAGCATGAATGGAGCTAGACATATTTTAAGGGGAGAAGATTATGTTATGCATCGGCCATATTCATTTCCCATGGAGAAAGATCTAGACTTTCTGGATAATGAAGATTTATCTGATGAGAAATTTGAGTTATTGATTTCTATGCGTTCTTCTTTGCTACCCGTAAGAGTCGGTAACGATGCATATTTAGAACCTTATTATCCTAATAGATTTGCTCGCCAGTTTGGTTTCGATCAAGGTGTGCCCTCAGATAAGTTTTGTCTGAGTATTCCTAGGAGGAGGCAGTGTGGAATAAGCGAAATCGCTAAAGCTTGGGTTTTAATATTAAGGAGAAATACTGGCATCCACTTTCACATTCCTAGGACTCTCCGTATGGGTCAATGCACGTGGTGCTACTGTCGTTGGTGGGTGAGGAGTTGCATTCCATACTTGGGGAGATCTATGAAGGCCATTCATTCAACATTGTCCAAGCAACCATTCAAAGAAGAGGAGTCAAATTATGTGATCAAAGACATTCGCTTACTTTACTCCAACCCTGAAGAAGTTTTTGAGAGATGTCCTCCTCAACATAATGAATTTACTGGCGCCAACTATGCTGATACTGAGTCGGACATTGGATCAGAAATTGTCCATTCCTTAGTCCCACATTTCAAACAAAAGAAACGTGCGAAGCATGACGAGTCTAGTCGTATTGAAGATGTCTTCTTCCCACTAACTCAGAGTTCAGAAATGCCACCATTTGATACTTGCTTCGGAGCTGCTAGCTCTAGGGATGAACAACTTATCGAGTTTGATGGGTCTGATGATTATGTTAACAAAGGATTTGACAATGAGGCATTGCCTGCAGAGCCAACCATTCCACCAGAATCGATTGTCTCAGCAAAGACGGGTACTCCATCATCACTTGTTCCTTCAAATTTGCTTATTCCTCGACCGAACCCAGTGTTGACAGTGTCAGCTTCAGCAATCACCAACTCAGACTTGAATGAGCATACCAAAAAGTTTGTGATTGAATGCATGAAAGACATTCTTCATTTGTCATCTTCTCCTTTAACCACATCAGACATTTCAAAACATCGTGCTGACGTGAGTATGCAACTCGACGTGTTGAGTACCCTTTGCGGGCATTATAAATGTGGTTTAGTAGGGGTTGCATGGTTCACTGACTGTGTGAATGATTTGCTCAAGGCCCAAGAAAAGTCTCTTGCTTCTGCTCAAGTTGTTGAGAATGCCCTTAGTCTTGATGAATCTCTTATCATGGATCTCCTTCGTCGTGATAAGGATAATTTGGCAGCTATAGATCATTTGTCCATATCTGTCACTAACAAGACAAAGGATTTTGAAGATTTTAAAGCAAAGGAAGCAGAGATTATTGCAGCGGAACTAGCCATACAACAACGACGAGCTGAGTTCGAAGCCGATAAAGCATCGTTTGAGGTAGACCTTTCCAGTCTCAAAGATTCCTTGAAGGAGCAACAACATCTCGCTGAGGAGATAAGTCGGTCAAAGGACCAAGCTAGTGTAGAAAAATTCCATGAAGCTAAGAGACCGAAAGAAACACTCAAGATTCAAGAAGAAGAAATCCAGAGGAGACTCGGCGCTTTGACTTTATTTCTCCAGATGGACTGAAGATCTTACAACTTTGCTTCTAAAACTTTTTAGCTTTAGTTTTAGTGTTAGTCTTTGTTAGCCTTTTTTTTTTGTTTATTAGCCTTGAGGACTAATAGTATTTTGTCATTTGGACCTTTTAGAGTTTTGACTCCTTTGTTAGGAGGAATAAATAATATATATATATTTTTTTATTTTGTGGCTGCATCCAATTTTTGTTCAGATTGCCTACGTACCCTTTTAAGGGATCAAGCCGTTCGTAGTTCTTTACAATTTTTTTTTTGAGGAGATAATTTTTTTTTTTATTTTGGTGTGGCTGGGCCTAGTTATAAACTAGATTGCATGCGTACCCTGAGTGGGATCAAGCCTTACGTAGTTCATTGCACACTCGCTTTTTTTTTTAAGTGCGCTGTCTACACCATGGGTAAATACCTTTTTGTTTAAGTGTAGAACTTTTTGATGAACTTCCCATTAACACACGGATAAATGCGTTGGCCTTCTGAATTTGAAAGTTCATATGCCCCTCTTAGGAAGACCTTAGTAATAACATAAGGTCCTTCCCATTTTGCCTCAAATTTGCCTTTCATCCTTCTAGTTATGACAATTGGTCGTTTCACAGTAAGCACTAGATCTCCAACCGAAAAAGATCGAAATTTAACTTTCTTGTTGAATGCCCCAGCTACTTGGGCTTGGTAAATTTCTAGCTTCTGTTGAATAGCAAGCCGCTTTTCATCTAATGCTTCAAGCTCGGCTAGACGGACCTGCACATTTTCATCTGGGTTTGTTAGTTGAGTAGCAATTCTTAATGAAGGTATTTGTACCTCCAAAGGTAACACTGCCTCAGACCCAAACACCAAGTTATAAGGTGTGCAACCAGTCGCGGTCCATACCGTGGTTCTATAAGCCCACAAAGCTTCTAAGAGGCGTTCATGCCAATCCCTCTTATTCTTTGTTGCTGTCTTCTTCATGATTTTGCATAACACTTTGTTAAATGCTTCTGCTTGACCATTTGAAGACGGATTGTAACTAGCCGAGAAACTGTGCTTGAATTTGTACTTGTTCATCAACTTGACCATTGCCTTACATTTGAAATAAAGGGCATTGTCGGAGATAATTTTTGAAGGAACCCCGTATCGGTAAATTACGTGGGTCCTTATAAAATCAGCGACATCTTCTGCCCGTACTTCTTTTAGTGGTACGACTTCAGCCCATTTAGAGAAGTAATCTGTGATGGCCAAAATATATTTATGGGCTTTAGAAGAGGGTGGCGTAAAAGGACCAATGACGCCCATTCCCCATGTTTCGAAAGGCCATGATAGTATAGAAGGATGGAGTGGTTGAGGGGGTTGGTGGATGAAATCTCCGTGTAATTGGCATGACTTACAACATTTAGCAAAATTAATTGCATCTTGAACCATAGTAGGCCAATAGTAACCCAACCGCTTTAATTGAGCCGACAATTTTGGGCTAGCTTGATGGGCACCACATGTACCGGCATGAGTCTCTTGAAGTGCATGTGCCGCTTCTTCTATCAAAAGGCATCTCAATAATATCCCATCGAATGAACGCTTGTACAATGTGTCATTAAAGACCACAAATCCAGGCGCTCTTCTTCTTACATCCACTCTTTTCTTCAAGTCTTCTGGCAAGACTCCTTTTTGGATGTAGTCTTTGATTGGCTGACGCCAGTCATTTTTATTTGTACTATCCAGGAAAGTTATCAAGATGACTGTATTTCCTACTTCAACTTTTTCCGTAGATTGGGATAATACATGGTGTTCCCCTATGGTAATTTGAATATCCCTTTCTTCAGGAAGTGTTAGTGATGCAGCTAAATTAGCCAATGCATCAGCTTTACCATTTTTTTATCTGGGGATGTGATTTAGAGTTATATCTTGAAATTGGCCCAGCAAATATTAGCCTTTTCGTGATAAGGGACTAAATTTTCATGCTTGACGGCAAATTCACCACTCATTTGTTTAATAACCAAATACCTCCAATGATTGTATTTTCATTTCGAGTGCAACTTCGAGGCCGATAACTAATGCTTCATATTCTGCTGCATTATTTGTGAATATAGCTAGAATATGGAAAGAGTAAGGTATCAGGCCTCCTGACGGTGTCACAAAGACAATTCCCGCACCTGCCCCACTACTTCTTGCTGCCCCATCAAAATATAATTGCCACGATGAAGTATCAATTGCAAAGACTTCTTCATCTGGAAGATCCTCTCGCAACTCCATATCATCTGGAATTGGGTGTGCTGCCAGAAAATCAGCCAAAGCTTGTCCTTTTATTACTTTTTGGGGGACAAAGTTGATTTCAAATTCTGATAGCATCATGGACCATTTGGCAAGTCGTCCAGACAACACGGGCTTGGATAGGATATATCTTAGAGGGTCAGCTTTTGACACTAAAGTCACAGGATGTGAGAGCAAATAGTGTCGTAGTTTTGTGACAGCAAAGATTAAAGCCAAACACACTTTCTCAATTGGAGGGTAGTTTTGTTCTGCCCCTACTAAAGTTCTACTTAGGTAGTAAAGAGCAACTTCTTTTCCCTCCTCATTGTTTTGTGCCAGCATGGCTCCCAAGGAGCGGTCGAGTGAAGTGATATATAATATCAATGGCTTTCCTAAGATTGGAGCTCTCAACACTGGTGGGTGCAACAGGTACTTCTTAATGCTTTCAAAAGCATTATGGCATGCCTCATCTCAAATAAATGGGACATTTTTCTGCATCAACCGCGAAAAGGATTGACATCTACCAGACAGGTTTGAGATGAATCTTCAAATATACGCAAGTTTTCCCTGTAGTCCACGTAGTTGACGTAAATTACGCGGGGGAGGCATTTCCAAAATTGCTTTGATCTTTGCAGGGTCGATTTCAATTCCTCGATGTCCGACGATAAACCCGAGGAACTTTCCTGATGTTACCCCAAATGCACATTTTAAAGGATTCATCTTGAGATTGTGTTGCCTGAGTCTGTCAAAGACTCATTTTAAATCGTCAAGATGATTCGTCCTTTCTTTTGTTTTAACCACTAGATCGTCCACATAACATTCGACAGTATTGTGCATCATGTCTTCAAAAATTGTGGTCATTGCTCTTTGGTAGGTTGCCCCTGCATTCTTGAGGCCAAATGGCATAACTGTATAACAAAATATGCCTTTTGGTGTCCGAAAAGCAGTGAGCTCTTCGTCCTCGTGTGCCATTTTGATTTGGTTATACCCAGAAAATCCATCCATGAATGACAAGGCATCAAAACCAGTGGTAGCATCTATTAATAGCTCAGTAATGGGGAGTGGGAATTCATCTTTTGGGCAAGCCCGATTAAGATCTCGGTAATCCACGCATATGCGGAGTTGCCCATTTTTCTTCATCACAATGACGATGTTTGCAAGCCAAGTAGGATATTGAACTTCCCGAATAAAATGGCAGTCTCTTAACTTGTCAATTTCTGCCTCGACTTTGGGAAGTAATTCTGATCGAATCCTTCTTTGAGATTGTTTAACAGGAGTAGCGTCTTTTGATACTGCCAACCTGTGCACAACAACCTTTCGATTCAACCCCGACATGTCTCGGTATAACCAAGCAAATACATCTTTGTTCTCGCGAAGGACTTGTATGTACTGTGGTAACTCTTCTTCAGATAATAAAGCACTGGCAAACACATGCTTTGGATCATCCTCGGTCCCGAGGTTGATCTCTATTAAGTCATCCACAGTTGCTTGTCCTCCATCTTCGAATTCCTGAGGTGCTGGTTGAAAGATGTCTATAAAATCTTCCGAAGGGTTTGAGCTTGAGCCTTCATCTTCTACGGTCAAGCTTTCTTCGAAAGAGAGGTACTTGACTTGAGCCAAATTTTCTCCATCTTCTTGTGTTTCATGCCCCTGAATAGAAATTCTTAAAGATCTCTTCTGTTTTGGCACCCACTTTTTTTGCTTTTTGGTTCCCTTTGACTGTGGAGCACTTGGAAAAACAAGCCTTTCGAATGCTGACACTCGTGGGGTGGATGTGCTTGGTTCAAGTCTATCAAATACTGAGACCCACGGTGAAGGTGTAGGAACATCGTCACTGTGAAACATTTTTTGTTCCTCCTCTGTTAACTCATCTGGTTCAAAAGAAGCTTTTAAACAATCACTATTTTGATGGATTGTGACTCCTTTTTGCTTCTTGAAATGAACCTTTTTCTTCACTGTTTTGAAGGTTTTTGGAGTTACAGAAGCGGAGGACGTTTTATTGAGAGTAATGACTCTTTTATTTTTCCTGCTATTTTTACCAAAGGAAACTCAAATTTGCATTTTACCCTTGGGTAGTGACTGATCGATTTTCCTTAGTGGTAAAGTAAAGCTTGTCATCAGGGCTGTCATTGAATCTTCGATCAGTGTCAAAGCTTTTTGCCCTAATCCTCGTTGACTTTTAGGGATATACTTAAACGTTCGTTTTTGGTTAGATACCTTCAAGTTCTCCTCTTTGCACTGAGGAGATTTCACAAGGGATAGTCGCTTAATTTGTGGAGAGTTTTGTATGACTGAGTTTTCGTGACGTTTGCTCTCCTCAAGTTTCCCTTTCAAGATGGTGACATTAGCTGGCTTGTAAAATTTTGCATCGGCATAATTCACTTGTTCCCCGTAAAAGGGATTCGGGTCTGCATTGACACTTTTGACTTTGACTTCCTTGCAAAACTTAAAGCATTGGTGGAGTGTTGAAGGAATGACTCCATATGTTGGGTTTAATGCCCTAAATAAAACTCATTTCAATATAATCAAATTTACTTATTAATATAGATCAGAAACAACATTTAATGTTGCATGGTTCACATGATTTATTTCTTGATTATATGTACATAATGTATAAATTCATCTGAAACCCTTTTCACATACTTGATCCTGTTTATTGTGCCGTCAACACATTGGAAAGTAAACATGACTATGTGAATAAAGTTTCCTAGATTTATCAGACACAGGGTTTTACTGATATGATAATCTACAACAAGAGTTTACTTGTATTTGGAGAAATACTATGTTCTTTCCAGAACATTGGTTAAAGTAAAGCTTAGGTTGGATGCATGGAGTATGCATCGGAAGGGACCGATATTGAACTTTGACTTAGATTTATTAAACTTACCGTAATATCTATTCAAGTCAATATCGCCAAGTTGATCCTAGATCAAATGATCTTAATCCTGATATGATTAGGCTCAATCTTGAAAGGCTATTCGTGTTCTTTGATTTGTTAGTTAAGCCTACTTTTAGGTCAGGGTGATACGTACATTTTGGGAACACGGTAGTGCAATTGAGTGGGAGCGCTAGCATAAACATGGAATCTATAGCTTCTATCTGGCGAATAGTAAGCAAAGGATGATCTCCTTCGAGCTTGACCAAACGAACATAAATGGTGGAGTACTCATTTCACATTAGCTGAAATATCATTTATACGGGGTCAAGTGTTTTAAGGAATAAATACATTGTAGGGTGTAACGGTAATTTAATCCCTTTACAGTGTAGATCATTCATATAGAGGATCATTGATCACATTAGGATTATAACAATGGATAACTAATGATGTGTCTATATGGTGGAACATATAGAGCATTCTATATACTGAGAGTGCAATTCTAAGTTCTATGCGTGGATTCAACGAAGAATTAATAAGTTAGTGAATTTTAGTGCTAAATTCTTGATCTACTTATTGGAAGCTCGGTTATATAGACCCATGGTCCCCCCACTAGTTGAGATAATATTGCTTGTAAGACTCATGTAATTGGTTTTGATTAATCAATTATAATTCTCAAATTAGACTATGTCTATTTGTGAATTTTTCACTAAGTAAGGGCGAAATTGTAAAGAAAGAGTTTATAGGGGCATATTTGTTAATTATGATACTTTCTATGGTTCAATTAATAAATATGATAAATGACAATATTATTTAATAATTATTTATAGTTATTAAATAGTTAGAATTGGCATTTAAATGGTTGAATTAGGAAATTGGTATTTTTGAGAAAATCAGATACAAAAGGTGTTAAAATTGCAAAATTGCAAAAAGCAAGGCCCAATCCACTAAGTGTAGGGCCAGCCACTTTTGTAGGAAATTTAAACTGATTTTTTCATTATTTTAATGCCAAATAATTCAAACCTAACCCTAGTGGAATGCTATAAATAGATAGTGAAGGCTTCAGGAAATTTACACTTAAATTTTCTATTTTTCCTTCAGAGAAAAACCTGAGCCTTCTCTCTCCCTATCTTTAGCTGTCACTTCTTCTCTTCCCTCTTGAGAATTTCGAAATCCTTAGTGATTACAGTAGTGCCCACACACATCAAGTGATACCTCAATCATAGTGAGGAAGATCGTGAAGAAAGATCATCAAAGAAAGGAGTTTCAAAGATAAAAGATTCGAGAAAGAGATCCAGGTTCGGATATTGATAATGCTCGCTACGTAAAGGAATCAAGGGCTAGATATCTGAACGGAAGGAGTCATATTATTCCGCTGCACCCAATGTAAGGTTTCTTAAACTTTATATGTGTTTAATTTATCGTTTTAGAAAGTTCTTATTTAGGATGTTAATAAACATACTTGTGAGTAGATCTAAGATCCTGGTAAAATAAATTCCAACAACTGGCCTCGCAGCCATGGTAATTGATTTACTTGCAAGAAATTTGGACTTTAAAACGATTGTTTGTATGTTCTTTGGATGGTATCATGTTGTATTGAGTGTTATTTGATGATTGATTGATGTTTGTGAAATTTTCGTGAAAAATAATTGTGATTTCGTTTCTGGAATTATTTTTATTGGATAGTATGGAAAAAATTAAGCAAGTTAGCCTTTTACAGAACTCAATTTGGATTTTATTTGAATTAGTTATGATTTTTTGAAGATTTGACAAAATCGGAAATTTGTCTTGATAGTTTCGCGATCGAGAACTGTCCGTACAGTTTCGGATTTTTTCCTTTTTCTTCAATTTTTCATACTTTTTCATGGAATTAACTTCCAATTTTTTGTATGGTTTTGTATATATACTATTACTATTCCTAATTCAATTCTAATTATCATTTTGAATTAATTTAATTTTTTTTAAATTAATTCAAGATATTAGTGTAATTTGAATTCGAATAGAATTAGTATTTGTCTTTTTGCTTAAAAATCTATCTTATTTTTAAATTTGATTATATTTTTTTTTAAATTTAAGGTCAGATTTTTTAGATATTTATAATATCTTTTAAGATATTTATAATATCTTTTAAGATATTTAAGATATTTTAAAAATATCTTTTAAGATATTTATAAAATCTTTTAAGATATTTTAAAATATCTTATCTTTTAAGATATTTAAAAATATCTTATCTTTTAAGATTTTTTTTAAATCTTTTTAAGATATTTTGACCTTATTTAAATTTAAAATAGACATTTATAATCATGTAATTTTAAATAGATATAAGATAAAAAGTAGGTTTAATTTTAAATTTTTTTTATTTTCGAAATTTAATTTTAAATTCCGAAATTAATTTTTTTTAAATTATTTTTCGAATATTAAATTTTTTTTTAATTTAATTATTTATTTATTCGAAATTATTTATTTAAAATTAAATAAATCCTACTTCCAACTATCCAAATAACCCCGTCGTTGAGTATGTGTTTTAGCTTGTTTGTAAGTTTTCAAAACCTATTATTACTTGATTGCAAATAGCCATGGTTACTTTTTGCCAGATCTAATGATCTGATGGCTCCCTTGGTCAAGATAATAATTTGTAACAGGTATATTTACAATCTTCTTTCATCTGTGTATGACCTAGCAACATGATAGGACCCATCCAAAGTGTGCCTGTGTGAGCCTATGTGTTTAATTTGATTATAGATACATATAGGTTGTTGTTGCTAAAATAAATTATCATAGTTCTTGATAGAATTTATTTAGGCCCATTTAGTTATTGGGCTTATTCAATTAATAACAGTTGTTCTTATTAAGGTTAAATTCCTCTCTTTTGGGCCTTGTGTGAGAGTTGGGAGCCATAGAAGTGGGTACGACATACCGAACTCAAGACTCCCCTCACACAAACCACCCCAATTGTGAAGGCCCATTTGCCTGATTTGAATGACTGTACTAGGTTAATTACAATAGTTTAACCTAATAAAAATTGATTAGCAACATAATTAATTTCATTTATTTTGAAATTAATTTAAGAAAAACATAGTTTAAAGAATTTTTTTTATTCTAAGCTAAACTGTGTGTATTTTCTTGTATTTAATTAAATATAGAATTATAACCATCTAGATTCTTTCTGGAACTTAATTTAAATTTTTCATTAAATATTCCTATTTAAGTTGATATTTAGTTATCTTCAACTAACCAACTTAAATGCGAATATCTTTTGAATTCAAAATTTCAAAATTAAGTTGAGGAATTTTAGGCATTGGTTATTAAGATTCTTTAGATATTTTTTAAGTTAATATCTTTTCGAATATTAACTTAAAATGGAATATTTTCAAATTAAGTGGTTACAACTTAATTTTTGATATTTAATTAAATTTAAATTTGAAAAATATTTAAGTTCTAGATTTTTTTCTAATACAACTTAAATTAGATATTTTTTCAAATTTTGTGGAAAAGATACTTAGTCAAATAAGATATTTTCTAGATAGTTATTTCTAGACTACTTATTATTTCTAATATTAAATAGGAAAATATTATACATTGTGAAATTAATTATTTAAATAATTAATTTTGGTACAATTTATTTTAAGTATATTTTTTCCTAGTATTAAACTAGAGATTAATAATTAAGCCTTCTCTACACTTAATTATTTATTTCTTGAATTTAATACATTTAATTAATTTGAAAATTAAATATCTAAGTTGATTTTTATCATCATACTTAAATATTTCTTTTTCATGACATTTAATTAAATAGAAAATTATTTTTAGTTGAAATTTATTTTTTCAACTAAATTTAAATAATTTTCAAAATATATTTTTTCTTTATTTTATTAATCAATTTTCGAAATTGCATTTCTTAAATGCTAGAATTTCGAATTTTATCTTGAAAAATAGATTAAGTTGTAAATTAATTATTTTAATTAATTCTTGGATCAACTTAAATCAATGATTTTTTCATTTATTGATTAATTTAAAATAAATTGAATTAAAGTATATTATTAGAAATAGAATTAATTAGTCAAAGGAAAATCTAGATAGGTGATATTTTTGCTTGAAGTATTTTTCTAGTGTATTTAATTAAATAGAAAATTAATATTTAAGTTGATTTTCATCATCATACTTAAATATTTGTAATTTTTCTTATATATTTAATTAAATAGGAAAATTATATTTTTTGTTGTAAATTAATTTTATTAATTAATTTTGGGCCAACATTAAATTAGAATAATTTTTTCCAGGATTTATTTTTTATTTTAATATGCATTTTTCGAAAATTGTATTCTTATATACTTTAATTTTTCGAAATGCAATATATATTTATAGAAAATTAAATTTGAGTTGTAAATTAATTTAAATTAATTTTGTAACAACTTAAATATTTTTTTCTAAATATTTATTGGAAATTATTACTAAGATGGAAATAATTCATGTTATTTTCATATCCATCTAAGTAAAATTTATAAATATTAAATTAAAATTTATATTTAGAATTTTTCATTCTAAATTGGAAATTTTAATTAAATAAATATATATTTAAAATAAATAGAATAAATAAAGAGAATAAAAGAAAATACAACTCTTTTCAAATATTGAGCTTTATTATAGAGACATTCGATCTCCATTGTGGGTTTTACACCGCGTTTGTTTTAGTGAGTAATCCTCCCTAATGGAGGAACGTTCATTAGCAATTTCGCACCGTTTAACCTCGCATGATAAGTAGTTTGTAAGTGTTTTGTATGGTATGGATCACCCTAATGGTGGCGACCA
The DNA here is from genome assembly GCF_029168945.1 of Cannabis sativa. Taxonomy (NCBI): domain Eukaryota; kingdom Viridiplantae; phylum Streptophyta; class Magnoliopsida; order Rosales; family Cannabaceae; genus Cannabis; species Cannabis sativa. Next base: position 78,359,740 of record NC_083603.1, on the reverse strand, counting down.
TACTTGACTTGCAAATTATGAAACAATGGTGGAAGCTCATAAGATAGAATTGCCTTGACTCTCGCCTAAACGGGACAACGCTGAATTCCAATCTTGATCGAATAAAAGGTTGCTAGAATGTTTAACATTTTAGACGAGCTGACAACTCTATTCAATGAATGGTAGCTTTGACTCTCGCCTAAACGGGACACTGATATCAGTTTGTTGAAAACCTTGGAAATTATTTAGGATTGTAAGTTTTAGTATTTTCACTTGTCATTCCTACTTGCTATATGCTTATAATTTCTGAATTGTGTATGAATTTATATTGAACCATGTTATTTTCTGTTATTAAGTTGTAGTTTAATTTCGAATCTTCATTGTTGGTCTAACTTGGCTTGTTTATCTAATGAGATAAATCCCTAGTGGATTTTCACCATTAGACATACATAATAGTGTTAGATCTCGAAAGATAAATATTCTATATGCGACATCTAGCTGTTCATCCATTGATGACACCTTAGACTAGTATTTTTATGATATGAAACAAGAAGATTATATAAATAAGATTACTTTGACTTTCGCTAATCGAAGCATCGTTGGATTCTTATTTTAAACGAAATTATCCTAATTCCTCTTAGCTTATTCATTTCGAATTAGCTTTCAAAACATATCATTGGATGAATGGTCTATAAATCATTTCATGTCATTTTATATGACGCATATGATTATAATCCCGAAATTCTATTCCCAATTGATATAAATCCTCAATCTTAGAAATCTCCTACTTGTATGGGCAAATCTGACTTAGAGTTTGTATTAGTAGTGCTGGTCCAAGATAGAATTACTCATAATATTTGGTATAAATTTAAGTCTTTGACTTTAATTTTAGATTCCAAATAGAAATTTTCTTATATTTCTAATTCCAGAATACAATACAGTTACACTTTTTCAAGTGTTTAATATCCATCTTCTATTAATGGATTAAAAACCGTATGGAATATGAGTTAGGTATTCGTGACCAGGATCCACTTGAAGTATTCTAAGAACTCTTTGATGTAACTAAACCTATGTCATCATAGACACTACCACATTTTCTTAATCTATGGCATTTGTATCTTGTTCATAGTGGATTTGACAAGATCAATCTGCAAAGAGTTAATATGCCTGTATCCACTGAAAGTAGTTCATCTCATTCGCAGATGAATGTACATTCAGGGGTGGATATGAGTTTTTCGTTGTATTCTTAAAATGATAACTCTAGATTATACCTTATGCAAAGAAATTTGAAATGTTTGAAAAATTTCATAAATTTCTAGCAATGGTTAAAACCATTAAGGTAAGTGGTTAAAGATCTTGCGAACTGATAGGGGTGGAGAAATAGTTAGTAGATATGCAGTTCAAAGATCATTAAATTGATTTTTGAATTATATCCAAACTTACCTCCCAAAAAAAAAATTTCGAGTTGCATGTTGATGATTAGTTACTAGTCGTTGCCTAAATCCTTCTATGGTAATACAATTTCGAATGATGTAATGGTTGTATACTTAATGTAAATCATTACTAGATTCATGGATGACCTAATCAAAATCTTAAGAAAGGCTAGAACTGTTAACCATGGTTTGTTAGCTTTTCTAAGTGATTAGGGGTGGACCATCCCATTGTCAATAGATAAGAAAGTGTTTGTTCAAACAAATACTACTTTTCTAAGAAAATGACTAAGTCTGAAAAACAAGTAGCAAATAAAGGAGATATTTATTCTTGATTCCAAAAGTGTTCTATCATCTTATAACATATGATGATCCCACTGCCTCTGTTGTCTTGTCACAACCGAAGAGATCAATACCATTTAGTTTTCTTCGACATAATTCACGGTACCTTGTCGTAGTGGGAGAGTTTCTAGGAACTCACCTTCTTATGACTTGGGAGACACAAGTGATTAAAATCCATTGTGAGTTTAAACAAGTAATGGATTGTCAAGATAAGAAACTAAGAAGAAAGCCAATAGAACTATGGTTTAATCCATTCACATGGAATGACCTAAAGTTTTCTATTACAAGGACATAAAAGGAAATTTTCGTTAATAAGTCTATTCTATGGACTTAACAAAACTTCCTGTTCCCTAGTATTATAGGTTTGAGTTTATCTAAACCTATGGCTTGTGGTATACCTGGTAATTACTTACTCTAATGCAAGCAACTTACTTTAGTAAGATGCTGAAGCATTTTCTTTCTAATGGCAATCTATAGAAGCTTCACAACTTCTTAGGTATAGATTTTATTTATCTAAGGAAAAGTCTTAACTATTCCGTAAAAGATAAAACCATGAAAGAATTTCTTACATCAACAGTGAGAGGGTCTTAGATATGCTTTTGTATGCCTTAGACCAGACACCTGCTGTTGAGTGGGAGTAATGAGTAGGTATCAGATTAATCCAGGAGAAGAACATTGGAAGACAATCAAGTAAATCCTAAGATAAAGAAGAGGAACTATATGTTAGTCAATAAGGGTGTGTTTAAAACTCTTAGACTACACCATATCAGATTTCGAAATTTGCCTATGTGCTAGTAAATCTTTCTGATAAGATGGTGATTACTCTGGGGGTGGAATAGTGATTTCGGAGAAGTGTAAAAACCTATCTGAAGTCTCTAGGTCTACCAGAGAGAGACTGAATGTTAAAGCTGCAGGAAAGGTACTTATTCAGTCTAAGGAAAGTTCTATACATCTTTGGCACCATTCCAAATTGCCTTAAACTACTAGTGTTAATTTCCTGATTAACCAAAAGTAGTTGCCAAAGGTATAGAATCCAGTATCCCAAGAGAGTAGACATATAGAGAGGAATTTCACATTATCAATGGTTTTGTGATTAAGGAAGAGTAATGGTGGAGAAAAGGTTGTGTTTAATTCAACCTTTCAGATCCTATTACGAGGAGTTTACTACTACTACACTTGATTTGTATATCAAGGTGTTGAGATTATTTGAAACGCACTTTTTGTTTTATATTAGTGCAAGTGGGAGTTTGTTGGGTTTAATGCCCTAAATAAAACTCATTTCAATATAATCAAATTTACTTATTAATATAGATCAGAAACAACATTTAATGTTGCATGGTTCACATGATTTATTTCTTGATTATATGTACATAATGTATAAATTCATCTGAAACCCTTTTCACATACTTGATCCTGTTTATTGTGCCGTCAACACATTGGAAAGTAAACATGACTATGTGAATAAAGTTTCCTAGATTTATCAGACACAGGGTTTTACTGATATGATAATCTACAACAAGAGTTTACTTGTATTTGGAGAAATACTATGTTCTTTCCAGAACATTGGTTAAAGTAAAGCTTAGGTTGGATGCATGGAGTATGCATCGGAAGGGACCGATATTGAACTTTGACTTAGATTTATTAAACTTACCGTAATATCTATTCAAGTCAATATCGCCAAGTTGATCCTAGATCAAATGATCTTAATCCTGATATGATTAGGCTCAATCTTGAAAGGCTATTCGTGTTCTTTGATTTGTTAGTTAAGCCTACTTTTAGGTCGTGGGTGATACGTACATTTTGGGAACACGGTAGTGCAATTGAGTGGGAGCGCTAGCATAAACATGGAATCTATAGCTTCTATCCGGCGAATAGTAAGCAAAGGATGATCTCCTTCGAGCTTGACCAAACGAACATAAATGGTGGAGTACTCATTTCACATTAGCTGAAATATCATTTATACGGGGTCAAGTGTTTTAAGGAATAAATACATTGTAGGGTGTAACGGTAATTTAATCCCTTTACAGTGTAGATCATTCATATAGAGGATCATTGATCACATTAGGATTATAACAATGGATAACTAATGATGTGTCTATATGGTGGAACATATAGAGCATTCTATATACTGAGAGTGCAATTCTAAGTTCTATGCGTGGATTCAACGAAGAATTAATAAGTTAGTGAATTTTAGTGCTAAATTCTTGATCTACTTATTGGAAGCTCGGTTATATAGACCCATGGTCCCCCCACTAGTTGAGATAATATTGCTTGTAAGACTCATGTAATTGGTTTTGATTAATCAATTATAATTCTCAAATTAGACTATGTCTATTTGTGAATTTTTCACTAAGTAAGGGCGAAATTGTAAAGAAAGAGTTTATAGGGGCATATTTGTTAATTATGATACTTTCTATGGTTCAATTAATAAATATGATAAATGACAATATTATTTAATAATTATTTATAGTTATTAAATAGTTAGAATTGGCATTTAAATGGTTGAATTAGGAAATTGGTATTTTTGAGAAAATCAGATACAAAAGGTGTTAAAATTGCAAAATTGCAAAAAGCAAGGCCCAATCCACTAAGTGTAGGGCCAGCCACTTTTGTAGGAAATTTAAACTGATTTTTTCATTATTTTAATGCCAAATAATTCAAACCTAACCCTAGTGGAATGCTATAAATAGATAGTGAAGGCTTCAGGAAATTTACACTTAAATTTTCTATTTTTCCTTCAGAGAAAAACCTGAGCCTTCTCTCTCCCTATCTTTAGCTGTCACTTCTTCTCTTCCCTCTTGAGAATTTCGAAATCCTTAGTGATTACAGTAGTGCCCACACACATCAAGTGATACCTCAATCATAGTGAGGAAGATCGTGAAGAAAGATCATCAGCAAAGGAGTTTCAGCATAAAAGATTCAGAGAAAGAGATCCAGGTTCAGATATTGATAATGCTCTGCTACAGAAAGGAATCAAGGGCTAGATATCTGAACGGAAGGAGTCATATTATTCCGCTGCACCCAATGTAAGGTTTCTTAAACTTTATATGTGTTTAATTTATCGTTTTAGAAAGTTCTTATTTAGGATGTTAATAAACATACTTGTGAGTAGATCTAAGATCCTGGTAAAATAAATTCCAACACCATATTCATGAAGCCATGGTCGCCCTAACAACACATTGTAGGATGTATCTGAATCGATGACATGAAATAAGGCTTCAGAATTTAACTTGCCTATTTCAATTTTTAGTGTGATACTTCCCCTTACTTTTTCTCCAGCTTGGTTAAAACCTTGAATAGTCAATGATGATGGAGACAATTGACGTGGGTGTAAACCAACATCTCTCAAAGTTTTTAAAGGGAGTACATTCATAGCCGATCCACAATCCAACATGATGCGGCTCACGCGATTATTAGCAACCATACCCGTCACGTACAGAGGTCGATTATGTAAGGCAGCTCCCAACTGGCGATCTTTATCATCGAAAGTTATGCACGCCATACAAGAGGTATGCGTCTCAGGTGATGTAGGTTTCACTGGCTCTATTTTCTCCGTATAAAATTCAGGACTTGTCAATGCGACAACAAGTGCATTTCTATGCTCAGGAGACATTTGCAGTGCATCATAAACGCTTAAAAGAGCAGGGATGCACTTTAGATGAGCCAATATATCATATTTTGCTTGCGTCATCTCATCTTCACCAGTGCTTTTACATCTTCGATTGTCATTGGCGGATTCTTGGTTGGCCGAAGATGAAGGCTTTTGAAGGTCTTGTTTAGCTTTTTCAAGCTCTTTCGCTTCTTTTTCCTTCTTTGCAAAAATTTTCCACTGCATATCTTGCAAGGTAATTTCATCTACCTCTTTTTCACTTTCAGGTGAGGTAGATTCAGGATCTTCTTTTGTTAAAGTCATTTTGCAATCCGACACACTGTCATTACAACTAGCTGCCTTGTCCCGTAACTCTTTTGGTAAAAACTCCTCCAGAGTTACTAGATTTCATTTTGGTTGTTCGAGTTTGTTTCTTTTGGAAACGGCCTTTTGCTTGCCGATCCTTTTCTTACTTTTTTGATCCTTTATATCTGGTCTACTCCGAAATTTGACTCCGGAGTTTCCAGATGGCTTCCGAGATGGAGTTTTTGCCAGTTTTTTCCGGGTACATGTTTGCCATGTACTTTCTAAATCCTCTTCACTATCATACCAATCCTCCCAAATTTCTAGATTAGGCTTTGTCATGAGCTCATATAATGTAGGAATATTTGGGTTTCCTGGCCTTGGCATGTCTGAGTGGGCTTGGACTATTGTAACTTCCTTGTCGACTTCAAATGCCACAGAAATTATGTCCCTTTGTGTGGGATCATTTGGTATTTGGTCATTCTCGGTTAAGGAAGTTGTATTTGTAGTCGCTTTCCCGAGAGAAGAGTCAATCTCAATCTCTTTTCTCTTGATCATGCCTTCGATAATGTTTTTAAGGATGTAGCAATCCGACAATGGGTGACTCACAATTTGGTGGTACCGACAATAATTTGGATCATTTTTCATACCAACCTCGTTGGGTCGTTTTGGCTCGGGGAGTCATATTGCCTTAGCTTTTAACAACTCATCGAAAATTTGGTCGATGTCATCATCGTCGAATGAATACTTAACTTCCTTCCTTTCTTTGAGAGTTAATTTCTTTTGTGACTCCCGTGCCTTCCCTTTATCTTTGTTGCTGGTATTGATAAAAGTTGCCATTGATTCTCCTTTCTTGAATGGCTTTTTATTTTTGAATCTCGGTGAGGGTTTGCCACCCCTTTGCCGAGAAATTTGTATCTCAACGTTGTAGGCCTTTGAGACGAGCTCATTAAAAGTTTTGGGTTCTGCTGTGCCCACAAAAGTTGCCACCTCAGGGTTGAGGTTTTTGGCGCACATTGAAACCGCCGCTTGTTCCGATATCCTTTCTGGACATTGGAGATTGAGGTTTCTCCACCTGGTTATGAACTCATTAGCGCTTTCACTAATTCGTTGCTTTGTTTCCACCAGGTCATGGAGACTTATGGTCTTCTTTGAGCTCACGAATTGTGCCAGGAAAGCTTTTTGCATGTCATCCCAAGTAGATATCGATCCTAGGGGTAACTGAGTATACCAGGTGAATGTTGCCTCTTTTAGAGATTGCACAAATTGTCGGATCAATAGTGCATCTGATTGGGCAGATTCACCACATGCAGAGGTGAAATAGGCCAAATGCTCATGGGGAGAACCATTAATTCTATCAAACTTTTCAAACTTTTGTCTGATGTAGTTTGGTGGAAATGGAATTTGATCATAGTAAGCCGGGTATGGCTTATGATATCCAAGAATAGGCATTGTCGCAGCCTGATATTCCCGAATACCCTCCATGATAAGAGCCTTCAGGTCCTGCTGAGGTTGGACACCAGCTAGTGGTGGTTGCACACCTTGTGGTGGCGGTTGTGTGTTGCCTACAGGCGGCATTGAGGACGAGGATTGTTGCCCAATCTCACTCTCCTTTTGTCTCATATTAACTTGATGAGATAATTCTGTTGAGAGTCGGGCTACTTCTTCGTCCCTCTAAGCCAATAACCTTTGCAGTTCCTGAATCTTCTCTTCATTACTGATTGTCCCAGTTACTAACACCGGCATATTTTTATCATTGCCAATGGTTAGTGCTTCGAACTGAGTAATGAGATCAGCAGACACCCCCTCACTGTGTTCAATATGGGGAGTGTCTTCTAAAGAGTGTTTAGATGTACACCCTTCTTTTGGAACTTTTTGAAAAGAGGGATTCACTGATTCCTACATGGCACGAGCTCTCGATCAAGTTACAGGGCCCGTGTAGGAGGTAAGCTTAGCAGTTGAGGTGACCCTTGTTGGTCGGTAGCCCTGGAGAAACATCCAGTCACCATGTTCTCTTTGGAATGAGTTAGGGCTTGCTTTGGGAACCCTTACACTATCGCTTCTAGCCTTCTTTGGGAAGGAGAAAGGCGTCCTACACCCTTCATCTAATAAAGGGCGTTCATTGATCTCAGCAGATGCCCCCTGTTGGCCTTGGCGGTTCACAGAGATTACGATCGGAGGCCTAATCGGGGTGCCTCCTACTAATTCCCTCATTTCAAGAAGGTTTGGTGAAGGTGAAGTGTTTGTCCCCCTCCTCCCTTTTGTTGCCTTCCTACCTCTCCGAGGTTGAGAAGTCGGTGTTCCCTCAGTTTCCTCCGCAGAGGTAACCATCACTGAGACGGTAATGGCCAAGAAAATAGGAATAGAACCAATCAAGATACGCTCCCATTCCTGGATCATTACGGGGGAACCAATCTTCGTTGGCCCCCCTTCTGTCTTGGCAACCTTTGCTGCAGACCTTTTCATTGCCCGGGCTTGCCTCTGTTGGGTTTTATGCCCTAAATAAAACTCATTTCAATATAATCAGATTTACTTATTAATATAGATCAGAAATAACATTTAATGTTGCATGGTTCACATGATTTATTTCATGATTATATATTCATCTGAAACCCTTTTCACATACTTGATCCTATTTATTGTGCCGTCAACACACTGGAAAGTAAACATGACTATGTGAATAAAGTTTCCTAGATTTATCAGACATAGGGTTTTACTGATATGATAATCTACAACAGAGTTTACATGTATTTGGAGAAATACTATGTTCTTTCCAGAACATTGGTTAAAGTAAAGCTCAGGTTGGATGCATGGAGTATGCATCGGAAGGGACCGATATTGAACTTTGACTTAGATTTAATTAAACTTACCGTAAAATCTATTCAAGTCAATATCGCCTAGTTGATCCTAGATCAAATGATCTTAATCCTGTTATGTTTAGGCTCAATCTTGAAAGGCTATTCGTGTTCCTTGAATTGTTAGTTAAGCCTACTTTTAGGTCAGGGTGATACGTACTTTTTGGGAACACGGTAGTGCAATTGAGTGGGAGCGCTAGCATAAACATGGAATCTATAGCTTCTATCTGGCGAATAGTAAGCAAAGGATGATCACCTTCGAGCTTGACCAAACGAAAATAAATGGTGGAGATCTCATTTCACATAAGCTGAAATATCATTTATACGGGGTCAAGTGTTTTAAGGATAAAATACATAGTAGGGTGTTACGGTAATTTAATCCCTTTACTTTGTAGATCATTCATATAGAGGATAATTGATCACATTAGGATTATAACAATGGATAACTAATGATGTGTCTATATGGTGGAACATATAGAGCATTCTATATACTGAGAGTGCAATTCTAAGTTCTATGCGTGGATTCAACGAAGAATTAATAAGTTAGTGAATTTTAGTGCTAAATTCTTGATCTACTTATTGGAAGCTCGGTTATATAGACCCACGGTCCCCCCACTAGTTGAGATAATATTGCTTGTAAGACTCATGTAATTGGTTTTGATTAATCAATTATAATTCTCAAATTAGACTATGTCTATTTGTGAATTTTTCACTAAGTAAGGGCGAAATTGTAAAGAAAGAGTTAATAGGGGCATATTTGTTAATTATGATACTTTGTATGGTTCAATTAATAAATATGATAAATGACAATATTATTTAATAATTATTTATAGTTATTAAATAGTTAGAATTGACATTTAGATGGTTGAATTAGGAAATTGGCATTTTTGAGAAAATCAGATACAAAAGGTGTTAAAATTACAAAATTGCAAAAAGCAAGGCCCAATCCACTAAGTGTATGGCCGGCCACCTTTGTGTGTATTTTAAGTTGATTTTTTTATTATTTTAATGCCATATAATTCAAATCTAACCCTAGTGGAATGCTATAAATAGATAGTGAAGGCTTCAGGAAAATTACACTTTTTTCTAAGACTTTTTCCCGAGACTTCTGAATCAGAAAAAACTGAGCCTTCTCTCTCCCTATCTTAAGCTGCCACTTCTTCTTTCTCTTCCTTTGAATTTCGAACTACCTTAGTGTATGAGTAGTGCCCACACACATCAAGTGATACCTCAATCATAGTGAGGAAGATCGTGAAGAAAGATCATCAGTAAAGGAGTTTCAGCATCAAATATTCAGAGAAAGAGATCCAGATTCAGATATTGATAATGCTCTGCTACAGAAAGGAATCAAGGGCTAGATATCTGAACGGAAGGAGTCATTATATTCCGCTGCACCCAATATAAGGTTTCTTTAACTTTATATGTGTTTATTTCATCGTTTTAGAAAGTTCATATTTAGGATGTTAATAAACATACTTCTGAGTAGATCTAAGATCCTGGTAAAATAATTTCCAACAACTGGCCTCAGAGCCATGGTAATTGATTTACTTGCAAGAAATTTGGACTTTAAAACGATTGTTTGTATGTTCTTTGGATGGTATCATGTTGTATTGAGTGTTATTTGATGATTGATTGATGTTTGTAAATTTTCGTAAAAAATAATTGCGATTCTGTTTCTGGAATTATTTTTATTGGATAGTATGGGAAAAATTAAGCAAGTTAGCCTTTTACAGAACTCAATTTCGATTTTACTTGAATTAGTTATGAATTTTTGAAGATTTGAAAAAATCGAAATTTGTCTTTGAAATTTTCTCATGATCGCGAAACTGTCCGTACAGTTCACAATTTTTTTGTTTTTCTTCGATTTTTCATGCTTTTTCATGGAATTAACTTCCGATTTTTGGTATAGTTTTGTATTTATACTATTACTATTCCTAATTCAATTCTAATTATCTTTTTGAATTAATTTAATATTTTTTAAATTTAATTCAAGATATTAGTGTAATTTGAATTTGAATAAAATTAGTATCTATCTTCTTGCTTAAAAATCTATCTTATTTTAAAATTTGATTATATCTTATCTTATTTTAAATTTTAAAAATAAGATATTTATAATCATGTAATTTTTAAATGATATAAGATATTTTGCTAATTTTTTAAATTTTGTTATTTTATTTATTTAAATTACATTTAAAATTTGAAAAAGATATTTATTTATCTTTTCTAATTTTTTATTTAATTTTTATTTATAAAATAACATTTAAAATTTAAAAGTAGTTAGCAAATTTTTAAAATGATATTTAGGTTGGTTGAAACCTAATTTTTCAAAAATTGTAGGTTTTATTTTAAATTTAATTTTTTTTTTAAATTTCGATTTTTTTTTTTAATTTTTTTTTTTAAATTTTCGAAAATTATTTTATTTAACTAATTATTTTCGAAATTAATAATTTAATTTAAAATTAAATAAATCCTACATCCAACTATCCAACTAACCTTGTTGCAGGAGTATGTGTTTTAGCTTGTTTGTAAGTTTTCAAAACCTATTATTACTTGATTGCAAATAGCCATGGTTACTTTTTGCCAGATCTAATGATCTGATGGCTCCCTTGGTCAAGATAATAATTTGTAACAGGTATATTTACAATCTTCTTTCATCTGTGTATGACCTAGCAACATGATAGGACCCATCCAAAGTGTGCCTGTGTGAGGCTATGTGTTTAATTTGATTATAGATACATATAGGTTGTTGTTGCTAAAATAAATTATCATAGTTCTTGATAGAATTTATTTAGGCCCATTTAGTTTTTGGGCCTATTCAATTAATAACAGTTGTTCTTATTAAGGTTAAATTCCTCTCTTTTGGGCCTTGTGTGAGAGTTGGGAGCCATAGAAGTGGGTACGACATACTGAACCTAGCACCCCCTCACATGAACCACCCCAATTGTGAAGGCCCATTTGCCTGATTTGAACAACTGTACTAGGTTAATTAAACTAGTTTAACCTAATAAAATTGATTAGCAACATAATTAATTTCATTTATTTTGAAATTAATTTAAGAAAATTATAGTTTAAAGAATTCTTTATTCTAAGCTAAACTATATGTATTTTCTTGTATTTAATTAAATATAGAATTATAACCATCTAGATTCTTTCTGGAACTTAATTTAAATTTTTCATTAAATATTCTTATTTAAGTTGATATTTAGTTATCTACAACGAACCAACTTAAATCTGAATATCTTTTGAATTTCAAATTTCAAAATTAAGTTGAGGAATTTTAGGCATTGGTTATTAAGATTCTTTAGATATTTTTTAAGTTAATATCTTTTCGAATATTAACTTAAAATGGAATATTTTTGAATTAAGTGGTTACAACATAATTTTGATATTTAATTAAATTTAAATTTGAAAATATTTAAGTTCTAGATTTTTTCTAATACAACTTAAATTAGATATTTTTTTTTTTAAAATTTTGTGGAAAAGATACTTAGTCAAATAAGATATTTTCTAGATAGTTATTTCTAGACTACTTATTATTTCTAATATTAAATAGGAAAATATTATACATTGTGAAATTAATTATTTAAATAATTAATTTTGGTACAATTTATTTTAAGTATATTTTTCCTAGTATTAAACTAAAGTTAATAATTAAGCTTTCTCTACACATAATTATTTATTTCTTGACTTTAATACATTTAATTAATTTGAAAATTAAATATCTAAGATGATTTTTATCATCATACTTAAATATTTCTTTTTCATGACATTTAATTAAATAGAAAATTATTTTTAGTTGAAAGTTATTTTTTCAACTAAATTTAAATAATTTTCAAAATATATATATTTTTCTTTATTTTATTAATCAAATTTCAAAATTGCATTTCTTAAATGCTGGAATTTTGAATTTTATTTCAAAAATAGATTAAGTTGTAAATTAATTATTGATTTTAATTAATTCTTGGATCAACTTAAATCAATGATTTTTTCATTTATTGATTAATTTAAAATAAATTGAATTAAAGTATATTATTAGAAATTGAATTAATTAGTCAAAGGAAAATCTAGATAGATGATATTTTTTGCTTGAAGTATTTTTCTAGTGTATTTAATTAAATAGAAAATTAATATTTAAGTTGATTTTCATCATCATACTTAAATATTTGAAATTTTTCTTATATATTTAATTAAATAGTAAAATTATATTTTTTGTTGTAAATTAATTTTATTAATTAATTTTGGGCCAACATTAAATTAGAATAATTTTTTCAGGATTTATTTTTTATTTTAATATGCATTTTTTCGAAAATTGTATTCTTATATACTTTAATTTTTCGAAATACAATACATATTTATAGAAAATTAAATTTGAGTTGTAAATTAATTTAAATTAATTTTGTAACAACTTAAATTGGTCTTTTTCTAAATATTTATTGGAAATTATTACTAAGATGGAAATAATTCATGTTATTTTCATAACCATCTAAGTAAAATTTATAAATATTAAATTAAAATTTATGTTTAGAATTTTTCATTCTAAATTGGAAATTTTAATTAAATAAATATATATATTTAAAATAAATAGAATAAATAAAGAGAATCAAAGAAAATACAACTCTTTTTAAATAATGAGCTTTATTATTAAGACATTCGATCTCCATTGTGGGTTTTACACCGCGTTTGTTTTAGTGAGTAATCCTCCCTAATGGAGGAACATTCATTAGCAATTTCGCACCGTTTAACCTCGCATGATAAGTAGTTTGTAAGTGTTTTGTATGGTATAGATCACCCTAATGGTGGTGACCATACTTGACTTGCAAATTATGAAACAATGGTGGAAGCTCATAAGATAGAATTGCCTTAACTCTCGCCTAAACGGGACAACGCTGAATTCCAATCTTGATCGAATAAAAGGTTGCTAGAATGTTTAACATTTTAGATGAGCTGACAACTCTATTCAATGGATGATGCTTTGACTCTCGCCTAAACGGGACACTGTATCAGTTTGTTGAAAAACCTTGGAAATTATTTAGGATTGTATGTTTTAGTATTTTCACTTGTCATTCCTACTTGCTATATGCTTATAATTTCTGAATTGTGTATGAATTTATATTGAACCATGTTATTTTCTGTTATTAAGTTGTAGTTTAATTTCGAATCTTCATTGTTGGTCTAACATGTTTGTTTTTCTAATGAGATAAATCCCTAATGGATTTTCACCATTAGACATACATAATAGTGTAAGATCTCGAAAGATAAATATTGTATATGCAACATCTAGCTGTTCATCAATTGATGACACCTTAGACTAGTATTTTTACAATATGAAACAAGAAGATTACATAAATAAGATGATGAGGACATCAAGGACCAAGTATCAAGTCCAATTCCAGTGGGTCCAGTGACTAGGGCACGAGCTAAGAGATTCAAGGAAGAGCTTAACAGCCTAGTACACAAAGTCTTAAATCAAGAAGAGACCGTGGTCAACACGGAAGGAGAACAAAGATTGGTCATACTCATCAAAGTGGACTGAATTTTGAAGCTTCATTATATGTGTCACGTTTTATTTAATTTTATGTGTCACGTTTTTATCATATGGTCGTAGTTGTCACATTTATATGTGTCAAGTTCTTTTGTGTGGGAGTTACAAGAGTGGAGTCAAAAGGTCTTCATTATGGAGCTTTCATTATGAAGACCAAGAGTCTTATTTAGTATGCTTTTATTGGAAAGAGCAAAGGTCTTAGGTGTGTTAATGTTGAAGTCCAAAGGTCTTGTAGGTGTCATTTTTGTCCTATAAAAGGGACTACCTTTCCATTGTAAAAACCAGATTATCATATATGCAAATTGTGAGTTTTATCTTCTAGAGTTCTTGAAGAAACTTGTGAACTTATGAAGGAGGTATCCTTGTGGCGTTCAACTTGACTTATCAAACAGATTTCCATCCCCGTTTGTGGCGTCTTCCTTATACCAAGGTTCGTGCTTCGCTAAGCATTAGGTCGAGGTTCCATTCCAACATCGTTTGTTCTTGGTGGCTGTTCCATATTTGGTGTCAGGTTTCATCACGAGTTGGTGTGGTTCGTATCAGTTGGTATCAGAGCAAAGGTTCATCCAGTTTGGCTTATCCTTTTTATTCTTTTAGTGTCTTGTTCAATCTATTTGTGTTCTTTATTATTTTTTTTGTTGTTAGTCTTGTTCTTGTTCTCTTTCTTAAAATCTGTAACCATTGTTGTTAATTTCTTTGTCACACTCGTTTCCTTGTTCAATCTTTTCCTTATTTTTTTTTTCTTGTCCTTGTGAAATTCCTTGAAATTTGAATCTGTTTGATATTGCTAAGTCCTAATCTGTCTTCATTTCAACTCATTTGTTTTCCCTTGTTCCCATTGTTTACTCTAGTGTCAAAGAGTTTTGGAAGCATTGTTATTGAAGCGTTTTGGTATTAATTCGTACTTGAATTCAGGTTGGCTTTTGGTTTTTTTTTTTTTTTTTTTTTTTTTTAAAAAAAAGAGTCTGGAAACCCATCTTAATTTTTTTTTGTTATATTCTTGTTCCTTATAGTCTAAAGGCCCTTTTGCCTAAACCCCACTCTAGTGTTCCAAAATCACCAAAAAAAAAATCACCACTTTTCGCCACTTTTTCATCGGTTTTCGTTTGCTTTATTGGGTAGAATTGACTGCTTGAACCTCCATTTCACTAGTTTTCAAAGAGCTTAAAGAAGATAAAGAGTGGAAAAAGGCAGAGGTGTGAGCTTATTTGAGGGTAAAAGCCATCATTGAGTGAAACACGAGTGACTTTGAGTGACCACTTTTCTTTGAGTGGAACACGTGAGGGAGTATAGTGAGGTCCTTTCTATACTTGTCTAACTTTATTGTTTTGCAGAATTTTTAATCATGTCACAAAACACGGGTGATAACAATCCACCACCTACAGTTCCAAATCTACAACTTCAAGCCATTATGGGGGAGATGAGGAGATTGTTGAGGGAGGAGTGTGAGCAAATACATGAGCGGTTGAATAGGGTGGAAGAAGGAGCACAACGGAGACCAAGGGGGAGAAGAGTACACCAAAGGGGGAATGAAAATGAAGGAGATTTTGAAGGAGTAGTTTCTGATGAAGAGGTTGATAGGATGTCGACGGGTACCAATAGGAGGTATGGTGGGAATAGAGAAGATAGGAATCAAGTAGACAATTATTTGGGGAATATAAAGATGAGAATCCCAGCCTTTCAAGGGAAGAGTGATCCTGAAGCATACCTAGAGTGGGAGAAGAAAATGGAGTTAGTCTTTGATTGTCACAACTATTCAGACATGAAGAAGGTAAAACTTGCTGCCATTGAGTTTACTGATTATGCTATTGTTTGGTGGGATCAGTTGTGCACTAACAGGAGACGGAGTGGAGATCACCCTATTGAAACATGGGAGGCAATGAAGAGGGTAATGAGGCGACGGTTTGTACCACCTCATTATTATCGTGATCTCTATCTTAAGTTGCAAGGCCTTCGTCAAGGCTACAGAAGTGTTGATGAGTATTACAAGGAGATGGAGATGGCTATGATTAGAGCCAATGTTGAAGAGGATCGGGAGGCAACAATGGCGAGGTTTTTAAATGGGTTGAACCAAGAGATTGCTGACCCAATCGAGCTACACCATTATGTGGAGTTAGAAGATTTGGTTCACATGGCAATCAAAGTTGAGAGTGACTCAAGAAGGGTAGTTCAAGTTCGAGATCAAGGCCGAGCACACACAAGCCAAGTACAACACCTTGGAGGTCGAACTATCCAAAGAAGGATGACCAACCCAGTTCATCATCTACACCAAAACCATCCACTACAGCCACGCCACCTCAAGGTAAAACAACTCAAACTAAGTCTCATTCTAGTGAGATAAGGTGTTTCAAATGCCATGGGCGGGGACATATAGCCAGCCAGTGTCCAAACCAAAGAGTTATGGTGATTCGGGAAAGTGGAGAAATAGATTCTGAAGATGAAGATGATCTTGCTGACATGCCACCATTGGAAGATGCTTATGACAATGAATATGGCCCAGAATCTTGAGAGATGCTTGCACTAGTTACAAGGCGAGTCCTGAATTTGCAAGCAAAAGAAGAGGCAGAAGAAGTGCAGCGGGACAACATCTTTCACACTCGATGTCATGTGAGGGACAAGGTATGTAGTGTCATTATTGATGGAGGTAGTTGTACTAACGTTGCAAGTGCTTCTATGGTTAACAAGCTTGGGCTTACAACGCTTAAGCATCCTTGTCCATACAAGTTGCAATGGTTGAATGATAGTGGTGAAGTGAAGGTTACAAAACAAGTACTTGTTTCATTTCGCATTGGCAAGTATGAAGATGAGGTGCTGTGTGACGTCGTTCCAATGCAAGCTGGACACCTCCTTCTAGGAAGGCCTTGGCAATTTGATCGACGAGTACAACATGATGGCTTCACCAACAAGTACTCATATACTTTCCGTAAGCGGGCAATCACTCTAGCGCCTTTGACACCAAAACAAGTGTATGAAGATCAAGCGAGGTTGCAAAAATTGAGTGACAAAAAGAAACTGAGTGAGAAAAAAGAGAGTGGAAAGATGAGTGAGAGGAAACAGAATGAGAGAAAAAGAGAGAAAAGTGTGGAATCAAGTGAGAGAAAACAACACTTTTATGCAAACAAAAGTGAGATTAAGAGAGCATTGTGCACAAAACAGCCCATGATTTTACTAGTGTATAAGGAGGCTCCTTTAAATGCTAACCAACTTGATTCTTCGCTGCCAAGTACCATTGTGTCCCTTTTGCAGGAATTCGATGATGTATTTCCTGAGCAGGTACCACATGGGTTACCACCTATAAGAGGAATAGAACATCAAATTGATTTTGTTCCAAGTGCTTCCATCCCAAACCGACCAGCCTACAGAAGCAATCCTGATGAAACAAAGGAATTGCAAAGGCCAATTGAAGAATTGATGGAGAAAGGACATGTGAGAGAAAGCATGAGTCCTTGCGCTGTTCCAGTGATTCTAGTTCCAAAGAAGGATGGAACATGGAGGATGTGTGTTGACAGTCGAGCCATCAACAATATAACGGTAAAGTATCGACATCCCATTCCTCGTTTAGATGACATGCTAGATGAATTGCATGGTTCTTGTGTGTTTTCAAAAATTGATCTCAAAAGTGGGTATCATCAGATAAGTATGAAAGAAGGGGATGAATGGAAAACTGCTTTTAAAACTAAACATGGTTTGTATGAGTGGTTAGTCATGCCTTTTGGATTAACTAATGCACCTAGTACTTTCATGCGCTTAATGAATCATGTATTGCGTGCTTTCATTGGCAAATTTGTGGTTGTGTATTTTGATGATATTCTTATTTACAGTAAGAATTTGCATGACCATGTGTTGCATTTGCAATCTGTTTTGGAAGTCCTTAGGAAACAAAGTTTATACGCTAACCTTAGCAAGTGTACATTCTGCACCGATAAGCTTGTATTCCTAGGTTTTGTTGTAAGTGCTACAGGTATTCAGGTGGATGAGGAAAAGATCAAAGCCATCCAAGAGTGGCCGACCCCTACATCGATAGGTAATGTTAGAAGTTTTCATGGACTTGCTAGCTTCTACAGGAGGTTTGTGCAAAATTTTAGCACAATTGCCGCTCCACTTACAGAAGTAATAAAAAAAATGTGTCATTCAAATGGGGTGAAGCTCAAGAGGAGGCATTTCAGCTGCTGAAATACAAGCTTACGCATGCTCCTTTACTTGCTTTGCCTAACTTTTCTAACACTTTTGAAATTGAATGTGATGCTTCTGGGCTTGGTATTGGCGCTGTTCTTATGCAGGATGGGAGACCGCTTGCATACTTTAGTGAAAAGCTAAGTGGGGCTGCCCTCAATTACCCCACTTATGACAAAGAATTGTATGCACTAGTGCGTGCCTTAGAAACATGGCAGCACTATTTGTGGCCAAAGGAGTTTGTGATTCGCACGGATCATGAATCCTTGAAACATTTGAAAAGCCAACACAAACTCAACAAGAGACATGCACGATGGGTTGAGTTCATTGAGACCTTTCCTTATGTCATTCAGTATAAACAAGGTAAGGAGAATGTGGTTGCTGATGCCCTTTCTCGCAGGTATGCTCTAATCTCTACTCTTGATGCTAAATTGCTTGGGTTTGAACATATAAAAGAGTTGTATTCTGCTGACCATGATTTTGGGGAAATTTATGCTCTTTGTGAAAAGACTGCTGAAGGAAAGTTTTATAGGCATGAGAATTTTCTATTTAGGGAACATAGATTGTGTGTGCCTAATTGTTCTGTTAGAGATTTGCTTGTTAGAGAGTCCCACGGGGGAGGGTTGATGGGACATTTTGGAGTTGCTAAAACTCTAGCTATGTTGCAAGAGCATTTCTTTTGGCCCCATATGAAACGGGACGTTGAGCGAATTTGTGGTAGGTGTGTCACTTGTAGGCAAGCTAAATCAAGAGTGCAGCCAAATGGCCTTTACACACCCCTACCTATCCCTAGTTCACCATGGGTTGACATTTCTATGGATTTTGTGTTAGGTCTACTAAGAAGTAAGCGTGGGAGGGATTCCATCTTTGTGGTAGTAGACCGATTTTCTAAAATGGCTCATTTTATCCCTTGTCATAAAACTGATGATGCATCTAATGTTGCAGATTTGTTCTTTAGGGAAATTGTGAGATTACATGGTATGCCTAGAACAATTGTATCAGATAGGGATGCTAAGTTCCTAAGTTACTTTTGGAAAACATTGTGGGGAAAACTTGGGACAAAATTGTTATTTTCTACTACTTGTCACCCTCAAATAGATGGTCAAACAGAAGTAGTTAATAGGACCCTATCCACCTTGTTAAGGGCAATCATAAGTAAAAACATTAAGACTTGGGAAGATTGTTTGCCACATGTTGAGTTTGCCTATAATCGTGCAATGCATTCTGCTACTAAATTTTCACCATTTGAAATTGTGTATGGTTTTAATCCTCTAACTCTTTTGGATTTATCACCTTTACCTGTTTCTGAGCATTTGAATTTAGATGGCGAGAAGAAGGCAGAATTTGTGAAGAAATTCCATGAGAGGGCCTGACTAAACATAGAAAGGAGGACTGAACAATACCTTAAGCAGGCTAACAAGGGTCGTCACAAGCAGGTTTTTGAACCAGGTGATTGGGTATGGTTACACATGAGGAAAGAGAGATTTCCAACACAAAGGCATTCTAAATTGCTGCCTCGCGGAGATGGTCCATTTCAAGTACTTGAACGGATTAATGACATTGCCTACAAACTCGATTTGCCAGGTGAATATAATGTTAGTGCTACATTTAATGTTTCTGATTTAAGTCCATTTGATACAGGTGAAGATTTGAGGACAAATCCTTCTAAAGAAGGGGGGAATGATGAGGACATCAAGGACCAAGTATCAAGTCCAATTCCAGTGGGTCCAGTGACTAGGGCACGAGCTAAGAGATTCAAGGAAGAGCTCACGGAAGGAGAACAAAGATTGGTCATATTCATCAAAGTGGACTGAATTTTGAAGCTTCATTATATGTGTCACGTTTTATTTAATTTTATGTGTCACGTTTTTATCATATGGTCGTAGTTGTCACATTTATATGTGTCAAGTTCTTTTGTGTGGGAGTTACAAGAGTGGAGTCAAAAGGTCTTCATTATGGAGCTTTCATTATGAAGACCAAGAGTCTTATTTAGTATGCTTTTATTGAAAAGACCAAAGGTCTTAGGTGAGTTAATGTTGAAGTCCAAAGGTCTTGTAGGTGTCATTTTCGTCCTATAAAAGGGACTACCTTTCCATTGTAAAAACCAGATTATCATATATGCAAATTGTGAGTTTTATCTTCTAGAGTTCTTGAAGAAACTTGTGAACTTATGAAGGAGGTATCCTTGTGGCGTTCAACTTGACTTATCAAACGGATTTCCATCCCCGTTTGTGGCGTCTTCCTTATACCAAGGTTCGTGCTTCGCTAAGCATTGGGTCGAGGTTCCATTCCAACATCGTTTGTTCTTGGTGGCTGCTCCATATTTGGTGTCGGGTTTCATCACGAGTTGGTGTGGTTCGTATCATAAGATCACTTTGTCTTTCGCTAATCGAAGCATCGTTGGATTCTTACTTATAAACGAAATTATCCTAATTCCTCTTAGCTTATTCATTTCAAATTAACTTCAAAACATATCATTGGATGAATGGTCTATAAATCATTTCATGTCATTCTATATTTTCTCTTAAGAAATTAAATGACGCATATGATTATAATCCCGAAATTCTATTCCCAATTGATATAAATCCTCAATCTTAGAAATCTCCTACTTGTATGGGCAAACTGACTTAGAGTTTGTATTAGTAGTGGTGGTCCAAGATAGAATTACTCATAATATTTGGTATAAATTTAAGTCTTTGACTTTAATTTTAGAATCCAAACAGAAATTTTCTTATATTTCTATTTCCAGAATACAATACAATTACACTTTCTCAAGTGTTTAATATCCATCTTCCATTAATGGATTAAAACTGTATGGAATATGAGTTAGGTATTCTGTGACCAGGATCCACTTGCAGTATTCTAAAAACTCTTTGATGTAACTAAACCTATGTCATCAAAAGACACTACCACATTTTTTTTAATCTATGGCATTTTTATCTTGTTCATAGTGGATTTGACAAGATCAATCTCTGCAAAGAGTTAATATGCCTATATCCACTGAAAGTAGTTCATCTCATTCGAAGATGGATGTACATGCAGGGGTGGATATGAGTTTTTCGTTGTATTCTTAAAACGATAACTCTAGATTATACCTTATGCAAAGAAATTTGAAATGTTTAAATATTTCATTAATTTCTAGCAATGGTTAAAACCATTAAGGTAAGTGGTTAAAGATCTTGCGAACTGATAGGGGTGGAGAAATAGTTAGTAGATATGCAGTTCAAAGATCATTAAATTGTTTTTTGAATTATATCCAAACTTACCTCCCCAGAAATTTCGAGTTGCATGTTGATGATTAGTTAGTAGTCGTTGCCTATTTCCTTCTATGGTAATACAATTTCAGAATGATGTAATGGTTGTATACTTAATGTAAATCATTACTAGATTCATGGATGACCTAATCAAAATCTTAAGAAAAGCTAGAACTGTTAACCATGTTTTGTTAGCTATTCTAAGTGATTAGGGGTGGACCATCCCATTGTCAATAGATAAGAAAGTGTTTGTTCAAACAAATACTACTTTTCTAAGAAAATGACTAAGTCTGAAAAACAAGTAGCAAATAAAGGAGATATTTAATTCTTGATTCCAAAAGTGTTCTATAATCTTATATAACATATGATGATCCCACTGCCTCTGTTGTCTTGTCACAACCGAAGAGGTCAATACCATTTTCTTAGACATAATTCACGGTACCTTGTCGTAGTGGGAGAGTTTCTAGGAACTCACCTTCTTATGACTTGGGAGACACTAGTGATTTAAATCCATTGTGAGTTTAAACAAGTAATGGATTGTCAAGATAAGAAACAAAGAAGAAACCCAATAGAACTATGGTTTAATCCATTCACATGGAATAACCTAAAGTTTTCTATTACAAGGACATAAAAGGAAATTTTAGTTTATAAGTCCATTCAATGGACTTAACAAAACTTCCTGTTCCTAGTATTATAGGTTTGAGTTTATCTAAACCTATGGCTTGTGGTATACCTGGTAATTACCTACTCTAATGCAAGCAACTTACTTTAGTAAGATGTTGAAGCATTTTCTTTCTAATGGCAATCTATAGAAGCTTCACAACTTCTAAGGTATAGATTTTATTTATCTAAGGAAAAGTCTTAACTATTCCAGAAAAGATAAAGCCATGAAAGAATTTCTTATATCAACAGTGAGAGGTCTTAGATATGCTTTTGTATGCCTTAGACCGTGAGAGTAATGAGTAGGTATCAGATTAATCCAGGAGAAGAACATTGGAAGACAATCAAGTAAATCCTAAGATTAAGAAGAGGAACTATATGTTAGTCTATAAGAGTGTGTTTAAAACTCTTAGACTACACCACATCAGATTTCGAAATTTGCCTATGTGCTAGTAAATATTTCTGATAAGATGGTGGTTACTCTGGGGGTGGAATAGTGATTTTGGAGAAGTGTAAAAACCTATCTGAAGTCTCTAGGTCTACCAGAGAGGGACTGAATGTTAAGGTTGCAGGAAAGGTACTTATTCAGTCTAAGGAAAGTTCTATACATTTTTGGCATCATTCCAAATTTCCTTAAACTACTAGTGTTAATTTCCTGATTAACCAAAAGTAGTTGCCAAAGATATAGAATCCAGTATCCCAAGAGAGTAGACATATAGAGAGGAATTTCACATTATCAATGATTTTGTGATTAAGGAAGAGTAATAGTGGAGAAAAGGTTGCGTTTAATTCAACCTTTCAGATCCTATTACGAGGAGTTTACTACTACTACACTTGATTTGTATATCAAGGTGTTGAGATTAATTGAAACGCACTTTTTGTTTTATATTAGTGCAAGTGGGAGTTTGTTGGGTTTTATGCCCTAAATAAAACTCATTTCAATATAATCAGATTTACTTATTAATATAGATCATAAATAACATTTAATGTTGCATGGTTCACATTATTTATTTCATGATTATATGTACATAATGTATAAATTCATCTGAAACCCTTTTCACATACTTGATCCTGTTTATTGTGCCGTCAACACATTGGAAAGTAAACATGACTATGTGAATAAAGTTTCCTAGATTTATCAGACATAGGGTTTTACTGATATGATAATCTACAACAGAGTTTACTTGTATTTGGAGAAATACTATGTTCTTTCCAGAACATTGGTTAAAGTAAAGCTCAGGTTGGATGCATGGAGTATGCATCGGAAGGGACCGATATTGAACTTTGACTTAGATTTAATTAAACTTACCGTAAAATCTATTCAAGTCAATATCGCCTAGTTGATCCTAGATCAAATGATCTTAATCCTGTTATGTTTAGGCTCAATCTTGAAAGGCTATTCATGTTCCTTGAATTGTTTGTTAAGCCTACTTTTAGGTCAGGGTGATACGTACTTTTTGGGAACACGGTAGTGCAATTGAGTGGGAGCGCTAGCATAAACATGGAATCTATAGCTTCTATCTGGCGAATAGTAAGCAAAGGATGATCACCTTCGAGCTTGACCAAACGAAAATAAATGGTGGAGATCTCATTTCACATAAGCTGAAATATCATTTATACGGGGTCAAGTGTTTTAAGGATAAAATACATAGTAGGGTGTTACGGTAATTTAATCCCTTTACTTTGTAGATCATTCATATAGAGGATAATTGATCACATTAGGATTATAACAATGAATAACTAATGATGTGTCTATATGGTGGAACATATAGAGCATTCTATATACTGAGAGTGCAATTCTAAGTTCTATGCGTGGATTCAACGAAGAATTAATAAGTTAGTGAATTTTAGTGCTAAATTCTTGATCTACTTATTGGAAGCTCGGTTATATAGACCCATGGTCCCCCCACTAGTTGAGATAATATTTCTTGTAAGACTCATGTAATTGGTTTTGATTAATCAATTATAATTCTCAAATTAGACTATGTCTATTTGTGAATTTTTCACTAAGTAAGGGCGAAATTGTAAAGAAAGAGTTAATAGGGGCATATTTGTTAATTATGATACTTTGTATGGTTCAATTAATAAATATGATAAATGACAATATTATTTAATAATTATTTATAGTTATTAAATAGTTAGAATTGGCATTTAAATGGTTGAATTAGGAAATTGGCATTTTTGAGAAAATCAGATACAAAAGGTGTTAAAATTGCAAAATTGCAAAAAGCAAGGCCCAATCCACTAAGTGTATGGCCGGCCACCTTTGTGTGTATTTTAAGTTGATTTTTTCATTATTTTAATGCCATATAATTCAAATCTAACCCTAGTGGAATGCTATAAATAGATAGTGAAGGCTTCAGGAAAATTACACTTTTTTCTAAGACTTTTTCCTGAGACTTCTGAATCAGAAAAAACTGAGCCTTCTCTCTCCCTATCTTAAGCTGCCACTTCTTCTTTCTCTTCCTTTGAATTTTGAACTACCTTAGTGTATGAGTAGTGCCCACACACATCAAGTGATACCTCAATCATAGTGAGGAAGATCGTGAAGAAAGATCATCAGTAAAGGAGTTTCAGCATCAAAGATTCTGAGAAAGAGATCCAGGTTCAGATATTGATAATGCTCTGCTACAGAAAGGAATCAAGGGCTAGATATCTGAACGGAAGGAGTCATTATATTCCGCTGCACCCAATGTAAGGTTTCTTTAACTTTATATGTGTTTATTTCATCGTTTTAGAAAGTTCATATTTAGGATGTTAATAAACATACTTGTGAGTAGATCTAAGATCCTGGTAAAATAATTTCCAACAGCCTCTTCTTAAAGCCCTTTGCTGCCTTGCCTCTTAAGGCCTGTGCAGTCTTAGTGATGTTTTTCACACCTTTCCCTCTGCCAACCTTTTTAGCTGGTGTAGGTGTTTTCACATTCTTTATTGGTTCGGGCACCCTGCATGAAATGGGTGCTCGATCAATAGAGAATGCTGCCAAAAAGCGGCTCTTTTTCCCTCCTTGGGCAGAAGAGGTTGTTGGTAACTTGTGGAAGTAAACCGTGACTTGTGGTGCCATTTTTTCCTGAAAACAGTAAACATGATTAGCACCATAAAGTTAAAGTTGAATAATAGTCATCATATTTGGAGATAAAAAGGAGAATGGGTCCCACCGGGCGTGCCAAAAATTATGTTAAGCAAAAATTTCACATTTATAATATTAAAAATAAATGCAAAACACAATTTCACCTATGCTGAATTTATAGCATAAGAGTTTATTAATTTAAGTTCGACCCATCCAAGATTATAAGAATAATCTCTTAATTACAATCCTTTTATTTAAAGGAAATACCCTTTGATTCCAATTACAATGACATTAAATAATTAAAATAAATTTGGAAAATTTGGGGTAAATTTAGAATTGCAGCTGAACTCAGTCCATTTAATTAACCGAGCTGCCTACATAACTTCTTTGTGAAGGATCAAGCCACTTGTAGTTCAGAATGCGGTATTTTAAAATTTGGATATAAGGATTCCGGTAGATGACCACTTTCAGGAATCCTATGCTATTTTGAGAATTTGGAAAAATTCCTAGGTGTATGACCTTTTATGGAATTTTGAGAGTTGTGTTTTATACCATTTTGCGGTATCGGGGACTGCACTTAGTCTTAGCAACTAAATTGCCTACGTATCTTTTTGTAGGAATCAAGTCAAACGTAGTTCCGAATTTTAATATTTTTATGAGGTGAATGACCTCTTTTTCTTTGGAATGCCATTTAATTTGTTATGGCTTTGAATTTTAGTGCACTTTTTTAATTTTTAGGTAAAATTACCACTCTTGAGATTTTTGTGAGGTAAAGACCTCTTTGAAATTTGGTGAGGTGAATGACCTCTTTAATATTCCAAGATTAATTTTAGTGAGCTCATTTGGAATTTTGTACCATTTTGCATGGATTTAGAAATTTACCACTTTTTGGTGATAAATTTGAGTTTGGAGATCTTTTTATTATCTTTTATAAACTTTAGAATTTTACCACTTTTTTGTGATGAAATTCAATTTTGCAATCTTTTTATTATTTTAGAAATAAAAAGATAATTTAACTGATATTTAATTATTTATTCCAAAGAATAATAATTTATATTTTATTAGATACTATTCTAAATTAAATTGGTCAATTCAACATAGTATCTAAGATATTTATAACTCAAATTTCTATTTGAATTATACATTTGAAAACTGTCATTTAACTTACTAGTGTAGTGTATATATAAATTATATCAGTACACGTTACATGTACTCTCTCATAGATATATATATACCTATACATAAGTAAATTTATATTATTGGATATATTTGTTTCCACTCAGAAAAGGACATATTCAATTGTCGAGAAGAACAAACTTGACCACAACGATTTTTCGACTGGAGTGTAAGTAATTATTTTTCTGTTTTACTCCCTCGCGTCAGTCATATATATACATGTATTGAGGTTCTATTTAATGGTGTTAATATATATATATACATATACTTATATGTGATCGTACATTTATCTGTGTTGGCACATTATTATTGCGCATGTATATATATATGCTTATCACACCTTTTTATTTTTTTTATTTTTTTTATTTTCACTTTCCTTGTTTTATATATATATATATCCATCAGAGTTTTATGGCATATATTGAAACTTTGAGATTTATATTTGGAAAGAATACAGACAAAATAAAAACTTGAGCAGACATACATATATGTATATATAATATAATGAATCATCAGATTTGAGGAAAATCATGTTTTCTTCTTTTTTTTTTTTCATTTAATTAGTGGACCTGACTCATATATAACCCATATGTATATATACATATATATTTTTATGCTAATTTATATGTGTATATATGTGATTTCAGGTGCGTGTCTCCTCACGATTCAAACCCAACGATAGCATTTTAACTACGATTTTTTTATACCAATTGATTGGCACGCTATCAGGTGTAGGTCATATCCAATTTTATATTTTACCATATACAGTTTTGATGGTATTCTTTTTTTTATTATTTTTTTTATAAGAATATTTCATGGATGAGAGCATCCAATTTTTTGTGGAATGAGGGCATTCCATGGATGAGAGCATCCAATTTTTTTTGTGGAATGAGGGCATTCCATGGATGAGAGCATCCAATTTTTTTTTTTTGTGGAATGAGGGCATTCCATGGATGAGAGCATCCAATTTTTTTTTTGGAATGAGGGCATTCCATGGATGAGAGCATCCAATTTTTTGTGGAATGAGGGCATTCCATGGATGAGAGCATCTATTTTTTTTTTTTGTGGAATGAGGGCATTCCATGGATGAGAGCATCCAATTGTTTTTGGAATGAGGGCATTCCATGGATGAGAGCATCCAATTTTTTGTGGAATGAGGGCATTCCATGGATGAGAGCATCCAATTTCATTCATGGAATGAGGGTATTCCATAAATGAATAGAGAAAAAAAAAAAAAAAAGAATGAGAGAGGAGCAAAATACACATCAAAAGAAAAAGAGAAATAGTCATGAGTTCATTCCATGAATACTTACCCTTGAAGCTTTCTTGATTGTTGCCAAAAAAAGTATCGTTTATATTTTTTTCTCTGTGTTTCTTTTTTTCTCTTTCTCAGACTTTTTTTTTCAAAGTGTCGATCATTTTTCTGTTCTCAACTTCTCCTATTTGTAGACCCTATTTTTTTCCAATAAAATTATTATTTTTTTTTATCCTGTAACGTAAAGGATGAGTAAAAATAGGGGAGTGGGGAGTTGAGATCCTATTTTCTCTCTATTTGACTGATATTTTATTATTATTATTATTATTATTATTTTAAAACCAATAATGAAATAATAATAAATTTATTTATTCCTCTTTTTTTTTTTTTATTTATCGTTCAACAAAAAGTAGTGGGCGTTTC
The DNA here is from genome assembly GCF_029168945.1 of Cannabis sativa. Taxonomy (NCBI): domain Eukaryota; kingdom Viridiplantae; phylum Streptophyta; class Magnoliopsida; order Rosales; family Cannabaceae; genus Cannabis; species Cannabis sativa. Next base: position 78,331,689 of record NC_083603.1, on the reverse strand, counting down.
TCTTGCAAATCGGCTTATCTTACCCAAGCATTGGAGAGAGCTCCCCACTGTGAAGTGGCGCCTGCTCTTTGGAATAAACTTTGGAATAGTAACATTATGGAGCGCCAAAAGGTTCTTTGGTGGTGCATCCTCTCCAATGCCCTGCCGGTTAGAGCAGTCATCTGTAGGAGATTTCCAATTGAAGACACTAATTGTCCTTTTTGTGGAAGGGGAGAGGAAACCATGGAACATTTCTTTCTAACTTGTGATGTGGCGATGCACTTGTGGCGCTCGTCACCTTGGGAAATTTTTCCAGTAAGTGACACTGGTATTCGTGTTTGGGATTGGGTGAAGTTCATCTGGAGCCTTAATAATAAAGGTGTTAGGGCTGAGGATGTCTTTCTCTATGCGTCCACTGTCGTTGACAATATATGGCGAATGCGAAATGAAGGGGTTCACAACAATAGCCCTCCTCATGTTTTAAAATGTATTGACATTATTTGTTCTTCTTTTGCGGAGCTACATACTACTCTTTTCCCTAGTCCTCCGCCGTTGATGAGGGACAACTGGATCCCACCACCTCTGGAGTGGATCAAATTTAATTGTGATGTTCGTGTGGGTTTAGAGAGTATGTGTATAGCTGCAGTTGCTAGGAACCACCTGGGAAGGGTGATTAGTGTTCACACGTCCCGATTGGATTACTCTGATGCTCTTTGTGGAGAAGCCGCGGCCTGCTGCTTGGCGATGTCTGTTGCGATGGAGCTCCAGCATAAGTATATTATAGTGGAGAGTGACTCGAGGCTAGCGATCGATGCTCTTAATGGGAAGGCATCCCATTGGGCTCTAGAAAACTATGTCTCCTTTTGTACTAAGTCTTCTCCTTTTTTCATTTGTTGTAATTTTTCGAACATTAGTAGGTCTTGTAATTTTATGGCCCATAATGTGGCTTATTGGGCTTTTAACAACCATATGTACGGATCTATTCCGATTAACTCTTTACCGGAGAACATTTTGTGTAATGACCGAGAGGTCTAATTTCGTTTAATATATATAACTACGATTTTTCTCACAGAAAGTTCTCTATTGTAGTTGCTCTTTTTATGAGTCAAATTGTCTTTATTAATTTAAAGGTATTGGAATTATCAATATTGTTATTTTAATTATGACTAATATGGTTTTTTAGTTTTTATGGCACGTATTTTTTGGTTTTTGTAAGGCAATATATCTAGTTTTGTAAATGGTTTGTTTTTATTGATTTTGTAAGGCCAATGTGGCTAGTTTTTTTGTATGGCCAATGTGGCTAGTTTTCTTTGTACGACCAATGTGGTTAGTTTTGGTTTTGTAAGGCCAGTATGGCTATTTTAGTTTTGTAAGGCTAGTATGGCTAGTTTTTGGTTTTGTAAGGCCAGTATGGCTAGTTTTAATTTTGTAAGGTCAGTATGACTATTTTTAGTTTTGTAAGGCTAACATGACTAGTTTTGATTTTGTAAAGTTATTATATGGCTAGTTTAATTTTGTAAGGTCAGTTTGGTCTAATAATAACACATCAAATGTAGTGTAATCACCGTCAGGAATGGAGATGAAAATAGATAAGTATCTACGTCAGAGAATTCTATGTGACTATTTATATAAAATTTCATATTTTATTTTATTTTATTTATAAGGGAAATTTCATTTTTTTATTAAATATTTATTATGTATTAATTAATTTCTCTTTATTTTGCAGGTGTTTTACTAGTGGTTCGGAAGTGACAACTCTCAGTTTTGAGGTTTTCTTTTCTGATATTATGGTTTTATTGTCTAGCTCTCCTAGGGTATCTCTGCATGCTCTTAGGATAGACAATAAACTATTATAGATGGAAGAAAATTCTCCTCTGGTTGTGTAACTTTGTTACCTTTGTTATTTTAACCTGTATCGGTTACCCTACAAAAAAAAATAAAAAATAAATAAACTACGCTTTTTCTCAAAAAAAAAAAATATATATATACTATCTTATTTATTTTAGTAATGAATACACATATTTTATTATAAATTTAAAGATGAGTACATATATATTGACATATATGTATATTAGATTGATTTATATATAAATAGAGATGGAAATAAATTATTATTGGAGATTAAGAAACAATGATTTTTTTTTAATAAAATATTAAATAATATATCATTAAAAAAAACAACCGATCCAATTTTGCGGATTGGATTTAAACTATTATGTGGATCGGATTGGATCCAAAATATGAAATCCGCATTTAGTGCAGATTAGATGTTGTTTGACCAAAAAAGTACGGATTGGATGGGATAAATACTCCTATTTGGAGTTAATAATGTGAATCAATTTGGCTAGAAGTTGCCTTGGCTAGTGGAATTGAAAGTTAATCGATGCCTTGTCTAATCCCGCTTTGCTCAATTATTCGGAAATTTGAATATTTGTGTTTCTGGTTTTCACACGGGTGTCAGTGTTTTAGCATTGATTATTGCTAGTTCCACACTGCCAGTTATGATTATGCGTTCTTATGTATTGAGATGCTCGAATCATGTTGGACTAGAATAATGTTTCATATTTGAGCAAATACAAGTTTGAAAATGGCCAATAGTCTCATATGGAAACTTTTCAAAAGTGTTGTTTGATACATACCTTAATATAAATTCATGAACATGAAGCTTCATTTTAAATGATTACAGCATGTTTAATGGCCTGTGCCGAAATCAGGGCTCATGATCTACTTGTCGTTGAAGTGGGTCTGTCAAATACACTTTGTTGGACAGGTGTTTTTACATTTGAATTATTCAACGACTTTTATAACAAGAAAATGAAAAAAAAAAATAATTAAAAAAAAAGGTCCCATAGAATTTACATGTGGAGTGGAGATGTTGGGCTCATCTCAAACCAGCTAACTATCTTGACACTAGAGTAGCAATTTTATCAAGGTATATCAGAGACATTTGCCCCATCTTTTTCTCTACTTTCTGGATCAATAAGAGGCTCTGTTAATGCTTCCTTTTGGTTTTCCACTTTCCTTTCTCTACTTTTACCCCACAGAACTGAGTAGAGACCTAGCATGATGAGAGTTGCACCAATAATCCTGTGCAAGGGAATGAGAAGATAATTTAATATGAAAACTTTAACTGGTTACTACTATAAACCTTGTTCATCTAAGGAAAAAAAAAAAAGAAACTACTTTAAACCACCTTTCAAGCCTATATATTTATATAAACGTTTGAGTTATTATTTTATAGTAATCTCATTCATTAAAAGAAATTTAAAATGTTCTGCATACCCCCCAGCATATAACTGATCCTTGAGAATTAGAGCTGCCATAATAGCCACTAAAAGCGTCTGCAGAGGCTGGAACACAGCAACAAATACAGGGCCACCTTTCTGGATACACCATGTCTGAAGGGCTATAACTACAGCTGAAGATATAATCCCCTGAGGAAAGAAAAAGGAATTGGAAGTTTGAACAAAACCACAAAAATAATATGCACATATATATATATGTGGATATCATAATCACATAAAGGGAATATAGTTTACAGAAGTAATAGTAATACTACTTACAGCATATAAAATTGTAAGCACTTCTTCAGCCGATTGAATTTTCCAATGCTCTAAGTCTGTTTCTACAAAAGCTGCTATGATCATGAACTGGATCAATCCGAAGAAGCACGTGAAAGATGTAAGTGAGAGTTTCGCAGGATACTTCTTAAGCACAGGAGCCTGTAAATAAATTATTTAAACAATATAAGTTACATACGTAGGCGGTCTTCCTTTTTCAAATTTGTCTATAATAGCTAATTATTTCTTAAGGCGAGGCGACGTTTGAGAAGTGAGATTGGATTAGAAAGAAAAAACAAAACGTAGAGAAATGAGTAAGTTGATCACTTCCCGACAATAATAAATTAGGGAAAACAACTTGGACACAAAGCCTTAGCTTTTAACACAATGACATAATAAAACTTATCTAATTGTTTTGATCTAATTCACTCTTCAAGTGTGACCTAAAGAACAGTAGGCTAACCTGAAAGACCATCCAACCTGCCCAAGATAAGCAATGTCCAAGCAAGTATATACAGCCCCATGTCCAGTTCTGTGTGTTTTTTGGAATCTCCACTGCTGATGTATTGCGATGTATATTCTCTGCCTGATGCAAAAGAGGAGGGCCTTTGTAAAGAGTTATAACAGTGGCACCTCCTATACTTGCAACGGTTCCTAAAATTTTGGCCAAACCATCTCTCCTTGCGATATTAATTTTCTCGATTCTGCCAATTTTCAATTAAGTTTCAGTAAAATAACTATTTACAAGTTAAAGAAGAAAGACAATTATATCAAAGCTACATTTACCTTACAGCTGAAGCCATAACAAAAGTGATTGCAGGAACTGAGTTTTGCATTGCTGAAGCAAAAGTTGGAGATGCATAGTACAGTCCCAAGAGATAAAAACCTTGATTTGCAGTGATTCTAATACCAGAAAAAGAAATTAATAAGTGCATGTTTGGCATCATAACTAAAAAACTGTTTTTTGTTTTTAAAAACAGAAAATTGTTTTTGAAAACAATTTGGCTTGTTTGGCATTTGTTTTTTGAAAACAATTTTCAGAAAACAAAGTTACAAAAAACAAAAATTTTGAAAACAACAAAATGTTGTTTTCTGTTTTAAAAACCAATTCACTTTTGGTCAATATTGTTTTTAAAAAACACTAACCAAACATGACTTGTTTTTAAAAACTTCAAAAACTATTTTTTGTTCTCATTTTTAAAAACAAATTTTTGAAAACAAAAAACAGAAAACAATATCAAACAGTATCTTCGTAGCTCCATAGTTAAGATTATTCGCAAGAAGAGAAGACTATAATGTTCGGTTAGTGATTATTGATCTTTTTTCTACTTACCCAATCAATGCAAGAAGAAAAAACTGAACTAACAAAGGGATAGTAAGTGGTGGTCTTTCATTTCTACAAGGAAAGGTCAAAAAAGAAAACAATGTATCAATACAAACAAAGCATATTAATTCCTTTTTAACTGCAAAATTATAACAATGTAAATGTGAAAGAAAATAAAAATAAAAATGAGCAATCAATAAGAGCTTACTTCTCTAAGAAATAAGCAGTGGGGCCCAATAAAAGCAAGGCAATGATGTTCCTATAAACAGGGTAAACAACCTTGCTGACACCAATGTTGAGTGCAACTCTTGAGACAATGTGAAATCCTGAAAAGCAGAGTTGAAGAACAAGCAAAGCCAAAAGAAGCTTGACATTATCAGATAATTCAATCTTTTTTCCCATTCTCCTAACCAGTCTATTCTTACCACCTTTCTTGTTTGTATGATTTGAACTAATGAAATTGTCACGAACTCACATTGTTTTTATAGTACTGGATGGAGGAGGAATAATTTTTAAAAAATATTACTTTTAAGTATCAGTGCATGACTTTTTTTTTAAAAAAAAAAAAGAAAGAAAGAAAAAAATTTAAAAAGTATCAGTGCATGAGATCGGCAAACGACCAAAAACAACATCAACAATTTTATATGTGTAACATTCATTTATAATATTATCATATGCCATTATTGCGTAAGGTTCTTATGCATGGAAGATTTGTGTTTCGCAAGTACATAGGTTTCTGATTCAGTCCATGTTGACCTGAGGGTAGACTTTAATTTAATTTGGGAGACAAATTTTGGTTAAAGCATGTTATCCTGAAAGAGTGGCCAACCTTGATTGATTTTCATTGACTATATGACACAATTTTGTAGGTATGCCTAATATAATCCATGCAATTAATATATTTATAAAAAACAAGGTTTGCCTTTTTTTTTAAAAAAAATGTTCATTGATGCCAAACATAATAATGGAAACGACAAAATTATCACTAAGATTAGGTGGTTTTATTGAAAATTATGAATGAGGAGGCTCTTGTGAATTAGTTAGATGTACAAGGAGATAACTGCTAAAGGAATCGAAGAGATTGGCATGTGGTATTAATGATTTGGAAATCATTGCAAAAAATAAAAATAATAAAAAAAAGATGTGGAAAATATTTTTTTTATTTAGTATGATCATAAATAGGAATTAGAGGGAAGCACATGGTAGGTATACTAGTTGTCAAGCTTTTGCCCTCAAGTTGGAATAGTTCTCCTTTTGCATTTGCATGTGTTTGATGGAATAAAACTTCAATTAAATTTTTGTTTAAAGGGAAAAAGTTCAATTATTTTTTTCCTTTCTCTTTTTCATAAGTTAATCGTAATACATTATATGATCGTTTCCCCCTTTGTAAACAATACAAGAACAAAGTATACTAAATAATTTTTCATTGACAAATCTTACGTGAGTACTTATAAAAGGGGCAAATAATTTGTTTTTTCTTAAGGAATTCCTTCAAATATTATAAGGCATATAGCCAATGAAATATTTCACACATAGATAATCACTACTCAAGACAACTAGAAAGATGTGGCCACCAAATACAAGATAACTCGAGAGAGATAATTAGTTGAGCAAGAGTACTGCTTTATTAGCCAAAAGGGGCAAATAACTTTTTCTTCTTGAATAGGCTTTTACTCTTGAATTATATTGTATTTTTATTTTCTAAGTAATGTCAACTTTTGAAACTTATAAGTATAAGATAATCATTACTTTTGTTTATAATATTGCTGTAAGTATAAGATAAGTTTTGACTTACTTTTATCATTTGGACAATTATTATATAAAGATGTTTTAGTTTTTTTTAATGAAAATGTTTACTCGTAAATTGACCCTGGTGACGTGGACATCAATGCTCGACATGTGACAAGAAAGAAAACATCTCAGAGTTGAATAGTCTCGAGTCATAGCAGTCGACCTGGGAGGGGTCCCTAGTCCTGCCCCCAGGTTGACTTCGGGAACTCCGGAATGGGAGTTTGGATCACACTAAGTTATTTATAACTCACCACCTTTCAGTATTCTAAATCAAGAAGACAAGAAGAATCAATTCCAAGGCTTAGAAATTGAAAAGAGACGAAACAACACCTTGGATGTCAACCCGGGCACCTAGGGTTTTCACCCCGCACCCAAGTTAACATTCCAACTAGGGTTTTAATTTCGAGTTTGTGTTAGTGCAAATGGTTCAAACTTTGTACTTCGACATGAATAAGACCTGTCACGAACATATTTGAGGCACTTGAATCAGAATCGGAACACTTTCATTTTTGAGCACCAGAGGCACTAGGCGCCCCCTGAGCCTACTGTACCCAGCCCGCAGGTTGACATATTATTAACATGGGGTGCTTCCAATCAAAATATTGAAGAAGTATCCCGAGCATTTTATTCGTCTCCATCTAAAATAAAGAATCAAGTGCTTTCGGGAAAGAAATAGATCGACTTTGAGGACAAGATGGAGACCCAACGCCCAGATTGACCTAGGCGCTGGGTCTAGCGCCCAGGTTGATACTTTGTTAACCTGAGCCATTTCCAACATCAGTTTAGAAGAACTGTTCCAGTCATATTCTCTGTATTCGTTAATAATTAAGATTTGGGGTGCTTTTGGGGAACAAATAGAGCCATTTGGAAGCCAGACCTGGGACCCAGCGCCCAGGTTGACCTAGGTGATGGGCCAGCATCCAAGTTGACCTAAGTGTTGGCCCAACATCCAGGTTGACATTTTTTTCAACCTGGGCTATTTCTAATCAATTTTTTGAGGTCTCTTCCGAGCATATTCTCCATTTTCACAAATAACTAAGATACAAGTGTTTCCTGGAATCAAGCAGAACCATCCACTGGAAAAAAGCTGGAACTAGCACTCATGTCAACCTGGGCTATTTCTAGTCATTTTTCACGAAAAGTGTTCAGGGCATCTTTTTCATTTTTTAAAAATAATGAAGATACAAGTGATCTCAAGGAGCAAACGAGATCCTTTGGGAGCCAAAATAGGGCCCCAACGCCCAGTTGACATACAACCTTGTTCACATGTTTCCACTCCTCAAACATAAAATTTTCTCTAGGCATTCTTCTTATTTTGGTCAAAAACTTGGTAGGAGACCTCATTTGCAATCTAGAATGCCTTAGAAGTATCAAAATGAGCCTCGGGAAGTCACTTGGGAAGCACCCAACACCCAGGTTGACGTGTGAACTGGTGCACTGGGTTCTACTTATTAGAATCTGATTCTATTTGGACGCTGGGTGCTGAACAACCTTCAATAAAACAACCATAACTCCCTCAATATTGATCCGATCAACACAATTCATTTTTCATTTCTAAGCTATTTAAAAGATCTATCAAGTCATATATCACACTCATATTGCAATTCTAAAGATTTCAAGTCCAAAATTTGTGCCCAAGACAAGTTTAATTTTTGCCATAGATTGCCCAAAAATGATCTGACGGATGAGATTCAAACTCCAAAAATTGACAATTTTCATTAAGAGTCAATTTTTACCGTTTGATCATCATAAGGTCAGCCCAAAGTGAATTTTTCATTTTTTTTTTATTATTTTATTAATATTTTAATAGGACCTCATTCCTTATAATAGGAGAGCTCCTCGAGCTCATTTTTCATATTCTTCTAAGTCCCCATAAGGTCATAGCATCTCTCTCTACTTTATCTCTCTAGAAATTAGAGGTCTTTCCTTAGGCAGTTTTCTTGTAATTCTCGTGAGCAATAAAAAATCAAAGTAGACGTAGCTCCATTACCATCGCGATACGGGGAGTGAACTACTATAAATTGCCTGTGTCTCTCTATTTAACACTTAAACTTATTTCTTCTCTCGCCAATCTAGCGAGCGCGTATTGGCTAGATTTCTACGACAATATTTTGGTACTTTCATTGAGAGCCATAACTCAAGATCCTAATCAAGATGGTTAAAATAAGATCAACAAGTGTTGAAAGAAGCATCACAACTTGCCAACCCATTAGAGGCATGCCAGTTGCTAGAGTTGGGGTTGGGACAACACCTACATCCAAGATGTCACATGGAAGTCTCAGATTCAACTCCTCAACTCGTTCTCCAAGGCCACCAACTGCTGGTACTAATGTCAACAACCGAATTCCACCTGGAGAACAACACATGGAGTTTAAGACCCCAAGAAAGTTGATCCTCGAGTAGCACAACTTAGCCAATCAGTGGCTAACTTGTAGCAACAACTGCGAGAGTCTCTTAATAAGTAACATGAACATTTCCAAACTTGGCTCATAGAACACTAGAGGAACGTTGAAAATCAACGTGCTAAAAAAGAGCAACAAAGAGAAAATCTTGCTTAACGAATCTAAAAAGCATGTAGATCTGACAATAAAACAACTACTCTGAGAGTTACTTCGACTAGAGCTAGAAACAACCCTCGTGTGCCAACTGACCATGTGGAAACAAGTGCTCAAGGGAAAACCCTTAATGCGTGAGGTACTTCTACCATTCTTGGTAGTCGTAATTCTAAATGTGTAGTAGGCATTGAGGATCCCCAAAGGGATGCAAACTACAAGTGAGCATCTGAAAGGACTTAGACTCGGGAGCACAGTCCAATGTGCCATCTGTTGGGTTTTATGCCCTAAATAAAACTCATTTCAATATAATCAGATTTACTTATTAATGTAGATAAGAAATAACATTTAATGTTGCATGGTTCACATGATTTATTTCATGATTATATGTACATAATGTATAAATTCATCTGAAACCCTTTTCACATACTTGATCTTGTTTATTGTGCTGTCAACACATTGGAAAGTAAACATGACTATGTGAATAAAGTTTCCTAGATTTATCAGACATAGGGTTTTACTGATATGATAATCTACAACAGAGTTTACTTGCATTTGGAGAAATGCTATGTTCTTTCCAGAGCATTGGTTAAAGTAAAGCTCAGGTTGGATGCATGGAGTATGCATCGGAAGGGACCGATATTGAACTTTGACTTAGATTTATTAAACTTACCGTAATATCTATTCAAGTCAATATCGCCTAGTTGATCCTAGATCAAATGATCTTAATCCTGTTATGATTAGGCTCAATCTCAAGAGGCTATTCGGGTTCTTTGATTTGTTAGTTAAGCCTACTTTTAGGTCAGGGTGATACGTACATTTTGGGAACACGGTAGTGCAATTGAGTGGGAGCGCTAACATAAACATGGAATCTATAGCTTCTATCTGGCGAATAGTAAGTAAAGGATGATCTCCTTCGAGCTTGACCAAACGAAAATAAATGGTGGAGTACTCATTTCACATAAGCTGAAATATCACTTATACGGGGTTAAGTGTTTTAAGGATAAAATACATAGTAGGGTGTAACGGTAATCTAATCCCTTTACAGTGTAAATCATTCATATAGAGGATCATTGATCAAATTAGGATTATAACAATGGATAACTAATGATGTGTCTATATGGTGGAACATATAGAGCATTCTATATACTGAGAGTTCAATTCTAAGTTCTATGCGTGGATTCAACGAAGAATTAATAAGTCAGTAAATTTAGGTTATAAATTCTTGATCTGCTTATTGGAAGCTCGGTTATATAGACCCATGGTCCCCGCACTAGTTGAGATAATATTGCTTGTAAGACTCATATAATAATTGAGTGGGCCTCACTTTTTGAAATTTTGCAGTTTTATCTTTTCTGCGTCTGATTTTCTCAAAACGCCAATTTTCAAATTCAACCATTTAAATGTCAATTCTAACAATTTAATAACTATAAATAATTATCAAATAATATTGTCATTTATTATATTTATTAATTGAACCATACAAAGTATCATAATTAACAAATATGCCCCTAAAACTCTTTCTTTACAATTTCTCCCTTACTTAGTGAAAAATTCACAAATAGACATAGTCTAATTTGAGAATTATAATTGATTAATCAAAACCAATTATATGAGTCTTACAAGCAATATTATCTCAACTAGTGCGGGGACCATGGGTCTATATAACCCAGCTTCTAATAAGTAGATCAAGAATTTATAACTAAAATTCACTAACTTATTAATTCTTCGTTGAATCCACGCATAGAACTTAGAATTGCACTCTCAGTATATAGAATGCTCTATATGTTCCACCATATAGACACATCATTAGTTATCCATTGTTATAATCCTAATTTGATCAATGATCCTCTATATGAATGATCTACACTGTAAAGGGATTAGATTACCGTTACACCCTACAATGTATTTAATCCTTAAAACACTTAAACCCGTGTAAAGTATATTTCAGCTTATGTGAAATGAGATCTCCACCATTTATTTTTGTTTGGTCAAGCTCGATGGAGATCATCCTTTACTTACTATTCGCCAGATAGAAGCTATAGATTCCATGTTTATGTTAGCGCTCCCACACAATTGCACTACCGTGTTCCCAAAATGTACGTATCACCCTGACCTAAAAGTAGGCTTAACTAACAAATCAAAGAACACGAATAGCCTCTTGAGATTCAGCCTAATCATAACAGGATTAAGATCATTTGATCTAGTATCAACTAGGCGATATTGACTTGAATAGATATTACGGTAAGTTTAATAAATCTAAGTCAAAGTTCAATATCGGTCCCTTCTGATGCATACTCCATGCATCCTGAGCTTTACTTTAATCAATGCTCTAGAAAGAACATAGCATTTCTCCAAATGCAAGTAAACTCTGTTGTAGATTATCATATCAGTAAAACCCTATGTCTGATAAATCTAGGAAACTTTATTCACATAGTCATGTTTACTTTCCAATGTGTTGACAGCATAATAAACAGGATCAAGTATGTGAAAAAGTTTTCAGATGAATTTATACATTATGTACACATAATCATGAAATAAATCATGTGAACCATGCAACATTAAATGTTATTTCTGATCTATATTAATAAGTAAATTTTATTATATTGAAATGAGTTTTATTTAGGGCATAAAACCCAACAAACTCCCACTTGCACTAATATAAAACAAAATGTGCATTTCAAATAATCTCAACACTTTGATATACAAATCAAGTGTAGTAGTAGTAAACTCCTTGTAATAGGATCGGAAAGGTTGAATTAAACACAACCTTTTCTCCACCATTACTCTTCCTTAATCACAAAATCATTGATAATGTGAAATTCCTCTATATATGTCTACTCTCTTGGGATATTGGATTCTATATCTTTGGCAACTACTTTTGGTTAATCAGGAAATTAACACTAGTAGTTTAGGGAATTTAGAATGGTGCCAAAAATGTATAGAACTTTCCTTAGACTGAATAAGTACCTTTCCTGCAACTTTAACATTCAGTCCCTTCCTGGTAGACCTAGAGACTTCAGATAGGTTTTTACACTTCTCCAAAATCACTATTCCACCCCCAGAGTAATCACCATCTTATCAGAAAGATTTTCTAGCACAAAGGCAAATTTCGAAATCTGATGTGGTGTAGTCTAAGAGTTTTAAACACACCCTTATAGACTAACATATAGTTCCTCTTCTTTATCTTAAAATTTACTTGATTGTCTTCCAATGTTCTTCTCCTGGATTAATCTGATACCTACTCATTACTCCCACTCAACAGCAGGTGTCTGGTCTAAGGCATACAAAAGCATATCTAAGACCTCTCACTGTTGATATAAGAAATTCTTTCATGGCTTTATCTTTTCTGGAATAGTTGAGACTTTTCCTTAGATAAATAAAATCTATGCCTAGAAGTCGAGAAGCTTCTATAGATTGCCATTAGAAAGAAAATGCTTCAGCATCTTACTAAAGTAAGTTGCTTGCATTAGAGTAAGTAATTACCAGGTATACCACAAGCCATAGGTTTAGATAAACTCAAACCTATAATACTAGGAACAAGAAGTTTTATTAAGTCCATTGAATAGACTTATAAACGAAAATTTCCTTTTATGTCCTTGTAATAGAAAACTTTAGGTTACTCCATGTGAATGGATTAAACCATAGTTCTATTGGCTTTCTTCTTAGTTTCTTATCTTGACAATCCATTACTTGTTTAAACTCACAATGGATTTTAAATCACTAGTGTCTCCCAAGTCATAAGAAGGTGAGTTCCTAGAAACTCTCCCACTACAACAAGGTACTGTGAATTATGTCTAAGAAAACTAAATGGTATTAACCTCTTTGGTTGTGACAAGACAACAGAGGTAGTGGGATCATCATATGTCAAATAAGATGATAGAACACTTTTGGAATCAAGAAAAATTATCTCCTTTATATGCTACTTTATTTTCAGACTTAGTCATTTTCTTAGAAAAGTAGTATTTGTTTAAACAAACACTTTCTTATCTATTGACTATGGGATGGTCCACCCCTAATCACTTAGAATAGCTAACAAATCATGGTTAACAGTTCTAGCTTTTCTTAAGATTTTGATTAGGTGATCCATGAATCTAGTAATGATTTACATTAAGTATACAACCATTACATCATTCTGAAATTGTATTACCATAGAAGGAATTAAGCAACGACTAGTAACTAATCATCAACATGCAACTCGAAATTTCTGGGGAGGTAAGTTTGGATATAATTCCAAAATCAATTTAATGATCTTTGAACTGCATATCTACTAACTATTTCTCCACCCCTATCAGTTCGCAAGATCTTTAACCACTTACCTTAATGGTTTTAACCATTGCTAGAAATTAATGAAATATTTAAACATTTCAAATTTCTTGCTAAAAGGTATAATCTAGAGTTATCGTTTTAAGAATACAACGAAAAACTCATATTCACCCCTGAATGTACATCCATCTGTGAATGAGATGAACTACTTTCAGTGGATATAGGCATATTAACTCTTTGCAGAGATTGATCTTGTCAAATCCACTATGAACAAGATACAAATGTCATAGATTAAAAGAAATGTGGTAGTGTCATTTGTGAATTTTTCACTAAGTAAGGGCGAAATTGTAAAGAAAGAGTTTTAGGTGCATATTTGTTAATTATGATACTTTGTATGGTTCAATTAATAAATATAATAAACGACAATATTATTTGATAATTATTTATAGTTATTAAATAGTTAGAATTGGCATTTAAATGGTTGAATTTGAAAATTGGCGTTTTGAGAAAATCAGATGCAGAAAAGATAAAACTGCAAAATTACAAAAAGTGAGGCCCAAATCCACATGTATAGGGCCGGCCACTTTTGTAGGGTTTCCCTCTGATATTTTCATTATTTTAATGCCAAAGAATTCAAACCTAACCCTAGTGGAATGCTATAAATAGATAGTGAAGGCTTCTAAAAATTAAAAACTTTTCTTCTAACTTTTCATTCAGAAAAACTGAGCCTCTCTCTCTCTCCCTATCTTTAGCCGCCGCCTTGCTCTCTTCCTTCCCTCTTCAATTTTGAAATTCTTAGTGTGAGAGTAGTGCCTACACACAACAAGTGATACCTCAATCACAGTGAGGAAGATCGTGAAGAAAGACTTTCAGCAAGAAGGAGTTTCAGCACTAAAGAATCAGAGAAAGAGATCCAGGTTCAGATATTGATAATGCTCTACTACACAAAGGAATCAAGGGCTAGATATCTGAACGGAAGGAGTCATTATATTCCGCTGCACCCAATGTAAGGTTTCCTAAACTTTATATGTGTTTATTTTATCGTTTTAGAAAGTTCATATTTAGGGTGTTAATCAACATACTTGTCAGTAGATCTAAGATCCTGGTAAAATAATTTCCAACAACTGGCCTCAGAGCCATGGTAATTGATTTGCTTGCAAGAAATTTGGACTTTAAAACGATTGTTTGATGTTTTGGATGGTATCATGTTGTATTGAGTGTTATTTGATGAATTGATGTTTGTGAATTTTCGTGAAAAATAATTGACTACCTGTTTCTGAAATTATTTTTATTGGATATTATGGAAAAAATTAAGCAAGTTACTTTTTTACAGAACTCAATTTCGATTTAATTTGAATTAGTTATGATTTTTTGAAGTTTCGAAAAAATCGGGGTTGAGCTGAAGGCCTCCTTCGCGCGCGGATTTCATGCAAATCCTCCAGCCGCTGATTTTTCACGCCCAAACACCCCTCCTGCGAGCGCGGACGGGTATGCACAGCATCCCGTCCGTACAGCTCACAATTTTTTCGTTTTTCTTCGATTTTTCATGCTTTTTCATGGATTTAACTTCCGATTTTTTGTGTAGTTCTGTATTTATACATTTACTATTCCTAATTCAATTCTAATTATCATAATTAAATTTTTAAATATTTTTTAAATTTAATTAATGATATTAGTGTAATTTGAATTTGAAAAATAGTAAATATCTATCTTTTTTGCTTAATTATCTATCTTATTTTTAACTTTGATTATATCTTATCTTATTTTTAAATTTAAGGTCAGATTTTAAATTTTTAAATTAAATCTTTTTTTAAATAATTTGACCTTATTTAAATTTAAAATGAGATAACTATAATCATGTAATTTTAAATAGATGTAAGATATTTTTGCTAACTTTTAAATTTTGTTATTTTATTTATTTAAATTACATTTAAAATCTTAAAAAAATATTCATTTATCTTTTTTAATTTTTTATTTAATTTTTATTTATAAAATAACATTAAATTTTAAAAATTAGTTAGCAAATTTTGAAATGATATTTAGGTTGGTTGAAACCTAATTTTTCAAAATTGTAGGTTTAATTTTAAATATTTATTTTAAAATTTCGAATTTTTCTTTGAATTTTTTTTTAATTTTCGAAAATAATTTTTTTATTTAATTAATTATTTTTTTCGAAATTATTTATTTAAAATTAAATAAATCCTACATCCAACTATCCAGCTAACCTTGTTGCAGGAGTATGTGTTTTAGCTTGTTTGTAAGTTTTCAAAACCTATTATTGCTTGATTACAAATAGCCATGGTTTAACTTTTTGCCAAATCTAATGATCTGATGGCTCCCTTGGTCAAGTCAATAATTTGTAACAGGTATATTTACAATCTTCTTTGATCTGTGTATGACCTAGCAACATGATAGGACCCATCCAAAGTGTGCCTGTGTGAGCCTATGTGTTTAATTTCATTGTAGATGCATATAGGTTGCTGTTGCTAAATAAAATGTCATAGTTCTTGATAGATTTTATTTAGGCCCATTTAGTTTTTGGGCTTAGTCAATTAATAACAGTTGTTCATTTTAAGGTTAAATTCCTCTCTTTTGGGCCTTGTGTGAGAGTTGGGAGCCATAGTAGTGGGTACGACATACTGAACCCAGCACCCCCTCACATGAACCACCCGGATTGTGAAGGCCCATTTGCCTGATTTGAATAACTGTACTAGGTTAATTAAACTAGTTTAACCTAATAAAATTGATTAGCAACATAATTAATTGCATTTATTTTGAAATTAATTTAAGAAAATTATAGTTTAAAGAATATTTTATTCTAAGCTAAACTATAAGTATTTTCTTGTATTTAATTAAATATAGAATTATAACCATCTAGATTCTTTCTGAAGCTTAATTTAAATTTTTCATTAAATATTCCTATTTAAGTTGATATTTAGTTATCTCTAACTAATCAACTTAAATCTGAATATCTTTTGGATTTAAAATTTCAAAATTAAGTTGAGGAATTTTAGGCATTGGTTATTAAGATTCTTTAGATATTTTTTAAGTTAATATTTTTTCGAATATTAACTTAAAATGGAATATTTTAGATATTTTTTAAGTTAATATCTTTTTGAAAATCAACTTAAAATGGAATATTTTTAAATTAAGTGGTTACAACTTAATTTTTGATATTTAATTAAATTTAAATTTTAAAATATTTAAGTTCTAGATTTTTTTTCTAATACAACTTAAATTAGACATTTTTTTAAATTTTGTGGAAAAGATACTTAATCAAATAAGATATTTTCTAGATAGTTATTTCTAGACTACTTAATATTTCTAATATTAAATAGGAAAATATTATACATTGTGAAATTAATTATTTAAATAATTAATTTTGGTACAATTTATTTTAACTATATTTTTCCTAGTATTAAACTAGAGATTTATAATTAAGCATTCTCTACACTTAATTATTTATTTCTTGAATTTAATACATTTAATTAATTTGAAAAATTAAATATCTAAGTTGATTTTCATCATGATACTTAAATATTTCTTTTTCATGACACTTAATTAAATAGAAAATTATTTTAGTTGAAATTTATTTTATTAATCAAATTTTGAAATTGCATTTCTTAAATGCTGGAATTTTGAATTTTATTTGAAAAATAGATTAAAGTTGTAAATTATTTATTTTAATTTTGGACCAACTTAAATCAATAATTTTTTCATTTAATTGATTAATTTAAAATAAATAAATTAAAGTATATTATTAGAAATTGAATTAATTAGTCAAAGGAAATCTAGATAGGTGATATTTTTTGCTTGAAGTATTTTTCTAGAGTATTTAATTAAATAGAAAATTAATATTTAAGTTGATTTTCATCATCATACTTAAATATTTGAAATTTTTCTTATATATTTAATTAAATAGGAAAATTATATTTTTTGTTGTAAATTAATTTTATTAATTAATTTGGGCCAACATTAAATTAGAATAATTTTTCCAGGATTTATTTTTTATTTTAATATGCAATTTCGAAAATTGTATTCTTAAATACTTTAATTTTTTGAAATGCAATATATATTTATAGATAATTAAATTTGAGTTGTAAATTAATTTAAATTAATTTTGTAACAACTTAAATTGAATATTTTTCTAAATATTTATTGGAAATTATTACTAAGATGGAAATAATTCATATTATTTTCGTATCCATCTAAGAAAATTTATAAATATTAAATTAAAATTTTTATTTAGAATTTTTCATTCTAAATTAATATTTTAATTAAATAAATATATATTTAAAATAAATAGATTAAATAAAGAGAATCAAAGAAAATACAACTCTCTTTAAATAATGAGCTTTATTATTAAGATATTCGATCTCCATTGTTGGTTTTACATCGCGTTTGTTTTAGTGAGGAATCCTCCCTAATGGAGGAACGTTCATTAGCAATTTCGCACCGTTTAATCTCGAAAGATAAGTAGTTTGTAAGTGTTTTATATGGTATGGATCACCCTAATGGTGGCGACCATATTTGACTTACAAATTGCGAAACAATGGTGGAAGCTCATAAGATAGAATTGCCTTGATTCTCGCATAAACGGGACAACGCTGAATTCCAATCTTGATCGAATAAAAGGTTGCTAGAATGTTTAATATTTTAGATGAGCTGACAACTCTATTCAATGGATGGTAGCTTTGACTCTCGCCTAAACGGGACACTAATATCAGTTTGTTGAAAACCTTGGAAATTATATAGGATTGTATGTTTTAGTATTTTCACTTGTCATTCCTACTTGCTATATGTTTAATAATTTCTGAATTGTGTATGAATTTATATTGAACCATGTTATTTTCTGTTATTAAGTTGTAGTTTAATTTCGAATCTTCATTGTTGGTCTAACTTGGTTTGTTTATCTAATGAGATAAATCCCTAGTGGATTTTCACCATTAGACATACATAATAGTGTTAGATCTCGAAAGATAAATATTGTATATGCGACATCTAGCTGTTCATCAATAGATGACACCTTAGACTAGTATTTTTACAATATGAAACAAGAAGATTGTATAAATAAGGTTACTTTGACTTTCGCTAATCGAAGCATCGTTGGATTCTTATTTAATCAACGAAATTATCCTAATTCCTCTTAACTTATTCATTTCGAAAAGCTCAATAACATATCATTGGATGAATGGTCTATAAATCATTTCATGTCATTCTATATTTTCTCTTAAGAAATTAAATGAAGCATATGATTATAATCCCGAAATTCTATTCCCAATTGATATAAATCCTCAATCTTAGAAATCTCCTACTTGTATGGGCAAATCAGACTTAGAATTAAATTAATAGTGGTGGTCCAAGATAGAATTACTCATTATATTTGGTATAAATTTAAGTCTTTGACTTTAATTTTAGATTCCAAACAGAAATTTTCTTATATTTCTAATTCTAGGATGCAATACAGTTACACCTTCACAAGGGTTTAATATCTATCTTCTATTAATGGTTATAATCCTAATTTGATCAATGATCCTCTATATGAATGATTTACACTGTAAAGGGATTAGATTACCGTTACACCCTACTATGTATTTTATCCTTAAAACACTTAACCCCGTATAAGTGATATTTCAGCTTATGTGAAATGAGTACTCCACCATTTATTTTTGTTTGGTCAAGCTCGAAGGAGATCATCCTTTAATTACTATTCGCCAGATAGAAGCTATAGATTCCATGTTTATGCTAGCGCTCCCACTCAATTGCAGTACCGTGTTCCCAAAATGTACGTATCACCCTGACCTAAAAGTAGGCTTAACTAACAAATCAAAGAACACGAATAGCCTCCTGAGATTGAGCCTAATCATAACAGGATTAAGATCATTTGATCTAGGATCAACTAGGCGATATTGACTTGAATAGATATTACGGTAAGTTTATAAATCTAAGTCAAAGTTCAATATCGGTCCCTTTGATGCATACTCCATGCATCCAACCTGAGCTTTACTTTAACCTAAGTCAAGTAAACTCTTGTTGTAGATTATCATATCAGTAAAACCTTGTGTCTGATAAATCTAGGAAACTTTATTCACATAGTCAAGTTTACTTTCCAAAGTGTTGACAACACAATAAACAGGATCAAGTATGTGAAAAGGGTTTCAGATGAATTTATAAATCAAATAAACAAGCAATTGATAAGGTGAACCAAAACATACACAAATGAATGAAAAATACTTCTGTTTCTTTATTGATATTGAATAAAATAGATTACATTGAAATGGAGTTTTATTTAGGGCATAAAACCCAACAGTTTTATATTTTATTAGTGATACAAAATCTATGGTCTCACAAAATAGTCTCAGACAATGGAAAGCAATTTGATTGCGAGGAATTTACTGACTTCTGCAACCAACACGGAGTAGTGAAAAGCTTCTCCGCGGTAGCCAGGCCTCAAACAAACGGCCAGGCGGAAGCGGTCAATAAAATCCTAAAAGTCACCTTGAAAAAGAAGCTGCTGGCCTGCAAAAATAACTGGCCTGAAGAATTGCCAAGGGTATTATGGGCCTACCGGACGACCCCCAGAACCATGACCGGCCACTCGCCTTTCTCAATGGCGTACGGTTGTGAAGCAATGGTCCCGCTAGAAACATTATTCCCATCCCACAGGAGAACGACTTACGATCCTGCCACTAATTAGGCACTGCTCCAAGAAGCTTTGGATCAAGTCAAAGAACTCCGGGATGAGTCTCAAATACGGATGGCTGCTTATCAAAAGAAGGTGACCAAATATTTTAACTCTAAGGTTAAAAACAGAAAATTCGCTATTGGGGATATGGTCCTAAGAAGGGTTTTCCCAGCCAACCAAGAACCCGGAGTGGGGGTACTTGGACCAAATTGGGAAGGACCATATGAGATCGAGGACGAGATCGGCTCCGGCACTTACAAACTAAAAAGAATGGACGGAACCACCGTCCCAAGAGCCTGGAATGCCGATCACCTCAGAAAATATTACCAGTAGCGAAATAAAACTTAGACTTTGTTCAAAGGGTTTGTACCGTCCAAATGAATACCTCCTCTATATATTAAATAAAACTGAGTGCCATAAAAACAAAGTTTCTATGCCACTCAGGGGGTACTAGGGTATACCGCACGGACAAACAGAAAAACAAACTAAGTAAAATATCCTGACCCAAAGGGCAGGTCAGAAAGTATGCACAAAAAATAAAAAGCATAAGGTGAACCAAAACATAGTCAAGTTTACTTTCCAAAGTGTTGACAACACAATAAACAGGATCAAGTATGTGAAAAGGGTTTCAGATGAATTTATAAATCAAATAAACAAGCAATTGATAAGGTGAACCAAAACATACACAAGTGAATGAAAAATACTTCTGTTTCTTTATTGATATTGAATAAAATAGATTACATTGAAATGGAGTTTTATTTAGGGCATAAAACCCAACAGTTTTATATTTTATTAGTGATACAAAATCTATGGTACTTTAATCTCTGCAAAGAGATAACACCACATAAACACTTAGAATTTAAAATTCAATGTTTATGAATAATTGTTTCTTAAGAATTTATTAAGATTTTGTTTAATAAAAAGATCTTTTGATTTGATAGCGGCGGAATAAGTTATTTAATATATGCAGTTCAAAGATCTTTTATATCTATTGAACTCTAGATTACATTCGAAACTCCAAAGAATTTCTATAACACTTAGGGGTTGAAAAAGTTATTGATAAATGTAGTTCAAACTTCTTGAACTCTAGACTATACTCAATACACCAGAGAATCTCTATGACACACATATTTTGATTAGACATGGATATAATATAATAAACGAAATGGCAAACTATTAGAACTTATTCTTGATCTTGTAAGTGTTCCAATAAATATGTTACTATTGTAATAGTAAATAGATGCGAGTAAAGTCCATGAACATAGAATCACGATACCTTATCTTCGTGGGAAGATTTTAAAATTCTAACCCATTATTATTTGGATGACACTAGTGATTAGCCTACTATGTTATGTTCAAGATAGGAACTTTTAAAATTAAACAAAGAAAAGATAATCTAACCATTCATATGCATAGTAATAACTTATCAAAATTATGAGGATAAGATAGGAAATTTATGCAAAGTTTATTCGAAAGACTCAAGCACAATTCCTATTCC
The DNA here is from genome assembly GCF_029168945.1 of Cannabis sativa. Classification (NCBI taxonomy): domain Eukaryota; kingdom Viridiplantae; phylum Streptophyta; class Magnoliopsida; order Rosales; family Cannabaceae; genus Cannabis; species Cannabis sativa. The sequence goes on along the minus strand of NC_083603.1, from coordinate 78,310,034 downwards.
TTATGAAACGTTTTATGGTTTCTATAATGATTACTCAATATTAAGCAAGTATTTTGCATCAATGTTTATACAAGAATGCTATGTTGATGACTTAGTTTAGAAGGAACTTAATGTTTCTATACTAAGATAAAATGTCACAACAAGATGTCCCTAAGTATCAATAGTAAGAGATTAAAGACACACTTCTGCATGCATTTAACCAGACTCCTACTGTTGAGTAGGAGCCATCAAAGATGTAATCAAACAAGGAACATTGAGAGACAATCAAGAAAGAATCTCTAAAAGTGACCTATATGTTAGATGATAGGGGTGTATATTAGAATCCTTATATCTACACCAACTCATAACTTTATATTAGAGATGATGGTTACTTTGGGAGTGGAAGAATTATTCTACAAGGATGTAAAAACCCATCTATAATAATTTAGTTCCACCAGTGAGGCTTTTCAAAAAGCACTAGAAAGTTATTCAAACTGAAGAAAGTTCTCAACTGGTTTTTATCTCTATTCCATTTTAGATAGAATTATAGATGGGTCTTCTGTATATTCAGATGCACTTATCATACAGTAAAGAATTCAACATCCCTAGAGGAGTAATACATACAGAAAAGTGATGTTGCATAATGTTTTATGAACACAATTGAAGTAATGGTAGAGATAGCAGTTGCTTACGATAACCATACAGTTTTTGTTATTTGGGTATAGTCAGATATGCTACACTTGATATGGACATCAAGATAATAGATTGATTGAAATGCACTTCTTGTTTTATGGTAGTGTAAGTGGGAGATTGTTGGAATTTTATGTCCAAAATAAGACCCAGTTCAATATAATCGTATTTGTTATCAACAAAAGATTAGAAGTCATTTATGTTTACGTGTATTTTTCATGCTTATGGTTTAATATACAATTTTTATTAAATCCAGAACATATTGTAACTCACAATTATAGTGATGTCAACACAGTGGAAGGTAATTGTGATTATATTTTCAAAAGATTATGTCCCATGATTCATCAGTGCACTGGATTTACATTAATGTGATACTCAGTAATAAAGTTTACTTACACTTTGGATAACCGTTATGTCCTTTCCAGGGCATTGGCAGAGTATACTAGTATTGGAAGTATGGAGTATACAATTGACTAGACCGATATTGAACTTGGTAAAGATATCATAAACTTAGCATTATATCTTTCTAAGGAATATCTCTAGTTGATCTTAGATTAAAAGATCTTAATACTGATATGGTTAGGTTTGATCTCAAGAATGTTATTTATGTTCTTAGAGTTGTTCGCTAAAGCTTACCAATTGGTTCGGGTAACACATACATCTTGGGATCATGATATTACAATTAAGTGGGAGCGCTAATCATAGATACGGAATCTATAACTTTTATCTAGATATAGAAGTGAAATGATGATTTCCTTCGATCTTCACTTAATAGAGATAAATGGAAGAGCTCTTATTTCTGTAATTATATTAGTTTACTAAATTATAACTTATAGGAAGCTAAGTATTTTAAGGATAAAATACATTGAGGGGTAGAACGGTAAATTCGTCCCTACTCGATGTAAATCATCTATAGAGGATCTTTGATTATTTGGATTAGAACGATGGATAATTCATAGCGTATCTATATCTTGCAACACATAGAGTGTTCTATATAATTAATAGTACAATTCCGAATCTATAGTGGCGCAAGGAGGAATTAATAAGTTAAAGAATTTACTTGGTAAATTCTAGTTCTACTTATTGGAAGCTTGATTGTATAGGCCCATGGTTCCCACACTAGTTGAGATAATGCTTCTTGTAGACTCAGCTAATTGATTTTAATTACTCAATTATAATTCTAAAAGTAGACTATGTCTTATTTATGAATTTTCATTAAGCAAGGGATTAATTGTGAAGAAAAGTGGTTTTAGGATGTATTTGTTAATTAAGAGAATTTATTAAGTCTAAGTCTAATTAATAAATAAGTTAAATGACAATTATTTTTTATAATTAATTTTAATTATTAAATAAATAGCTTTGAAATTTAAAGGATTAAAATTAGAAAATATGGCATTAGTGAAAGAAAAGATAAAGTGTTGAATAAAATGGAAAAATTCTAACTAGTGGGGCCCATGGCCAACCACTTTAAGGAGAATTTTAGCTAATTTTTTATCTTTTCTAATTCCATATAATTTAAATCTAACCCTAGGAGAAATCCTATATAAGGAATAAGATGGTTCTCATTCTCATCCAACCTACCAATCTAAGTTAACCTAGTTTTCATTCTTTGTTAGACAACTAGAAACTTGAGAGCCTCCTTCTATATAATTTGAATTTCCCTCTCTTTCTCTTCATATTTTTCGTCCCTATAGTGAAAGAGTACTTGCCCACACATAGCAAGTCAAGTACTCAATCATAGTGCGAAAGACTGTGAAGAATCCAACACTTGAAGGAGAATCGGGCTCAGATCTTGATAATACTCTGCGACAGAAGGGAATAGGGGTTAGAGATATAAGTGGAAGGAGACATTTTATTTTGCTGCCACCAATGTAAGGTTTCTTAACTTTATATGTGTTTAATTCCATTGTTTTAGAGAATTCATGGTTTGGGTGTTCATCAACATACATGTTAGCAAATCTTGATCCCGATAAAATAATCCCCAACACATAGACCTATAGAGCCACCACCTGTCGCTGATAGGACATACCATGACCCTGCTTGGAGCAATTTAAATAATGCGGGAAACCAATCTCCTTCGTCAAATTATCCTCATAAGTCCAACGATTCTAGGCCTTGTGACCTTGAAAGGGGGAAGGGACCTCCAGTCAACTTTGGGGGAGGGACCTAGAGGCTCTACCGTGAAACTAGAGGGTATGAGATTAAGAGAGTAAGGACAAATGAACCACTCCACACTTAGAATTATTTCCAAGATGAAAGGGGTATTTTGTGTAGGCACTTCTCTCACGACCCTGATGGCTAGCTGTATGAGTACTTCCCTCGAGTTCATGGGGAAAAGTTGAACCTGAGCAATCAATTCAACTCTCCTTGTACTTGTGACCCTGTGGAAGACTATTTTGAGGGGAAGACTCACTATAGTGCCCTAGACGACCACTCTCGCAGTAACCAATCCAAGGACGATTCTGTCGTCATACAAGAGAAAGCCCTAGCATTGCCTTCACAACCCCGTGGTCAAGAGGCAGCAACCAAACCTAGGTCACCGAATATCTACGATCAACTTGGGAAATAGAAAGACCTATGTGACACCTTGAACAAAAGATGATTGGTGGAAGCAAGAGCTTCTAGCGGTGACCCCATCAACTAGGCAACTGAAGACCCAACTGGGATGCAAACTACCACCCGTGGTATCAATAGGCCCGAGTTTGATTCCCTAGCTACCCTAGTGAAGGAATCACAACTGTAAAGCTATCAATGTTTGAATTAGATTAAGAGCGACACTCACCACTCTTAAATCGAATTAGATCTTTGGAGATTTGTCCTAAGTTTAAGAATCTCACCTGACATCAATACACCAGGTAAGAAGACCCATTGTCTCATATCCACTATTTTGAAGTACAGACCAATTTGCATGGAGTAAGAGATGGCGTTTGGTGGATAACTTTCTTGCCATGTTGACACGCCTAGCTCAGCAGTGGTACCTCAAGCTTGCTCCTAGATTTATCGATTCATGGAAAGAGCTTGTGGATGATTTTGTAAGTCATTTCGCTCCATTCTAAAAATGCCAGATCGAACCTAGTGATCTAGTAGATGTAAAGCAACAAGACGACGAATCCCTCAAGGACTACATACAACAGTTCTTAGAGGAAGCCACTAAGATCAAAATACTTAGTGAGGATGCAAGGATCATGGCTCTCATAGCCGGACTCAAGGAGATGAGTCTTCTTTGATCATACTTTCGTCTCAAAGCAGTCTACACCATGAACAACTTTGTGGATAGAGCCGATGCCTTTATAAAACTTTAAGAAGCTATTTCTCAAGCCAAGAGCTCAAAAAATAAGAAGAAGAAATTGCCAAACTCTGCTGCTCTTGACACTTAAACATAGAAGGAAATGGGGAATTAGAAAAGTATGGGGGAAAGAGACTAAGTAATGGTGAAAAACAGGCTAACTCTTTTGGCAGAGAGAAAGCCAGAATTGGAGATAGATCCATTAAGGAGTATGAGCCTAGATTTACAACTTACTCTATTTTCTTAGGCCCAAGAGAAGAAATATTTGAGGCAACTCTGTCACAGTGTCGTACCGCAAGCCTCTTCCATTCAAAGAGTTAGTGAAGAGAGATACGAACAAGTTCTGTTACTACCAAAAAAATTACAGTCACTAATGAGTGTCATTAGTTACAGGATGAGATAGAATTCTTGATTTGACAAAAGAATGCTACCCTCTAGTGGTATGTCAGGCCAGAAGTGCCAACAGGAGGCAACGCTCCTCTCCAACCTACAATAGTGGCAGATTGACTTGATGTCGTAGTTAGAGATCTGCATATTGCCTGTAATTTAAGAAAAGATTTGGAGAGGTATGCAAGATCTTCGCGACATGAGCCAAGATCAATGACGTTAGAGGTTGTGGAGAGGCCTCCAAAATCTCTACGCTTCGAGTGTGATCCAACTTGGAGAATCTAATTCGGACCATGTCCACTACCCTCAAAATAACCCACTCGTTATTGAGGTGCAGATAGCCAATATGATGGTGTCTAGAGTAATGATTGATGAAAAAGTATCGTCAAACATTCTTTTCAAACAAACCCTAGAGTGAATGGGTTTGTCCTTAAAAGACCTGATGCCATGCGACTAGCTCATGTATGGCTTCAGTGGGGTTAGAATTGCTCCGTATGGTAAGATCAAGCTACTGCTAACTGTTGGCACCGGCCCGAGGTAGAATAACATTATGGAAACTTTCATAGTGCTCAACACCAAGTCTCTATAGAACATGATGATTAGAAGGCCAGCACTATATGACCTCTGAGTCATCTTGTCCATCTACCATCTATTTGTTAAATTTCTAATAGCAGTTGTCATTGGTTGCCTCCTTGGTAACAAAAGAGTTTCCCACGAGTGCTACAAAATCTCCCTCACACTCGCAAAGAAGCTATTTATAATTACATAGTAGGCAGTTAATTACAAAGTTGACTGTGATCTTTACAATGTTTCTTTCCTAAAATCATGAGGTCTGATTACATATCACGTAGTATAAATGCGGTTATTATTTGAAAATCACGCAGCTGTAATTTTCCCGCTTTTACCGAGTCAAAATGATCGTGTGTTTAAATACGTCTTTAATTGTAGCGTTCTGGGATGTCTCGATAGGAACTTGGTTCCAATGGCCTTGATAGCGAGCTAGAGCCTTTTTTTCCTATCTTTCCGAGGTCGACAATGTACGCCTAGTTGCTTCTTTGTTTGAGAGCTTAACGTTTCATTGTAACAATCACAGTTCTTATGAACAGAGAATTTCTAAAGGCTCATTTGAATGTTTAGCTTCAGACTCGTCAAGATTGTAAGTCTCACTGAAAAGATATCTGAAGTTAACTGGTGGAAGTTACAGGAATGAGCCTTCCTATAGCGAGATAGGCACTTCGCTTATTGAGTCCACTCGAATGTTATACTTAGTTTGGGCATTTTACACCAAGTGTTTTCACAGTCGATATGCGTTGTTTTCTCCTTCCCAGATGTAACGAGGTTGATGCCTTGCTTTATACATTCAATGACATATGGTTTTTCTTTAATACACTAAATAACAATTTGTATATCTTTTCCTCGCATTAAACCTTACAGTCAGCGAGTTGCAAGTATACTCAGCTACTTACGCAATTAATGAGTTATTCCATTAAAAGTGATTTTATTGATCTATATTTCCTTTATCTTGACACGTGTCCTCTACTGAAATGGTAGCCGAATTTCGGGTATGACAGTTAGTTAAATAATAATTTAATTATATTAATATCTTATTTCACATTTGTTACATGGACATTTTTTGTTTTATTTAATTATTTATTCAAAACTTTTTTTTTTAACAAACCTGTTGCCCCTGAATTCTCCCATTATACGTGGACCAGTCAAGTAGGGACACGTGGATCAGATAACTTGTAAATATTTGATAAGTCTTTGTACGCCACAAGGAAGCACCCTGGGCATAGGTCCCGGAGGAGGTACCCGGAGTACAAGGTACTCCCGGAAGCTCGCATAACAAGAAGCCTCTCCGGGATGTGTCAGGCCTCTCCTGAGCAATCAAGTCGCATTTAATGCCGCATGGGAGGAAGCGTGTTGGGACTGTAACACGCAAAAAAGTCTGACGGCACAACCCCCAAACAGCAGCGCCACAGTAATGATCATTTAAGTCTAGCGACGGCTACTCTGCGAAGAGTCACGTCAATCACAAGGCAAAAAGGACATTCCTTATAAAAACCCTACAGCACCTAGGGATTTGACCATGCAACACCCATGGTATATTCATTGGGAATACCCAACTTTATGGACACTTACAGATACGTTTGTAAGGACAATCCTAGGGATTACCCCACCAAAACACTATAAATACACCCTCAAAACTCATTTAATGGGGTCGAGAATCTTGGGTTGCATATAAGCAAGAAGAGCAAATACTCACCAAGAACATTCTCTGTATTTATGAGGATAACATTCCCTCAAGTGTGGAATCTGTATTAAATACATCCATTAATAACAAAGACTCGTGGACTAAGGCTCATTAACGCCCCAACCACGTAAAAATCCTCATCTCGCTTTCTTACAGCTCAATACTATAATTATATTTTAATAGTTGCCGAAAATCTCGGTCAACATTTTGGTGCTTTCATTATGAGTTGAGGAAAGCTGCTACATAACAAGCATTTGACTTCACAAGAATGGTGTAGACAAGAAGTACACGTCAGCCTCGCCCTCTAGAAGATGCTCAAGATCCAAATGAGGAAGATGTGGCCTCAAGAGCGGCAGAGGAGTCCGAGGAAGAAGAAGAAATAGTCCCCGACGAGGACTACGAGGGGAACCTCGACGAGTATGCCTATGACGAAGGAAGTTACTCAGAGCAGGTGCTTCTCAGACAAAAAGCTATCGATCATGAAGCCGAGATCGAAGCTCAGAAAGCGCAAAACCAGAAAATGCAGGAAGTGATGCTAGCCATGCAGAAAGCCATGGAGGCAGCTGGTATTCACGTGCACCCCAAGGCAATGACCGATGGGCTCAACAGAGAGCCAGCGACGTCTTCGCCTAATTCCCAGCAGCAAAAATCTAGGGAACCTAGCCCTATAAGGTACCCTGCTGAGGAAAATCAGACAAAAAACCCTACTTCTACCCCTGGGCGAAAGGAAAAGGTGCAGGATCCGCGAAAGGTCCGCTCGGATTTCCCTAAAGGGAAAGGTCCGCAGAGGGGCAAGCCCCAAAAAGGGAGTCTTGGCCCTCAGGATCGAGGGGACCGAAAAAGCGTTTCTGTGCACCAGGAACCAGGGGGTAGAGGGAGAAGAGGACAGAGAGGTCCTCCCATTGATCTGAGAAATCAAATCAATGGGAATCAAGGTGACCTCCGGGATCACCTTGACCAAAAAAGATACGGGCCTGTGGTTTCCTCGGGTACGTTAAACGAAGGAATTATGGCAGAACTCGCCATACTTCGAAAAGACATTGCTCGAGTCTCCCGGAGGCAGAAGGGAGACGACTCCGACTCGGACAGCGAGGATCGGGAGCCATGTGCCAAGCACATCCTGGAGGCGGAGCTCCCTAAAAACTTCAAGATGCCCGAAATGGCGGCATATACCGGGAACTCCGATCCCAGTGACCACCTGTCGCGGTTCAACTGTGTCATGACAGTCATGCGAGTCAGCAATGATGCCAAATGCCTGTGCTTCCCCCTCACTCTGAGCGGGTCAACGGAGGAATGGTTCAAAAAGCTGGAACCAGGATCCGTGGGCGGTTGGAACAAACTCCAGACCAACTTCCGGAGACAGTTTGTCGCCGCCAGAAAGGTTAACTTGGAGGTTAGTGCCTTGACCAATATCAAGCAACTGCCCACCGAGACCCTGAAGAATTACATCAAGAGGTTCCGGGAGGAAGCCTCGAAGACCAAGAAGGTTGATGACGGACAACAGCTTGCACTTCTCCAAGCAGGAATCCGCACTGGGACTCCCTTCTGGAATGAATTGCAGCAAGAAGGGGCTGCTAGCCTCCAGGACTTCCAGAAAAGAGTCCAAAAGTATATCAAACTTGAAGAAGCCCAGATCGTGGCTTATGGAGGCTATTATCCCACCGGGATAGCAGGGTACATGCCCGGAGTATCGCCCTCGGGTGCTACCCCGGCCGCAACTCCACAGGTGAGTGGCATACAGTTCTCTGCTACCCCCGGGTACAGACAGGGCCAAGCTTTGGCGCCAGCATCTTCCCACTATGGCAACCCGTCCGGGGTGAATGGACAAGCTCCTTCACAGGCTGCCCCGACTGCTAGCTTAACAGGCCCTACCCAGGGGTCGGGGAGCAAAAGGTCCTCCAAAGGCAGCACCCGAACGGGAGAAAAGCGCCAGAAGAAGGGGTACACACCCCAATATACCCAGTACACGGAGCTATCGGACTCCCAGGAACGTGTGTACTTCGCCACTAGGCAAAATACGCACTACCGGAGACCACAACCATTGTACAAAGACAGCTCCCGGAGAGATCCGAGCAAAAGATGCGAGTACCACAACGATATTGGTCATAGCACCAATGAGTGTAAGAATCTCAAAGACGAGATTGAAAATCTAATCCGTTTGGGCCACCTCTATGAGTGGATCAAAAATAGGTTGCCCCACCTTAATCCGGGGCAGGTGGCTGGGGGTAGGCCCCAGGGAACACCAGGGGGTACAACAGGAGTATTGGCTCCAGCTGCTCCCGCAGGTGACGCCCAGCATATTCCCGGGCTACCGTCTCGGCCTAATGGGCGGGTAGCCATGATCTCCGGAGGTCCCCATATCGGAGGGAACACTCGTAAGGAGCGAAAACGATACGCCGAGGCCGCGAAACACAATGAGATATGGGAAGTTACTCAACTCCCAGCTCAAAGGCCTCGGCTGATGGACCAACCCATCACATTCACGGAAGAAGACGCCAAGACGGTGCGTTTTCCTCATCACGACCCAGTGGTCATAGAGACCCCCATCGCAAATAAAGTGGTGGCCACAGTCTTAATTGACAATGGAAGTTCCGTGAACCTGCTCTTCAAAGAAGCCTTCACTGCTATAGGGTTGACCGACCGGGACCTCACGCCTAGTGGGTCACAACTCACAGGGTTTAACGGGACGACGCTTATCCCGATGGGAAAAGTAAGGCTCCCGGTTACCCTGTGCCCGGATACCCCTCAGAGCACATTCAAGTATTGCACCTTCGTGGTAGTAGACTGTCCGACAGCCTACAATGCGATCCTCGGCCGACCGGCCCTAGTGGACTTTGGTGCAATCACTTCAATCCGACACTTGTGCCTAAAATTCCCTACCCAGGAAGCCGGAGTCGGAACTGTGAGGGGAAATTAAGGGGAAGCCAGGCAATGTTACAATGTTGCCACCCACCTACCCGTACTTATGGTCCGGGAGTCCCCTGAAATAGAGAAGGCTGAAGAGGATGAGTTGGACCCTCGCATAGGGTCCGAAAGGGTCGTGGAACAAATGGAGGACATCGAAGAAATACCAGTGTGCGACGACGACTCCACCAAACTACTCCGGATAGGGAAGAACTTGGATCCGGAGGAAAAGGACAAAATAATAAAAACACTGAAGGGCGCCATCGACATCTTTGCATGGCGCCAAGAAGACATGACCGGCATAAGCCCTCATGTCATCACACATGTACTCAATGTCAACCCGGACATGCCTCATGTACAGCAAAAGAGACGCCCGCTCGACTCGGTGAAAGCCGAGGCCTTAGAGAAAGAGGTGGACAAACTTTTGTCCAGCGGCATGATCCGCGACGTATACTATCTGGAAATGGCTGGCCAATCCGGTCCTGGTGCCCAAGCCGAACGGGACTTGGCGAGTTTGTATAGACTTCACTGATCTAAACAAAGCTTGTGCAAAGGACTGCTTCCCGCTACCCAGGATCGACCAAATGGTAGACGCCACGTCCGGATTTAAACTGTTGTCTTTCATGGATGCCTATGCTGGGTACAACCAAATAAAAATGCATACGGCAGACCAAGAATGCACTAGCTTCAGGACCGATAAGGGGGTATACTGCTACCTAGTCATGCCTTTCGGACTGAAAAACGCCGGAGCAACCTATCAACGAATGGTTAACCGGATGTTTAAAAGCCTCCTGGGACGAAACATGGAGGTATACGTGGACGACATGCTCGTCAAATCCAAAGCATGCAACAGCCATGCAAGCGACTTAGAAGAATGTTTCGAAGTCGTCCGGAGATACGATATGAAGCTCAACCCGAAAAAGTGCACCTTTGGGGTCAAGTCAGGAAAATTCCTGGGTTTCATAGTCAGTTAAAGGGGGATTGAAGCAAACCCGGAAAAAATCCAGGCTCTCCTAGACATGCCATCCCCCAAAAAGCATAAAGACGTGCAAAGCTTGACCGGAAAGGTAGCCGCACTGAGTCGCTTTATCTCACGATCCACGGACAAGTGCATATCCTTCTTCAACGTGCTAAAGAAATGCCAAAAGTTCGAATGGTCGGATGAATGCGAGGAGGCATTCAAGAGGTTAAAAGACCACATGGCCAAACCCCCTATCCTATCGAAACCCGTCCTTGGAGAAGACTTGTTTCTTTACTTGGCCGTCTCCGAGCACGCGGTCAGCGCTGCCCTGGTCCGGGAGGAAGAGAAAACTCAGCATCCCGTATACTATGTTAGTATGCGCATGATAGGGGCTGAGACAAGGTACCCAGTCATTGAAAAATTAGTATTCTGCCTCCTGATGGCGTCAAGGAAGCTGAGGCCATACTTCCAAGCCCATCCAATCAAAATCCTAACCAATCATCCGCTCCGGCAAGTTCTCCAGAAGCCTGAAGCATCCGGAAGACTCCTCAAGTGGGCGATGGAGCTAAGTCAATTCGACTTACGCTACGTCCCCCGGATTTCCATAAAAGGCCAAGCCTTGGCAGACTTCATCACCGAATGCAATGAAGCCGAGGCAACAGCAAATACGCCGGTACCACCAATCCCCACCTGGAGGGTATTTGTAGACGGAGCTTCTAATGAGAACGGGTCAGGAGCCGGAGTGGCTATGATATCACCAACTGGACTGCGGCTCCAGGCAGCCGATTTGACTTTACAGCTTCAAACAATGAGGCCGAATATGAAGCCTTGATAGTAGGGCTGAAATTGGCAAAAGTTGTAGGAGCCAAAAGAGTAGAAGTCTACAGTGACTCTCAACTGGTCGTAAACCAGGTTTCCGGAGAATACCAAACTCGCGGCGAGCGGATGGCCGCATACGTAACAATAGTCCGAGAATTGCTCCACGAGTTCGCGGACTATAAGATAGAAAGAATCCCCCGAGAAAAGAACGCTCACGTAGACTGTCTGGCTAAGTTAGCCTCGGATAGCGAAATCGAAGAGCTGGGGGTAGTACCAGTGGAACGCTTGGCAGAGCCAAGCATCAAAATAAAAGAGACCACGCTAACGGTTGGGCAAGAACCCAGCTGGATGGTCCCCATCATAAAATACATAACCACAGGTGAGTTGCCCCAAGAGAGGGCACTGTCTCGAAAGATTCAGTATCAGGCTCATCGTTATGTAATGATGGACCAAATTCTCTACCGGAGAGGACTCAGCATGCCTTATTTAAGGTGTGTATCGGACCCTGAAGCTAGACAAATCATGCTAGAGGTCCATGAAGGGTTCTGTGGAGATCATACGGGAGGGCCCAACCTCTCAAAGAAAATATTAAGGCAAGGGTACCTGGCCAACAATGAAAAAAGATTGTATAGACTATGTCCAAAAGTGTGACTCGTGCCAAAGGTACGCGAACATACCGAGAGCTCCTCCAAACGAGATCACCCTGATGACCAGTCCCTGGCCCTTCGCGGTCTGGGGAATAGATCTCATCGGGTCTCTACCTACAGGGAAAGGAGGGGTAAAGTATGCAATAGTAGCAGTAGACTACTTCACCAAATGGACAGATGCTGAGCCCATGAAGACAATAACTGCCAAGAAGGCATTGGACTTTGTTATCAAAAACATAGTGTGTCGATACGGCTTGCCTCACAAAATAGTCTCAGACAATGGAAAGCAATTTGATTGCGAGGAATTTACTGACTTCTGCAACCAACACGGAGTAGTGAAAAGCTTCTCCGCGGTAGCCAGGCCTCAAACAAACGGCCAGGCGGAAGCGATCAATAAAATCCTAAAAGTCACCTTGAAAAACAAGCTGCTGGCCTGCAAAAATAACTGGCCTGAAGAATTGCCAAGGGTATTATGGGCCTACCGGACGACCCCGAGAACCATGACCGGCCACTCGCCTTTCTCAATGGCGTACGGTTGTGAAGCAATGGTCCCGGTAGAAACATTATTCCCATCCCACAGGAGAACGACTTACGATCCTGCCACTAATCAGGCACTGCTCTAAGAAGCTTTGGATCAAGTCGAAGAACTCCGGGATGAGTCTCAAATACGGATGGCTGCTTATCAAAAGAAGGTGACCAAATATTTTAACTCTAAGGTTAAAAACAGAAAATTCGCTATTGGGGATATGGTCCTAAGAAGGGTTTTCCCAGCCACCCAAGAACCCGGAGTGGGGGTACTTGGACCAAATTGGGAAGGACCATATGAGATCGAGGACGAGATCGGCTCCGGCACTTACAAACTAAAAAGAATGGACGGAACCACCGTCCCAAGAGCCTGGAATGCCGATCACCTCAGAAAATATTACCAGTAGCGAAATAAAAGTTAGACTTTGTTCAAATGGTTTGCACCGTCCAAATGAATACCTCCTCTATATATTAAATAAAACTGAGTGCCTTAAAAACAAAGTTTCTATGCCACTCAGGGGGGTACTAGGGTATACCGCACGGACAAACAGAAAAATAAACTAAGTAAAATATCCTGACCCAAAGGGCAGGTCAGAAAGTATGCACAAAAAATAAAAAGCATAAGCATAAAAATCCTGATCCAAAGGACAGGTTAAAAAAACATAAGTGTGACAAAAGTAAGATCACATAAAAAATACCCTGGCCCAAAGGGCAGGTCATATACATATAAATGGCCTGGGGACAGGCCTTAAAATATAATTGTCTCCCCTTCAAATAAAAACTGCTACCTATATATATATTGTTCTAAGGCAGCAACAAATATGTACAAAAAAAAAAGAAGAAAAGAGAATAATAAAAGAACCGGGTGGAATCTTCGTTATACTGGGTCGGTGGTACAGCAGCTCAGTCAGCGCGCGGAGGAAGGCGAGGTCCGATACGTGCCTCTAGCACGGCATCAAGCTTCTTCTTCTTTTCCCGAAATTTGGCAATCATTTCCTCGGGTTTGGGATAAAAAGTAAGCTTGATATTTTGGTCGTTGGTGGACCAAGCCATGTAGACTCCATTGTCAAAGCGCTTCGGACACCGGGCGCAGGAAACAGGAGAGAGGACCTCGGCTCTTTTGGCCTTCTTGATGGATTGTTCTTTGAAGTCCCTGAGCTCCTTCAGTTCCGCAGCTAGAGCGGCCTTGGACTCTATGTTCGCCTGGTGAGTTTCCTCTAAAGATCTCACCTTGGCGACCATTTCATCCAAAGCCTCCCTGGCCTCCCGGAGGTCTCGCCTGGCCTTATCAGCAGCCTCGCTTTGAGCCCTCAGTCCCTCCTGGTGTTGGGCCTCCATCCTGTCCCTCCGCTGGGCCTCGTCCCAGATCATGGCTTCTGCCTGAGCCTCCCTCCGTTTGGCCTCCTCTTCCTTGGCCTTGGCAGCCGCCTCCTGGCGCTCGGCAGCCTCCTGGTAGATTTGCCTCTCCGCTGTGAGGTCCTGAAGGACCTTCCTGACATCGTTCTTGTCCCCAAAGTCGGACAGAACGAAGCCATGATTTATGATGTTCTTGGAGAGGCGGCCAGCCTCAGCAGCAAGCTGAACCATAATGCAAGGGTAAGAAGGAGAAGTTTCTCAAGAAGAAAAAATAAAAGGAAAAGAAAAATTGCGAAGTACTTACCACAGTGAGAGAATGGCTGAGGTCCTGGACCTGGAAGATGGAGTTCAGGGAAGCACAAGTGGCGAACCGCTTGGGCGCGCACCGGGTAAGCTGAGAAGTGAACTCCCTGGTCATCTCCGCGGCAAAAGGAGCCAAGGTGGGCCCTAGGAAGCGACGGAACCAGTCCGATAAGGGGTCCAGATTAAGGTCCCACGGATCCTGGTACTCCGGGTGGTTGATGCTCGCCTCAACCTCCGCCCGCAGAATCCTCCTAAAGGCTTCCACCTCGGCGTACCCCCGGGAGTACTCGTCCATAGCATAGTTATGCTTGGCTATCCGAAGCTCTTGCCTCACCTCATCCCCCGGAACCAGGGTAAGCACGATGTTGGGAGGAGCAGGATTTTCTTCCATGGGGGAGACCCCGCCGTCAAGACCATGAGCAGGAGTGTCGGCTCTCCGAGGCTTCTTGGGCTCATCCTGGGCAATCATTTTGCCCTTGCGCTTACGAATCAGAGCCACCTCAGGCTCCTCTTCGCCTTCCTCAGCTTCCTCCGGAAGGGCTCGGGGCTCTCCCGCACCCTCAGCAACTTCTTCCGAGAAGTCCCACTGCTTCCCTTGGCCTTCTCCCGGAAGCACCTCCTCGTCATCCACTAAGTCAATAGTGTCGGGGGGAGCGCTGGAAGAAACCTTCAGGGAAGGGGCCGGGGGGGAAGAGGTAAAGGCCGGAGGAGCCACGGGAGTGTGAACCCCGGCAAGCTGTTCCAAAATGGCATCCATAGAGACACCTGTTTCACAAAATAAGCAAGTGTTAGATGTCCGTGAGGAACCACTTATACAAGATACAACAAATAAGCTACTCCTACCCGAACTTCCTCATTCGGCCCTAGCAAAGTCCTGAACTTTAATGCTGGCAGCGTCATCTCCGAGATAACTGTCCGAGGGCCGGAACTAGCTGGACGTTATGTAAGCTGAAGGACCTAAGGGAATAGGTTCCGGAGGGCCGGAGCCCATCCGGGACCGACCTAGGAAATCTCCTAAGTTCGAAAAATAAAATTCCTTCAAACGATCCCCGCACCGGGTCGATGGCATCCTAAACCTATGAAGACGCTCGTCGAACCCTACAGGCCTATGACTGGCGTATTCACCAACGGAAGGAACATAACGAATTATCAAAGGAGACTTACCGCCGGCACCGGAGGTGCTAGCACCAGGAGCCCCCGAGTTTGGCTCTGGGACCGAAGGCTGTGGCCGGGGAGTTTGCTTCTCCGAAGAATCCTCAATACGAAGGGGCCTCCTGGCAGGACGATCCCCAATCTCTTCTTGAAGAATCTTGTCAAAAAATTTAGCTTCGGACTTCCCGGCAATCGCTTGGCTCCTCCGCACCACCGGGCTCCCCACGCGAAGTCCCTTCCCAGAGGCAGCCTGGGCCTGAGAGTATGCCTTCTCCTGGGCCTTCCGGTAGAGATAATCTTGGTATTTTTTCTCTGCCGTGGCAATAAGCTCATCCCGGAAGGCCTTCTCCGCGACCGGCGCCCTTACGTTGGGACAGATGGCCCGTGAGAGGTTAGAGTCCTCCACGGATTGATGCGGAAGGATAAGTTTGTCCTTCCTCCAGTTCTCCGTGGTGACCAAACCCCCGACATCGAGATCGGCGCGGTCGTATGAGGCAAAAGCTTGAGCCCTCCGGAGGAAGGTCTGAGTGGGGGCCGTCCGCTGATAAGGTGGGATCCTCACCCACTCAGTAAGGAGCTCCGGGTGATCCACTGCCCGGAACCCGAAGGAAAAGAAAAAGCGATGGCGATACTCCTTAACGTGAGTCTGCCTATTATACGGAACCACCCCCTCGTTAGCGGGATGGATCCGGAACCCATAGAAACCGTCCTTAAGTTTGTCCCCTTTCTTGGGGACGGATACAAGTTCATAAAAATATAAAATTTCCGCCGGGCTGGGAGATCCCCATCCGCGGGCGGTATAAAAAATAAATAAGCCTAAAAGCAGGCGATAAGCTTGAGGAATGAGTTGATATGGCGCAAGGCCGACAAATATAAGGAAATTAACAAAATAATCTTGAAGCGGGAGCATGGCACCGGCCATCAGGTGTGTCTGGCTCCAGGCCCCGAAGCCGTCATAATTGTGATTAGGCGTCTCCGAGTCGCGAGGTGGCCGGTGATAGGTCCCCAAAGTGGAAGGTTTGATCCCAGCAACGTCTATAATATTCTCCAGCTGGTGAGGACAGGTTAGGGTGGAATGAAGCTCAGCCGCTTCCCACCCGGTCGCTCGGGATTTGTACCCCTCCTGGGCAACAGGTCCCAGGGAAACCTCCTCCAGAGTGGCTGTGCCTTTCCCGCTCTTCTTCGAAGATTTCGAACCAGAGGCAGACATTTTGTACTTTGTGAAAAACAAAAAAAAAAAAAAAAGAGAAAGAGAAAATTCCAGCAGTTAGGTCCCATGCCAAACCCTAAGTCAAGAAAAAGGGAGTGGGGGTCCCCTAACCGCTGGAAAGAGGCCCCCTCCGGACACGTGTCACATGGGAAACCCTATAAAGATTCCCTGAACAAGTGTCGGGTGCAGTAAAATCGCAGAAAGTGGTTTTGCAGAATAAAAGAAACAGAAGGAAAAAGACCTCATTCTATGCCCTAAGCAACCGTTGAACGAAGAACATATGGCTCTCTTCAACAAAAATGCACGATTATAACAGAGGCATGATAATGGCGATCCTACAACTAAAGCAATAGACACAAAACAGAACACCTGAAGAACCTAAACACTTGCATGCCCAGAAATCTCAAAGTACGAACCCAGAAAAACAAACAAAGCAAGTAAAAGCATGTCACTACTAAAGGATGCAAGAAACTTACAGTAAATTGTTGAACTGGGGGTCCTGAGTGTGGCCGAGTAAAGTTGAGAAGAACTGATGATAGCAAACACAGAAAAACTGGAAGAAATGGCGAAGTGTTAAGACGGTTCGTGCTGTTTTGAAGAATTTTCTCTCTGGGAAATTCGAGCAAAAATGGCAAGGAATGGAAAGTAACCAAAATGAAGGAAAGATGGTGGCTTTTATAGGCAAAAGTGCATGAGGAACAGGCGTCACCACCTACCAATCGTACGGTGGGGGAGATGCACGATTCGAATACCCAAAGATCAACGGATCAGATCGAGCTGCCATAAAGGCGGTGGAAACGTTTGAGTATCCGTCTGACACCATTAATGCGCCGCATCAATCAAAGGGCGTAAAACGAATCGACCTCTGCAGAAAAGCAAATCGCTGCATTTAATGTCATCATTAGACGCACCCTCACGCGCCCCAAGCTCGTGCCAAGAAACCGAGGAGGCGGCCGGAGACGCCTCTGCAAAAAGCGAATCGCTGCATTAAATGTCATCATTAAATGTGCCCTCACACGCTCAGGGCTTGAGCCAGGGAACCGGGGAGTCAACCGGAGGCACCTAGGCAAGCCTTGGTTTATTTCTCCAAGTAAACAAGGCTTGGGGGGTAAATGTTGCCCCTGAATTCGCCCATTATACGTGGACCAGTCAAGTAGGGACACGTGGATCAAATAACTTGTAAATATTTGATAAGTCTTTGTACGCCACAAGGAAGCACCCTGGGCATAGGTCCCGGAGGAGGTACCCGGAGTACAAGGTACTCCCGGAAGCTCGCATAACAAGAAGCCTCTCCGGGATGTGTCAGGCCTCTCCTGAGCAATCAAGTCGCATTTAATGCCGCATGGGAGGAAGCGTGTTGGGACTGTAACACGCAATAAAGTCTGACGGCACAACCCCCAAACAGCAGCGCCACAGTAATGATCATTTAAGTCTAGCGACGGCTACTCTGCGAAGAGTCACGTCAATCACAAGGCAAAAAGGACATTCCTCATAAAAACCCTACAACACCTAGGGATTTGACCATGCAACACCCATGGTATATTCATTGGGAAAACCCAACTTTATGGACACTTACAGATACGTTTGTAAGAACAATCCTAGGGATTACCCCACCAAAACACTATAAATACCCCCTCAAAACTCATTTAATGGGGTCGAGAATCTTGGGTTGCATATAAGGAAGAAGAGCAAATACTCACCAAGAACATTCTCTGTATTTATGAGGATAACATTCCCTCAAGTGTGGAATCTGTATTAAATACATCCATTAATAACAAAGACTCGTGGACTAAGGCTCATTAACGCCCCAACCACGTAAAAATCCTCATCTCGCGTTCTTACAGCTCAATACTATAATTATATTTTAATAGTTGCCGAAAATCTCGGTCAACAAAACCTATTATTTATTTGATCTAAGTTGATATGATTAACTTGTTGACAGATCCAATGATCTGATTTTAATCACAGTCTAATCATCAATAGATCTTATAAATAATTTTTAACAGGTAAATTTTGTATTTCTTTCATCTGTGTAAACCTAGAAACATGATAGGACTTATCCAAATCAATTTGACCTGTGCGAGCCTATATGTTTGCTTTTGGGCTTAGATGCATATAGGAAACCCATTTTTTTCTAGATATTTAAATGGACTATGTTGCTAGAATAAAATATCACCTATGATAGATTTATTTAGACTCAATTAGTATTGGGCTTATTCAATGAATAACAATTATTTAATGAAAGGTTAAAGGGCCCGTTTGGCACAGCTTTTGGAAAAGCTAAAAGCTGCTTTTCAAAAAAGCTGTGACAAAAAGGTGTTTAGTAAGCAGTTAAAAAACAACTTATTGAAGAATTTATAGAAAAGATACAGCTAAAAGCTAAAGCTGGTACAACCCAACTTTTAGAAAAAGCTGTTTTGACTAAAAAACTCTGGGCCAGTTTGGCACAGCTGTGCTGTGGGAAAAAGCAACTGTACCTGTGCTGTGAGAAAAAGCAGCTGTAGCAAAACTGTAGAAAAAAGCTGAACTGAGTGTTTGGTAAATTATAAATTTTAAAGTAATGTGAGTTGTTAAGATCTATTATAATGATAATGATAATGTTATAATTTAGTTTATTATAATCATAAATATGTAAAAATTTATTATATATAATATTTTATTTTTTATATATTTTTAATTTTTTTTCAAATATAAATTTATATGAATTTGATAAAAAAATAATTTATAGTATTTGTTATTATGTTTTATCAACTGTAAAAAAAAAAATTAGAAACTTAAGTATATAAGAAAAATTATAGGTTATGTTTCTTGTTAATATTAAAATAAAATATAAATTATTTTTTTAAAAAAAAATAAGAGATTTAATAATTATTTATTTTATTATAATTAGTTTATTTTAATTTTTTTTTAATTTTTTAATGTGTAATAAATAAGTAAATATGATTTTAGTACAAAAAAATTATTATAGTCTTTTAATTAAAACAACTTTTTCTAAAAGTTGGGTTAGAGCAGCTTTAGCTTTTAGCTGTAGCTTCTCCAAAAATTCTTCAAAAAGCTGTTTTTTGACTATTTGTCAAACACATTTTTTTCACAGCTTTTTGAAAAAGCAGCTTTTAGCTTTTCCAAAAGCTGTGCCAAACGGGCCCTCTATAATAAATTATTTTTACTAAAAATTTATTTAATTATTTATTATATATTATAAAAAATAAAAATATTTTTTTAAATGAAAAAATATTTAAAAATAAATAATATTTAAATTTCTAATTTTTTATTTTATTTTAAAAAATATTTTATATTTATATTTTTATTATTAACAAACAATATCAATTAATGTTTCTTATATACTACAATTTTATCTTTTGCAAGTGATAAAAATATAATTTAAAAAATATTAAAAATTATTTTTATCAAATGCATATAAATTTATACTATAGAAAAAAATAATTAAAAATATATCAAAAAAAAAATAAAAAATTTATATAACATATTTTTTTATATATATATTTGTGATTATAATGAACTAGATTAAAATATTATCATTATTATAATAGAATCTTAACAACTCACAGCACTTCAAAAATTATAATTTACCAACCACTCAGCTCAGTTTTTTTCCACAGTTCTGCTACAGCTGCTTTTCCCCACGGCACAGCTGTGCCAAACTGGCCCAAATTCCTCTCCTTTGAGCCTTGTGTGAGAGTTAGGGGGCCATTAGTAGTAGGTACGACATACTGAATCAAGTCCTCCCTACATGAACAACCCCAATTGTTAAGGCCCATTTGCCTTATTTAAATAAGGGTAATTTGCAGCATAACCTCCTTCAGTGGCCAGGTTTTTATAACTAACCCCCAATTCTAAAATTTTGGTGGTAAAACCTCCTAAACCCAAGTTCTGTTAGCACTTAGCCCTTTTCCATCCATTTTTGGCTGTTAACCGCCATGGTGAAATGTTTACGTGTACACAATATACATGTGGCACAATTTTATTGGTCTATGTAAATAAATATTTTTAAAAAATTTAATTATTTTAAAAATAAAAAAACTAAAAAAATTTCTTTTTCTTTAAAAATTAAAAAAACAATTTTCAAAAAATAAAATTTTTTAAAAAACCCTAATTCCCTCTTTCTCTTCCTCTCTTCTCTCTCTCTCTCTCTCTCTCTCTCTCTCTCTCTCTCTCTCTCATTGCCCTACCCGCCGCCCCCTCCTCCTCCTCCTCCTCCTCCTCCTCCTCCTCCTCCTCCTCCTCCTCCTCCTCCTCCTCCTCCTCCTCCTCCTCCTCCTTCTTCTTCTTTGCTAAAAAGAACGAAGAGGAAATAGCAGCAAGTTAAAGCCTAGTTTTGCTATTACGATAACTTTGCCTCCTCTTCAATCCGAAGCCCGAACCCAATAAGATAAAATCAAAACTACTAATCTAGTTCAACATAAAATTTTAAATTTTCTATAAGTGGATAAATAAGCATAATTTATAAATTACGGAGATTTATATGGCATATGTGAATGTAATATGAGTTATTGGCGTAATAACAAATATTTTCAATTTTGGCGACATTGGAGACTCAATCAGGGGTCAAAAATGTCATAATAGGCTTAATTGATAGAGTTAGTGGGAATATTGTGATAAGTTGATAATGTAGGTATTAGAATAATTAAGAGTGTATGAGATTTTAGGTAGTGCCCTAGAAGTAGAAGTTTCTTAATAGATAAGAAATGATAAGATAATTATTAATAAGAAAGTTTTTATTAATATATTATTATTATTATTATTATTATTATAATTATAATATTTTCTTAAAGTTGGAAAAGTTGATCGTGTAGTATATATATTATATATAAGTTATAACTTATATTATATAAGTCTGAAGGAGAAAAAGAACGAACGAAAGCCTCGTTCCTTCTCCTTCAATAAAACCTTCTCCCCTTATATCTATTTTCTTTGATTTTCAATCCGAAACTTAGCGATCTAAGCTGCGGTAGTAGCAGGATAGTGAATTCTCAGAGCGGAGAAGCTTAAGGTAAGGTTTAATTTAGTTTTAAGTTTAATAACAATTAGTTTCGTATAGGGGTTTTGTGAATTAGAATAGTTATGAAGGTTCTGACCTTATATGATTGTTCTCGGGTAGTCATGGGACTAGTTCCGATGTTTTCTTGCTGAAATTGAAGTAATTTTGGATTAGAAATCGAGTTTGGAACTTTTTAAAGCTTAGTCCGAGCGTTAATGGCGTTTTCTGTATTAGGGCTCGATTTTAATTTTTGTTACATAAGAATGGTAGTATTCATGGTATATATGTGCCCTGTGAAGTTTGAAGTGATTTGGATAAGTTTTGGTAGTGTTTCGGTGAGTGCTAAAATTGAGATTTTCGTGTTTTATAGTTTTTAGAAATTCATAGGAGATCAGAAATCATATTTTTATCATAACTTTTCACTCGGGTGTCCGTTTTGGACGTTTTACATAGCGTTTCGAAGCTTGCGACAAGCTCTACGATATGGTGTATGTTTTTGAGCCAAAATATAAGTTTTATTTTAGTATATGTATACCACAGAGTTTGGTAGAAAATCTTAGATTGTCTTACGCAAATGTTAAGTGGTGTTTTGGAATAAACACTTATTGATTTATTATTGTTATGACATAGGGCCTGAGATTATCGATCGTTCTCCAAGCAAGTCGGCCAACATACCTGATTCAGAACTTGAGGTAAGAAAAGTATAATGTAGCGCATGGCATGACAGGTTCTGAAATTATCAATTGTCTGATAAGGCAATGATAATGTAATGATACTATAGATACAATATATGGTCTCACCAGATTAGGTGATGCAATATATCTGGCGACGTACCAGGTGAAGGTACGGGCGTCAGTAGCATATGATGAGTACCGAGTGTAGGTACGAGACCGTTTGATTAGACGATGCGATATATTAGTGTCAAGTTGTGGCACGGGCTCACCTATATATGATATTGCATTATGACACGGGCTTGCGTGATTAGGCAATGCAAATATATGAGCATATCTATTTCTATGCATATGACTGATTATATTACCTAGTGTTGAATGTTATAGTTTAATCATTTTGTGATAATGAAATGTATAATTAGCTATTTAATGTATCCTTCTTTATTACTTTTCTTGCTGGGTCTATGTGACTCACGGGGGCTTTGTGTTGCAGGTAAGGGCAAGGCAAAGTTAGAACAGCCATGAGATGGCGGTCTTCTCCAGCAATGTACATATTGACCCCACTAGCCTGCGTGTTGAGTTACCAGGAGTTGTTTTAGACTGGCTGTGTTTGCTGTATTTTAAATTGTGTTTTGAATTGTTGTTGTATATCGTCTTTTGGATAAATCTTTTATATCAGGGATTCCCGAAACTCCTTTTTACTGCCGTTATAATGTCCGTTTTTAGTGTTTTGTTTTAGTTAATTTTTTATTATCCTCACAGTTTTTAATAATTAATTAATATATTAGTATTAAACTAGTTTTATAAATTCACACACGTGGCGTTCCTATAGATTAGGGCGTTGCAACTTGGTATCAGAGCAGCCATGGTTTTAAAGGTCCTGAAGAAGGGTTGAATATGTACATTTTCTGCGAAGACAGGTCGACTCATGGTAGAGTAAGTGTTTATGTTATTTTCTATTGCCTTACCTGTTTAAACAATTATAGTGTATGATGGGAAGAAGTAGTGTGTGAATAACATGTTGGGTTTTGTGCCCTAAATAAAACTCATTTCAATATAATCAGATTTACTTATTAATAAAGATCAAAAATAACATTTTATGTTGCATGGTTCACATGATCTATTTCATGATTATATGTATATAATGTATGAATTCTTTTTAAGTCTAGAACATATGAGTTTGTTAAAAATTATAGTGTTGTCAGCACAGTGGAATATAATCTTAATTGTATGTTCAAAAGTTTATTCCCTGATTTGTCAGAACACTAGATTTAGACTGACATGGTATAATCAGCGATAGGTATTCTTACACCTTGGAAAAGTGTTATGTCCTTTCCAGGACATTGGCAAAGTTTACCAGTATCGGATGTATGGAGTATACATCGGAAGGAACCAATATTGAACTTTGATTAGATATATTAAAACTTACCGTAATATTTATTCAATTCAATATCACCTGTTGATCCTAGATCAAATGACCTTAATCCTGATATGATTAGGTTCAATCTCAAGAGTGTTATTCGTGTTCTTTGATTTGTTAGTTAAGCCTACTTTTGGGTCAGGGTGATACGTACATTTTGGGAACACGGTAGTGCAATTGAGTGGGAGCGCTAATATAAATATGGAATCTATAACCTCTATAGGAACTTAGAAGTGAAACGATGATATCCTTCGAGCTTGGCTAAACAGAAATAAATGGTGGAGATCTCATTTCACTTCGCTGAAATATCATTTATACGGAGCTAAGTGTTTTAAGGATAAAATACATTTAAGGTGTAGCGGTAACAGTAGTGCCTTTTCAATGTAGATCATCTATTAAGGGTCATTGATCACATTAGGGTTATAACAATGGATAACTAATGACGTGTCTGTTGGGTTTTATGCCCTAAATAAAACTCATTTCAATATAATCAGATTTACTTATTAATATAGATCAGAAATAACATTTAATGTTGCATGGTTCACATGATTTATTTCATGATTATATGTACATAATGTATAAATTCATTTGAAACCCTTTTCACATACTTGATCTTGTTTATTGTGCCGTCAACACATTGGAAAGTAAACATGACTATATGAATAAAGTTTCCTAGATTTATCAGACATAGGGTTTTACTGATATGACAATCAACAATAGAGTTTAATTGCATTTGGAGAAGTGCTATGTTCTTTCCAGAGCATTGGTTAAAGTAAAGCTCAGGTTGGATGCATGGAGTATGCATCGGAAGGGACCGATATTGAACTTTGACATAGATTTATTAAACTTACCGTAATATCTATTCAAGTCAATATCGCCTAGTTGATCCTAGATCAAATGATCTTAATCCTGATATGATTAGGATCAATCTCGAGAGGCTATTCGTGTTCTTTGATTTGTTAGTTAAGCCTACTTTTAGGTCAGGGTGATACGTACATTTTGAGAACACGGTAGTACAATTGAGTGGGAGCGCTATCATAAACATGGAATCTATAGCTTCTATCTGGCGAATAGTAAGCAAAGGATGATCTCCTTCGAGCTTGACCAAACGAACATAAATGGTGGAGTACTCATTTCACATAAGCTAAAATATCATTTATACGGGGTCAAGTGTTTTAAGGAATAAATACATTGTAGGGTGTAACGGTAATTTAATCCCTTTACAGTGTAGATCATTCATATAGAGGATCAGTGATCACATTAGGATTATAACAATGGATAACTAATGATGTGTCTATATGGTGGAACATATAGAGCATTCTATATACTGAGAGTGCAATTCTAAGTTCTATGCGTGGATTCAACGAAGAATTAATAAGTTGTGAATTTTAGTGCTAAATTCTTGATCTACTTATTGGAAGCTCGGTTATATAGACCCATGGTCCCCGCACTAGTTGAGATAATATTACTTGTAAGACTCATATAATTGGTTTTGATTAATCAATTATAATTCTCAAATTAGACTATGTCTATTTGTGAATTTTTCACTAAGTAAGGGCGAAATTGTAAAGAAAGAGTTTTAGGGGCATATTTGTTAATTATGATACTTTGTATGGTTCAATTAATAAATATGATAAATGACAATATTATTTAATAATTATTTATAGTTATTAAATAGTTAGAATTGGAATTTAAATGGTTGAATTAGAAAATTGGCATTTTTGAGAAAATCAGATGCAGAAAATATAAAACTGCAAAATTGCAAAAAGTGAGGCCCAAATCCACTATGTAGGGCCGGCCACTTTTGTAGGGCTTTTCCCTCTGATATTTTCATTATTTTAATGCCAAATAATTCAAACCTAACCCTAGTGGAATGCTATAAATAGATAGTGAAGGCTTCAGGAAAATTACACTTTTCTTCTGACACTTCTGATTCAGAAAAAACTGAGCCTTCTCTCTCCCTATCTGGCTGACCACTCCCTCTCTTCTTTTCTTCTTCAATATTTCAAAATCCTTAGTGTATGAGTAGTGCCCACACACAGCAAGTGATACCTCAATCATAGTGAGGAAGATCGTGAAGAAAGACTTTCAGCAAGAAGGAGGTTTCAGCATCAAAGATTCAGAGAAAGAGATCCAGGTTCAGATATTGATAATGCTCTGCTACAGAAAGGAATCAAGGGCTAGATATCTGAACAGAAGGAGTCATATTATTCCGCTGCACCCAATGTAAGGTTTCCTAAACTTTATATGTGTTTATTTCATCGTTTTAGAAAGTTCATATTTAGGGTATTAATCAACATACTTGTGAGTAGATCTAAGATCCTGGTAAAATAAATTCCAACAGTGTCTATGTCATGGAACATATAGAGCATTCTATATGACTGAGAGTGCAATTCCAAGTTCTAAGTGTGGATTCAATGAGGAATTAATAAGTTAGGGAATTTACTTGGTAAATTTGGTTCGACTTATTGGAAGCTCGGTTATATAGACCCATGGTCCCCATACTAGTTGAGACCATAATGCTTGTAAGACTCAATTAATTGATTTTAATTAATCAATTATAATTCTAAAAGTTAGACTATGTCTACTTTATGAATTTTCACTAAGCAAGGGCGAAATTGTAAAGAAAAGAGATTCTAGGTTTATTTATTGATTAAGAGACTTTATATGTCTAAATTAATAAACATATTAAATGGCAATATTATTTAATAATTATTTTTAAGTTATTAAATAATTAGAATTGGCATTTAAAAGGTTAAATTGGAAAATTGGCATTTTTGAGAAAATGGGAATGGAAAATAACAAAATGGGAAAGTTGCAAAGTGAGGCCCAAATCCCTTTGTATGGCCGGCCACATGCACTAAGAAATACCATTTGTAGTTTCCATTATTTTAATGCCATGCAATTCTAACCTAAACCTAGAGGGTTTTCTATAAATAGAAAGTGTTGGCTTCAGGAAAAAAACAACTTACACACAACTTTGATCATTTTAGTTTCTCTCAGAAAGCCACACGCCTCTCTCTCTTTTCTTCTCTCTAAATTTCGAATTCCTTTGAGTGAATTAGTAGTGCCCACACACATCAAGTGGTATCTCAATCATAGTATGTAAGACTATAGAAAATCTGTATCAAAGAAGGAGAAAAGAAGATCCAAATTCAGATCTTGATTATGCTCTGAGATCTGAATGGAAGGAGTCATAATATTCCGCTGCACCCACTGTAAGGTTTTTTAACTTTATATGTGTTTATTTTCATTGTTTTAGAATTCATATTAGGATGCTAATCAAACATACTTGTTAGTAAATTTAGATCCTGGTAAAATTAATTCCAACATAACATATGCATATTGATAATGATATTGTTTGAATTCTAAATGGTTGAAGGTTTTGGGTTACAGGATATTGGATCATGCAGCGGCGATCCGGCCGTTTAAACCACGAGTTGGAACTCAGGGTAGGTGGTGGGGAAGAGCATCCTCAACCCCCTCAGAACTGGGAACAACTGTTTGCTGCCATGCAAGAGACGATTAGGCAGCAGGGGGAGCAGATTCGAGACCTGGGAGAGCAACATGCTCGTCCTGCACCCATACTGGCACCTCAGGTAGTGCCACCGAATATGGGGGATCGTATGTGATGGAAATAGTTTACCAGGATCTAGATAAACTAACAAGTATGTTTCATTAACATCCTAATATGAATTATAAAACAATGAGATAAACACATATAAAGTTTAGGAAACCTTACATTGGGTGCAGCGGAATATAACGACTCCTTCCGTTCGGATCTCTAGCCCTTGATTCCTTTCTGTAGCAGAGCATCACCAAGATCTGAACCTGGATCTCTTTCTCTCCTTCCTAGATGTTGATTCTCCTTCTTGTTGATTGGATTCTTCACAATCTTCCACACTATGATTAAGATACTACTTGATGTGTGTGGGCACTCACTCATTCACTCAAGGTTCAAAAATTTTAAGAAGAAAAGAGGAACAAAAGGTTTCGGCCTAAGCAATAGAAAGAGGCTCAATTTCTCTGAAAGTGAATTTCATCTGACCGAGTTAAGTTTGAATGTGAGCCATCACTATCTATTTATAGGTAACCATCTAGGTTTATGTTAGATTTATTTGGCATTAAAATAATAGAAAAATAAATAGTAAAATTCACACTAAGTGGCCGGCCATAGGATGTGGATTGGGCCGCACTTTGCAATTTTGCCATTTTGTCATTTTTCCATGCCATTTTCTCAAAAACGCCAATTTTCCAATTTAACCACTTAAATGCCAATTCCAATTATTTAATAACTAAAAATTAATTATTAAATAATATTGTCATTTAATATATTTATTAATTAGACATATAAAGTCTCTTAATTAATAAATAAAACCTAGAATCTCTTTTCTTCACAATTTTGCCCTTGCTTAGGGAAAATTCATAAATTAGACATAGTTTAACTTTAGAATTATAATTGATTATTTAAGATCAATTAGCTGAGTCTTACAAGCAGCATGGTCTCAACTAGTATGGGGACCATGGGCCTATATAACTGAGCTTCCAATAAGCAGATCAAGAATTTACCAAGTAAGTTCACTGAATTATTAATTCCTTGTTGAATCCACCCATAGAACTCAGAATTGCACTCTCAGCTATATAGAACGCTCTATATGTTCCACGATATAGATACGCTATTAAGTATCCATTGTTATAATCCTAATTTGATCAATGATCCTCTAATAGATGATCTACATTGTATAGGGACTAAATTACCGTTACACACTTCAATGTATTTTATCCTTAAAACACTTAGCTCCGTATAAATGATATTTCAGCGAAGGGAAATGAGTACTCAACCATTTATCTCTATTTAGTCAAGCTCGAAGGAAATCATCGTTTCACTTCTAAATACCTATAAAAGTTATAGATTCTATATCTATGTTTAGCACTCCCACTCAATTATACTATCATGTATTTTAATTTAATATTTATAAATTATACTTAGATGGATATGAAAATAGAATAAATTATTTCCATCTTAGTAATAATTTCCAATAAATATTTAGATAATTATTGAATTTAAGTTGTTTCAAAATTAATTTACAACTCAAATTTAATTTTCTATAAATATGTATTGCATTTCAAAAAATTAAAGTATATTAGAATACAATTTTTGAAAAATGCTTTAAAATAAATCCTGTAAAAATTATCCTAATTTTATGTTGGCAACAAAAATATAATTTTCCTATTTAATTAAATATTAAAAAAAATTTCAAATATTTAAATATCATGATTAAGAATCAACTTAAATATTAATTTTCTATTTAATTAAATATCACTAGAAAAATACTTCAAGCAAAACAGATAATATCTATCTAGACTTTCATTGACTAATTAATTCATTTTATAATTATAATATATTTTAGTTCATTTATTTTAATTAATCATTAAATGAAAAAAAATTATTGATTTAAGTTGGTCCAAAATTAAAATAAATAATTTTTAACTTTAATCTATTTTTCAAATAAAATTCGAACTTTCTGCATTTAAAAAAAATCCAATTTCGAAAATAATAATAAAAATGATTAATAAAATAAAATAAAATATATTTTTAAAATTATTCAAATTTAAGTTATTCTGAAATAAGATTTCAAACTTAAAATAATTTTCTATTTAATTAAATATCATGAAAATAATAATACTTAAGTATCAAGAATGAAATCACCTTAAATATTTAATTTTCAATTTAATTAAATGTATTAAATATAAGAATTAAATTATTAAGTATAAAAGAAGCTTAATTATTAATTCTAATTTAATACTAGGAAAAATATTCTATAATTAAGTTGGTCCAAAATTAATTAAAATAAATAATTAATTTACAACTTAAAATATTTTCCTAATTAAATATTAGAAAAAAAAAATAACTAGTACTAGAAATAACTATCTAGAATTATATATCATAAACTAAGTGTTTTTCTAAAATTAACTTTAAAAGATTAAATGAAAAAAAAAATTTCATATAATTTAAAAGTTAATTATGTTGCTAATTCAATTTTAATTAGGTTAGACTAATATAATTAACCTAATACAATTATTTAAATAAGGCAAATGGGCCTTCAAAATTGGGGTAGTTCATGTGAGGGAGAGCTGGGTTCAATATGCCGTACCCACTGCTATTGGCCCCTAACTCTCACACAAGGCCCAAAAGAGAGGAATTTAACCTTTAAATAAACAATTGTTATTTATTGAATAAGCCCAAATCTAATGTTGCCTAAATAAATTTACTTATATCAAAATTTATTTTAGCAACCTAGTCCATTTACTTAGTAAAACTTAAATGGGCTTCCTATATGCATCTAAGCCCAATAGCAAACATATAGGCTCACACAGGTCAAATAATTTGGATGAGCCCTATCATGTTACTAGGTTTACACAGATGAAAGAAGTACAAATTTACCTGTTACAAATTATTTATAAGATCTATTGACAATTGGACTATGATTAAAATCAGATCATTGGATTTGTCAACAAGTTAATCATAGCAATTTAGATCAAATAAATAAGAGATTTGTTAAAAAAAAAATTGAATAAACAATATAAATAAATAAACAAACATTGTCCATGTAACAGATGTGAAATAAGATATTAATATAATTAAATTATTATTCTTAAACTAACCAACTAAATTTTAAAAATTTAGAGTTGTTAAAAACAACCTTAAAAATCTCAAAATTTAAAATTCAAAAATGAAAAACTAATTTAAAATATCTAGGTTTATTTGAATTATTTTTATCAAATTAAATTAAATATCAAATAAGATCAACGATTTGAAAAATATCTTCAAAATCATTTTCAAATCTTATAATTTAATAAAATTAAAATAATAAAATAAACCAATTTTAAAATAGACGTGGTTAGATAATTATTATTTTAAGAATAAAATAATAAATAAATAATAATTATCCTAATTATATGTCAAAATATCTCAAATTAAGCAATATTCAAATTTCTACAAAAATATGTAAGTTATTTAAATATTTAAAATATAATTTATAAATATCTAATAAGTAAAAGAATATAAAATAGTAAAATATCATTTTTAAACTTATAATTTATAAATAATTAAATATTTAACAAAATAACAAACTTTTGAATTTGAAAATATTATGGTTAGAATATCTATAGAAATATCTAGGTTAATTTTAAATTGATTAATTATTTAACTTGTCATATAAGATAATTTTAATATAATATTTCAAATAAAAAAGATAAAGTTATCTTTTAATTAAAAATATGTTAAATATTAAAATATCTAATCTTATAATTAAATATTATATAAATATTAAAGAAATTAACAAATTTTTAAATCTGACAATAATTTAAAAAATAAAATAATCAATTTTTAAATTTAAACCTCAAAATATCAAAATTAATAATTATCTATTGAAAAATAAATATTATTAATTTAAAATATGATATTTAAGTTCAAATATATTAAAAATAACATTTTATTTTAAATTTGAGTTTGAAAATTGGAAAAATCAGAAATTGGGAAAAAATCCCTAAAAAATCGGATTTCTGGGGTGGGGTAGCAGCTAGATTTACTAACAAGTATGTTTCATTAACATCCTAATATGAATTCTAAAACAATGAAATAAACATATATAAAGTTTAGGAAACCTTACATTGGGTGCAACGGAATATAATGACACCTTCTGTTCAGATCTCTAGCCCTTGATTCCTTTCTGTAGCAGAGCATCACCAAGATCTGAACCTGGATCTCTTTCTCTCCTTCCTTGATGTTGATTCTGCTTCTTGTTGATTGGATTCTTCACAATCTTCCACACTGTGATTAAGATACCACATGATGTGTGTGGGCACTCACTCATTCACTCAAGGTTCGAAAATTTTAAGAAGAAAAGAGGAACAAAAGGTTTCGGCCTAAGCAATAGAAAGAGGCTCAATTTTTCTGAAAGTGAATTTCATCTGACAGAGTTAATTTTGAATGTGAGCCATCACTATCTATTTATAGGTAACCATCTAGGTTTAGGTTAGATTTATTTGGCATTAAAATAATAGAAAAATAAATAGTAAAATTCACACTAAGTGGCCGGCCATAGGATGTGGATTGGGCCCCACTTTGAAATTTTGCCATTTTGTCATTTTTCCATCCCATTGTCACTCCCAGTGGACTACTAAGATATAAGGGTAGAATTTGTGTTTCGACAGATGATCATATCAGAAGAGAAATCCTTGATGAGGTCCATACTACTCTGTATTCCCTACACCCGGGGACAACAAATATGTATCATGACACCAAGGCAATCTATTGGTGGCCGGGAATGAAGAGTGATATTGTTGAATACGTTTCAAAGTGTTTAACCTGTCAGCAGGTTAAGGCTGAACATCAAAGGCTGACAGGTTTACTTCAGCCCTTGAGAATACCTGAATGGAAATGGGAAGACTTAACTATGCACTTCGTAGTCGGGTTGCCTAGGACTACTAGGTTATATGATTCCATATGGGTGATAGTGGATAGATTCACCAAGTCAGCGCACTTTTTACCTGTGCGAGTGACTTATACTGTAGAACAGTATGCTGAATTGTACATTAAGGAAATAGTGAGACTCATGGTGCCCCAAAGTCAATTGTTTCAGATCATGATCCCAAATTTACTTCCAAGTTCTGGGAGAGTTTACAAAAAGCTATGGGAACTAGGTTGAGATTCAATACAACTTTTCACCCTCAGACAGATGGTCAGTCTGAGAGAACCATTCAGATATTGGAAGACATGTTGCGAGCATGTGTAATAAATTTTGAAGGATCTTGGAGCAAGTTCCTACGCTTGATTGAGCTTTCATATAATAATAGTCATTAGAGTACCATTGGTATGGCACCTTACGAGATGTTGTATGGTAGGAAATGTCGATCGCCTATCCATTGGGATGAGGCTGGAGAGAGACTTATCTTGGACCTGAATTGGTCCAAAGGACCAGTGAAGCCATTGAAAAGATTCGATCTCGTATGCTTGCTTTGCAAATTAGACAGAAAAGCTACGCTGATCCAAAGCGTAGGGATATCGAATTTCAAGTGGGAGACTCTCTATTTCTTCGAATATCACCTATAAAAGGGGTGCGTAGATTTGGAAAGAAAGGAAAGTTGAGCCCTAGATACATCGGTCCTTTTGAAATACTGGAGCGGATAGGTTAGGTGGCCTATCGATTAGCTTTACCATCCGCGTTATCCGGGGTGCATAATGTCTTCCATATCTCTATGTTGAGAAAGTACGTGTCAGATCTAACACATGTTTTGAGTTACGATGATATTGAGCTCCAGACAGACTTATCTTATAATGAACAACCTATCCAGATCTTAGACAGAAAGGAGAAAGTACTCCAAAATAAAACGATCCCTCTGGTTGAAGTCCTATGGAGGAATAGTAAAGTTGAGGAAGCGACTTGGGAATTAGAGTCGCAGGTGCGGGAGCTGTATTCCGAGTTATTCAGGTAAATTTCGAGGAAAAAATTTTTATAAGGATGGAATGGTTGTAATATCCCAATAAGCTTACTAATTAATAATTAGAGTTTATAGTTATATTATGAGTTAACCAGGTAATAAGTGGGATTATGATCCTACTAATCTAGTTCAACATAAAATTTTAAATTTGCTATAAGTGGATAAATAAGCATAATTTATAAATTATGGAGATTTATATGGCATATGTGAATGTAATATGAGTTATTGGTGTAAAAAAAATATTTTCAATTTTGGCGACCTTAGAGACTCGATCGGGGGTCAAAAATGTCATAACAGGCTTAATTGATAAAGTTAGTGGGAATATTGTGATAAATTGATGATGTAGGTATTATGATAATTAAGAGTGTATGAGATTTTAGGTCGCGCTCTAGAAGTAGAAGTTTCTTAATAGCTAAGAAATGATAAGATAATTATTAATAATAAAGTTTTTATTAATATTATTATCATATTATATTATTATTATTATTATTATATTTTTTTAAAGTTAGAAAAGTTGATCGTGTAGTATATATATATTATATATAAGTTATAACTTATATTATATAAGTCTGAAGTAGAAAAAGAACGAACGAAACCCTCGTTCCTTCTCCTTCAAGAAAATCTTCTCCCCTTATACCTATTTTCTTTGATTTTCAATAAAAAACTTAGCGATCTAAGCTGCGGTAGTAGCAGGATAGCGAATTCTCAGAGCAGGGAAGCTTAATGTAAGGTTTAATTTCGTTTTAAGTTTAATAACAATTGGTTTCGTATAGGGGTTTTGTGAATTAGAATAGTTATGAAAGTTCTGACCTTATAGGATTGTTCTCGGGTAGTCATGGGACTAGTTCCGATATTTTCTTGCTGAAATTGAAGTAATTTTAGATTAGAAATCGAGTTTGGAATTCTTTAAAGCTTAGTCCAAGCGTTAATGGTATTTTCCGTATAAGGGCTCAATTTTAATTTTTGTTACGTAAGAATGGTAGTATTCATGGTATATATGTGCCCTGTGAAGTTTGAAGTGATTTGGATAAGTTGTGATAGTGTTTCGGCGAGTGCGAAAATTGAGATTTTCGTGTTTCATAGTTTTTAGAAATTCATTAGAGATCAAAAATCGTATTTTTATCATAACTTTTCACCTAGTTGTCCGTTTTGGACGTTCTATATACCGTTTCGAAGCTTGCGACGTGATCTACGATATGGTGTATGTTTTAGAGCTAAAATATAAGTTTTATTTTAGTATATGTATACCACAGAGTTTGGTAGAAAATCCTAGATTGTCTTACGCGAGTGTTAAGTGGTGTTTTGGGATAAACACTTATTGATTTATTATTGTTATGACATAGGGCCTGAGATTATCGATCGTTCTCCAAGCAGGTCGGCCAACATACCTGATTCAGAACTTGAGGTAAGAAAAGTATAATGTACCGCATGGCATGATAGGTTCTGAAATTATCGATTGTCTGATAAGGCAATGATAATGTAATGATACTATAGATACAATATATGGTCTCACCTGATTAGGTGATGCAATATATCTTGCGACGTACCAGGTAAAGATACGGGCGTCAGTAGCATATGATGAGTACCGAGCGTAGGTACGACATCGTTTGATTAGACGTGTGATATATTAGTGTCAAGGTTTGGCATGGGCTCACCTGATTAGGTGGCGCAATGATATTATATATGATATTGCATTATGACACGGGCTTGCCTGATTAGGCAATGCAAATATATGAGCATATCTATTTCTATGCATATGACTGATTATATTACCTAGTGTTGAATGTTATAGTTTAATCATTGTGTGATAATGAAATGTATAATTAGCTATTTAATGTATCATTCTTTATTACTTTTCTTGCTGGATCTATGTGACTCACGGGTGCTTTTTGGTGCAGGTAAGGGCAAGGCAAAGTTAGAACAACCATGAGATGGCGGTCTTCTCCAGCAATGTACATATTGACCCCACCAGCCTGCGTCTTGAGTTACCAAGAGTTGTTTTGGACTGGCTGTGTCTGTATATTTTGAATTGTGTTTTGAATTGTCTTTGTATGTTGTCTTTTTGATATATCTTTGATAACATGGATTCCCAGAACTCCTTTTTACTGCCGTTATAATGTCCGTTTTTAGTGTTTTATTTTAGTCAAGTTTTAATTATCCTCACAGTTTTTAATAATTAATTAATATATTAGTATTAAACTAGTTTTATAAATTCACACACGTGGCGTTCCTATAGATTAGGGCGTTACAAATACATTGGACAATACAGTATGATTTTCATAAGTTATTAATATCCATTTTCTGTCAATAGATCCGAATTGTATGTTAATGTATGGGATATGAGTTTAGTCACTACTACAAAAACCTCATTTTAAGTCTATCAAAGTTGGACTAGATATGTCTTTTGAGTCCCTTTTGTGTTGGACATAATATCCAGAGACATAAAAAATGTATTTTTCTAGTCCAAAATAATTCTAGTCCAACATTAATAGACATAATAATGGAGCCCATAATAGAAACTCTTTTGTAGTCCAACTTTGCTGGACATTAATTTATATATATATTTTTTTTTTAAAAAAAAATATAAATTATCAATAATTTAAATAAATAATATGAAATAATTTACATATATATTTTTAAAATATTAATTTACAAAACTATTTCCAATTTTACAATTATTTTATTATTATTATTATTATTATTATTATTATTATTATTATTATTATTATTATTATTATTATCAAGTAGTAGTACATGTACATATATTTTGTTGAGGAAGACACTAGACTCACAGGCACCTTGGGCCAAATGCATATTTGCCCTCATTCGAGTGCTCATCTCACCACATCACACATGTAAATTGATGCACATCTTTCAGTATCACCAAAAGGCAAAAATAAGGATGATCCACGCAGTCAAAATACAATAACACTTACAAAAAAAAATATATACTAAACAGATTATAAAATTTTAAGTTCAAAAAAAAGATTACATACTCAAATATACCAAAAACATATACAAATCACTTACATAATTAAAACCCCTAAAATAATGATAATATAAATAAAGCAAAAGAATCAAATGTAAAAAGAACACATTTTTCACAGTGGGCGGCGGACGATATCGTTGATCTTTGTTTGGGCAGCGGACGATGGCTTCATCGTCGAGATACTCCTTGCTAGGTGAAGCCGATGGAGATAGAGACAATGGAAGAGACCAAGACCAATAAGATTGAGATGCATCGGAGTGGGCTGAGAGAACGACGGAGAGAACGTGGGAGGGCTTCGCAGTATGGAGAAAGAGAGAAGGGAGCCATCGATGAAGCTCGTGGTCTCCATTTTGGTCCATGACCAGTGTAGCCCACCTCCGTCGGAAGAGAAACCAACGCGAAGGGAGGAGACTGCGATTTTTGAGGCTAGCAGCGAGATTCATAGTTTCCGTTTGGGGCTTGCTCTGGTGCGATCTATTACTACTGAGATAATTTTTTTGAACCTGAAGAGACTATTTTTGAGAAGAGCGGCTGGGTATGAGAAATATTAGGGTTTTTAACTTTTAATGAGGGATAATACTAAGAAAGAAAAAATAAATAGAAATTGATATATGTAGCTGTGCAAATTCTAAGGACCCAATTTTATTTATTTAAAAATAGGTTAAGTCCACTTAAATTGGACATTATATATTTTTTATTCTCCAATAATGTTGGACTAGGAAACTAACTAATTAAAAAAATAAATAATATTAATTAATTATATATCACGTTCTCTTGCACTTTTCTAGTCCAACAATGTTGGACATGATGTAATTTTTTTTAAGTCTAATAATGTTAGACTAGAAAACTCCCCAATTTCTTTTTATGTCCAACAATAATTTTGTTGGACTTAAAAAAGGGACATTAAAAGGGTTTTTTGTAGTAGTGAGTATTCTGTGACTAGGATCCACTTGGACTATTCTAAGAACTCTTTATAATAACTAAACCTAAGTCATCAAAAGACTACAACCACAGTTTAAGATATCTATGGCATTTGCATCTTGTTCATAGTAGTTTTGACAAGATCATTCTCTGCTTAGAGTAAATATGTCGATATCCACTTGAAAGTAAGATCATCTATATTCGAATATGGATGTACATTCAGGGGTGGATATGAGTTTTTGTTATATTCTTAAGACAATAACTCTAGTTTTACCTTATGCATAGAAATTTGAAATATTTAAGAATTTTATAAATTTCTAGCAATGTTGAAAATATTAAGGTAAGTGGTTAAGATCTTGAGAACTGATAGGGGTGGAGAAATATTTGGTAGATATGTATTCAAAGATCATTAAGTTGAATTTTTAATTGTATCCAAACTTACCTTTCCAAAAATTCAGATTGCATATTGATGATAGTATAAGGTCTAAGATTAGTTACTAATTGTTGCCTAAGTCCTTCTAGGGATTTACCCTAATGATAGAAAAATTTCAGAATGATGGAATAGTTGTGTACTTAGTGTAAACCATTACTAGATTCATGGATGTCCTGATCGTGACCTTAAGAAAGCTAGAACTGTTAACTTAAGGTTTGCATGTTTGATAGTTATTCTAAGTGATTAGGGGTGGACCATCCTATGGTCATTAAGATAAGAAAGTGTTTGTTTCAATAAATACTACTTTTCTAAGAATATGAATAAATCTGAAATAAAGTATCAAAGCAGAGGAGATATTTTTTCTTGATTCCAAAAGTGTTCTATCATCTTATTCGATATAAGATGGTCCCACTGCCTCTGTTGTATTGACACAGCCAACGACGACAATACCATTTAGTGTTCTTAGACAGAAAGTTATGGTACCTTGTCATAGTGGGAGGGTTTTAAGGAACTCACCTTGTTATAACTTGAGAGACACTTGTAATAAAAATCCATTGTTAGTTTAAACATGAAATGGATAGTTAGAATAAGGAGCTATGAAGCAAAGTCAAGAGAACTATGGTTAAAACCATTCATATGGAATAATCAAAAGTTTCTATTACAAGGACAAGAAAGGAAATTTTGAAAATAAGTCTATTCAATGGAATTAACAAAACTTCCTGATCCTAGTTTTATAGGTTTGAGTTTATATAAACATATGGCTTGTGGTATACCTGGTGATTTACTTACTCTAGTGCAAGCAACTTACTTTAGTAAGATGCTGGAGCATTTTTCTAATGGCTAAATCTATAGAAGCTTCTCGACTTCTAGACATAGATTTTATGTGTCTAAGGAAAAGTCTCAACTATTCCAGAAGAGATAAAGGCCAAGGAAAGAATTTCTTAGATCAACAGTGAGAGGTCTCATGTATGCATTAGACCAGACACCTGCTATTGAGTGAGAGTAATGAGTTGGTATTAGATTAATCCAGGAAAGGAACATTGGAAGATAATCAAGTAAATCTTAAGATCAAGAAGAAGTACTATATGTTAGTCGATAAGGGTGGTATTTCAATACTCTCAGACTACACCAAATCAAGTTTCTAGACTTGCCTTGATGCTAGAAAGTCTACTGATGAGATGGTGATTACTCTAGGGGTGGAGGAGTGATTTTGGAGAAGTATAAAAACCAATATGGAGTCTCTAACTCTACCAGTGAGACTGAATGTTAAAGTTGCAGGAAAGATAATTATTCACTCTATGGAAAGTTTTATACAGTTTTTGGCATTATACCAACAATTTATTAACAACTAGTGTTACTTCCTGACTAACACAGAAGTAGTTGCCAAAAAGTAAAGAATCTAGTATCCCTAGTGGTGTACACATATAGAGAGGAATTTCACAATATCAAGGATTTAATGATTAAGGATATGTAATGGTGGAGAAAGGCTGTATTGAATACAAACTATCAGATCCTATTACGGAGAGAATACTACATAATACACTTGATCTGGATATCAAGGTGTTGAGATTATTTGAAATGCACTTTTTGTTTTATATTAGTGCAAGTGGGAGTTTGTTGGGTTTTGTGCCGTAAATAAAACTCATTTCAATATAATGAGATTTACTAATTAATAAAGATCAGAAATCGCTTTTAAGTTGCATGGTTCACATGATTTATTTCATGATTATGTTTAATGTATAAATTCTATTAAGTCCAGAACATATATAAATATGTATATATTTGTTCATGATTATAGTGTTGTCAGCACAGTGGAATATAATCATGATTATATGTTCAAAAATTTAATTTCCATGATTTATCAGTTCACTGGATTTAGACTGACATCATAATCGGCGATAAGGTATACTTACACCTTGGATAAGTGTTATGTCTTTTCTAGGGCACTGGCAAAGTTTACCAGTATCGGATGTATGGAGTATACATTCAAAGGGAGCGATATTGATCTTAGTTAAGATATCATAGACTTACTGTATTATCTTTCTAAGTCAATATCAATTGTTGATCTTAGGTCTATGGATCTTAATCCTGATATGGTTAGGTTCAACTTAGTTGTATTATTTATGTTCTTCAAGCTAGCCGTGGAAGCTAACTTATAGTTCTGGTAGATATTTACATCTTGGAAACATGGTAGCTCAATTGAGTGGGAGCACTGATCATAGATATTGAATCTATAGCTTCTATAAGTATTTAGAAGTGAAACGATAATTTCCTTTGAGTTTTTCTTGATAGAGATAAATGATTGAAATCTCATTTCAGTAATTATATTAGTTTACTGAAATATCATTTATAGGTAGCTAAGTGTTTTAAGAATAAAATACATTGAAAGGTAGAATGGTAAATTTATCCCTATTCAGTGTAGATCATCTATAGAGGATCTTTGACTATTAGGATTGTAACAATGGATAATCATAACGTATCTATATCGTGGTACATATAGAGCGTTTTATATAATTGAGAGTGCTATTCAATTCCAAATCTATAGTGGCGCAAGAAAGAATTAATAAGTTAGAAAGTTTACTTGGTAAATTCTAGATCTACGTATTGAAAGCTTGGTTATATAGGCCCATGGTCCCCTCACTAGTTGAGATAATACTGCTTGCAGACTCAGTTAATTGATTTTAATTAATCAATTATAATTATATAATTAGACTATGTCTTATTTAAGAATTTTCACTAAGCAAGGGCTTAATTGTGAAGAAAAGAGGTTTTGGGGTCAATTTGTTAATTAAGAGACTTTGTATGCTCTAATTAATAAATTACATAAATGAAAATTTTATTTGATAATTAATTATAATTATTAAATAAATAGTTTTGGCATTTATAGGATTGAATTGGAAAATATAGTATTATTGAAAGAAGAATAAGTGGTTAAAAAAATGACGAAATTGTAACTAGAGAATGATCCTTTTCATGTATGGATATTATGTTATTTTTGCCCAATATTTTATTCTTTTTTAATCCATATAATTCAGCTCTTAGCCCTAGTTGAAGCAGTATAAAAGAAAAATGATACTCTCACTCATCCACTTGATGCCTTCAACCAAATCAAACCTAGTTTTCTATGTCAGACAACTAGTAGATGAGAGAGTTACTTCCTTAGTGATTTCAACCTCCTTCATTGTTCTTCCATATTCGAACCCTTGAGTGAAAGAGTATCATGTCCACACATAGCAAGTCAAGTACTCAATCATAGTGAGTAAGATAGTGGTAACCGAACCCGAATGAGAGAAAGAGATCCAGGTTCAGATCTTGATAATGCTCTGCTATAAAAAGGAATCAAGGGCTAGAGATCTTGAAAGGAAGGAGTCATTATATTCCGCTGCAATCAATATAAGGTTTTTTTAAACCCTTATGTGTTTATTTCATTGTCTTAGAGATATTCATATTTAGGATGTTAATTCAACATATTTGTTAGTAAATCTAGATCCTGGTAAAATATTCCCAACAATTGATAGTTGACACCACCAACTTTTTTGCTTTTTTCTTGTATTGAATATCTGTAACCTATGTTCTGACTTTGTTACCTTCTTTTTACAGATATGGCTTCTAGGCTGAAGGATCTTGCTAGAGAGCCTTTGAGAGGAGCTTCAGGTCGTCCTATGGCCAAGGTGACCCGGACCACCCGATCTGGTGATGCTACAAGGTCTTCACTATCTCACCCTCCTTTGAGGCCTGCGCCGATTGGTCAGTCGATGATTGTTGATCCTTTTCCGAGGAGGACCCCACCTCCACACTGGCCTTCAAGAAAGGGCGCCCAGAAATCTAGTTGTGGAGCAGGCAAGACCACTGGATAGAGAGTTGTAGGGGTGGCTCATAGACGTATTCACAGGATCCTACCCATTATCGGTGGTGAGCTCCAAGAACTTGATGATGATGAGCTAGAGAGGCTATCATCTAACGGTCTCCAAGACTTGACCTCGGTAAGTTACACATCTAATTTTGCTCAAATTATTGTACTATCAATGATTGGTCGACTAGGTATGGAGCTTTGCAAAGTTGGATGACCAATGTTGTAGTGTTGCGAAACTGGTCGGTCAGGGGAGCACCTCAAAGGGGCTGGCCGTCCAGGTCCTCTTTTTGCCACTAAATAAGTTTTGTTTTGGTTTTAAGCCCTATGGAAGTTCAGCCTCTCTCATGGCAAGACCAAGGGGTTTCCAGGTGCTCTCTAGGAGAAGCTTAAGGCCCAAGAGATCGAGCTTTTGGTGAAGAGGGATGACGTCACCAAGGAAGAGGCTCTTACCGAATAGAGGCAAGGCTTGATTACTAGTTTTGAGCGCATGCTTGGCATCAGAAACAAAGAAAACAACACACTTGTCGTTGAGGCCTCTAGATTAGAGGTGGAACTCAAGAAGAAGGAGAAAGCACTGAATTTTTCCCTTGATGGCCAGCAATCCATTAGGGACGAGTATGTTGGCTTGTCTTCAGAGGTCTTATACGAGGTTAAGCTACGTAACCCCAATGTTGACCTCTCCTACATGGGAGCTTCTTTCCTTAAAAATCACTAGACTAGGAGAGAGAATTGTATGAGATTAGGATTCAAACAGAAGACCATCGTCCAACTTGAGGAGTCATCATCGGGCCACTTTGATGAGGCTATGGCCTGCACACCTACTGGGGAGGTGGCCAACCAGCCTGTAGAGGCCATGGCTAACCCACTTTTTGGGTAGATGAGTCCTTTGTGGTCCGACCTTTATCTCAAGGAAGTCTATATCATGAAGTGACTTCTCAGATAGAGTAAATGGCTTTATCAAACTTGAAGAAGCCGTCACCCCAGCCAAGGGCTTAAAGGGTGGCAAGAAGAAGTTGCAAGACAATGAAGCCCCACAACTAAGCCCCAGGGAAATGGGAAAAAGGGAGATTTTAATGAAGGAAGGAGAGCCAAAAATAGTGGCAAGTAAGGCAACTCCCCTGGAGGAAAGAATCCTAAGATTAGGGGCAAGCCCTTGCAAGATTATGAGCCTCACTTCACCACCTACTCCATTCTTTTGGCTCCAAGGAAGGAGATCTATACGGAGACACA
Source organism: Cannabis sativa (assembly GCF_029168945.1). Classification (NCBI taxonomy): domain Eukaryota; kingdom Viridiplantae; phylum Streptophyta; class Magnoliopsida; order Rosales; family Cannabaceae; genus Cannabis; species Cannabis sativa. The sequence continues at coordinate 78,267,541 of NC_083603.1, read as the reverse complement.
ATCAATAGTGATGTATCACAAAACTCTTCCTTTCAAGTATTCAGGGAAGAGGGATATGAAAAAATTGTCGCTAGCACAACAATTACGGTCATGACACTTATGAGTGTAATCGGTTGCGTGATGAGATAGAATTTCACATCAGACAGAATAATGTTGCTCTTCAGTGGTATGTACGACTTGAAGCTCTAACACAAGAATGCACCTCTTCAGCCTGCGCCGGTTGGAGGCAGGCTAGAGATTGTGATTGGAGGCCCTCACATAACTAGAAACTCAAGGAAGGCCTTGGAATGGTATGAAAGATCACTTCAAATAAGGAAGAGTCAAAGTCCTAGAGGTTGTAGAACGTCCTCCGAAGTCTCAACACTACAGATGTGAACCTATCACCTTTAAAGAATCAGACTCCTATCATGTCAGTTACCCTCACAACGATCCTTTAGTTGTTGAGGTGCAAATAGCTAATATATTGGTAGCCAGGGTGATGATCAAAGACAGAGCGTCATAAAATATCTTGTTCAAGTAAGACCTGCTCATAATGGGTTTGAGTTTAGAAGACCTTGAACCATGCGAGCAGCTCATGTATGGTTTCAGTGGAGCTGGCATTGATCCATGTGGCAAGATCAAATTGCTACTCATAGTTGGCACTGTTGGGTTTTATGCCCTAAATAAAACTCCATTTCAATGTAATCCATATTATTCAATATAAATAAAGAAACAGAAGTATTTTCATTCATTTGTGTATGTTTTGGTTCACCTTATCAATTATTTGTCTATTTGATTTATAAATTCATCCAAACCCTTTTCACATACTTGATCCTGTTTATTGTGTTGTCAGCACAGTGGAAAGTAAACATGACTATGTGATTAAAGATTCCTAGATTTATCAGATTACTGGGGTTTTACTGATATGACAATCTACAACAGAGTTTACTTGCATTTGGAGAAATGATATGTTCTTTCTAGAGCATTGGTTAAAGTAAAGCTTGGGTTGGATGCATGGAGTATGCATCGGAAGGGACCGATATTGAACTTTGACATAGATTTATTAAACTTACCGTAATATCTATTCAATTCAATATCACATAGTTGATCCTATATCAAATGATCTTAATCCTGATATGATTTGGTTCAATCTCAAGAGTGTTATTCATGTTCTTTGATTTGTTAGTTAAGCCTACTTTTGGGTCAGGGTGATACGTACATTTTGGGAACACGGTAGTGCAATTGAGTGGGAGCGCTAACATAAATATGGAATCTATAGATTCTATCTGGAAAATAGAAAGTAAAAGATGATTTCCTTCGAGCTTCACCAAACGAAAATAAATGGTGGAGTACTCATTTCACTTAGCTGAAATATCATTTATACGGGCATAAGTGTTTTAAGGATAAAATACATTGTAGGGTGTTACGGCAATTTAATCCCTTTACAGTGTAGATCATCTATATAGAGGATCATTGATCAAATTAGGATTATAAAAATGGATAATTAATGATGTGTCTATATGGTGGAACATATAGAGCGTTCTATATAGCTGAGAGTGCAATTCTAAGTTCTATACATGGATTCAGCGAAGAATTAATAAGTCAGTGAATTTAAGATGTAAATTCTTGATCTGCTTATTGGAAGCTCGGATATATAGACCCATGGTCCCCACACTTGTTGAGACAATACTACTGATAAGACTCATTTAATTGGTTTTGATTAATCAATTATAATTCTCAAATTAGACTATGTCTATTTGTGAATTTTTCACTAAGCAAGGGCAAAACTGTAAAGAAAGAGTTTCTAGGGTATATTTGTTAATTAAGATACTTTGGTTGGTCTAATTAATAAATATAATAAATGACAATATTATTTAATAATTAATTATAGTTATTAAATAGTTGAAATTGACATTTAAATGGTTGAATTTGAAAATTGGCGTTTTTGAGAAAATGAGATGCAAAAATGATAAAACAGCAAAATTACAAAAGTGGGGCCCAAATCCACTAGCCATGGCCGGCCACTTATGTAGGGTTTATCATTTAATATTTTCATTATTTTAATGTCCAATAATTCAAACCTAACCCTATGTGGCATACTATAAATAGATAGTGATGGCTTCAGGAAAAAGTAACTTTGTATTTTATTCCTTTCAGAGAAAAACCTGAGCTATCTCACTAAACCTAGCCGCCACTCTCTTTCCTCCTTCTTCCTTGATTGTTTCGAAACCTCTTAGTGATAGAGTAGTGCCCACACACAACAAGTAGTACCTCAATCATAGTGTGGAAGATCGTGAAGAAGGCGATTCAACAAGAGGGACATTCGGGCTCAGATCTTGATAATACTCTGCGACAGAAAGGATACAAGGGTTAGAGATCTGAGTGGAAGGAGACATATTATTCTGCTGCACCCAATGTAAGGTTTCTCATACTTTATATGTGTTTATTTATAATCGTTTTAGAAGTTCATATTTAGGATGTTGATCAACATACTTGTGAGTAGATCTAAGATCCTGGTAAAATAATTTCCAACAGGCACTACCCCAAGGTAGACCACCATCATAGCCACATTCATAGTGGTGGAGGTGAAGTTTCTGTACAACATGATGCTTGGAAGGCCTGCTCTCTATGACCTTCAAGCAATCTCCTTAGTATACCACTTGTCCGTCAAGTTCCCAATGGTCGCTGGTATCAGTTTTTTTTGGAGAATCAATAAAGTTTATTGATCACAAATAACACTTCTACAAGATAAGGTTACTTAAAAAGCTTTAGACAAAGCTTCCACCCACTCTTTATCTTTTCTACTCAAATTCTGAGTATTCAGCGAGTTCAATCTTGAACAAACACTATAAGCAACATAATTAAAAGTGACCTTAAAAGTGATCCCAAACCACTTTGTTCCTGGCATGCCAAATGTAATAAATCATGGTTTTAATGACACTCAAAAGAACCTTTCTTTTACCTCTAGAAGCTTTTGACTTCCGAATCCGCTTAAGGACATCATGGTATCAGTTGTCTCCCTTGTAATCAAGGAACTGCACACGAGTGCTATAACATATCGTTAACACTTGCCAAGAAGACCTCCTCTGTTGTTATGGCTTTAGAGGAGACGAACAAGACCTCCTCTGCTGCCATGGCACCAAGGGGACGAGCAACACCACTCCTACAAAAGCTGGAGAGACAACGAATACCCTTGGAGATCAAACTACATAGAAGATAAAGACAGCTCCTAAAGCCACTTGAAGGTGCACCCAAGACAGGGATGACATTGACCCTTATTTTATGGAAATCAACTCGAGAATTGGTCTAACTGAGGAACTCAAAGAACTTCCCCTCAACACAATGGACCCGACCAAGGTTGTTAAGATTGGAACAAACTTGATGGAGGTCTTGAGTGAGATGCTCATGGATTGCTTCAGGAGAAATCAAGACATTTTTGCTTGGTCGCATGAGGACATGATTATGATCGACCCCCAAGTCATCTGTCATACCCTCAACATAGATAAATTTAACTTTAAGCCTGTACAATAGAAACGTAGGCTTCTTGAAAAAGAGTGCTCCAAAGCTCTTAAGGAAGAAGTTGAAAGACTACGAGAGAACCACTTCATTAGGGAAGCTTTCTACCTGGTTTGGGTATACAATCCTGTTCTGGTGCCTAAACTAAATGTAAAGTGGAGTACTGTTGGAATTTATTTTACCAGGATCTTAGATCTACTCACAAGTATGTTGTTTAACACCCTAAATATGAACTTTCTAAAACGATAAATAAACACATATAAAGTTAAGAAAACCTTACATTGATGGCAGCGGAATTAATGTCTCCTTCCACTCAGATCTCTAACCCTTGTATCCTTTCTGTCACAGAGTATTATCAAGATCTGAGCCTGAATGTCGTTCTCTTTGTGTGTGATCCTTCACAGTCTTCCAATCTATGATTGAGGTACCACTTGCTATGTGTGGGCACTACTCTATCACTGAGGGTTTCGAAATTTATGAAGAAGAAAAGAGAGAGGGTAGGTTTCGGCTATAGAGAGAAAGGGAAGGCTCAGTTTTCTGAAGAGAGAATTTTCTAACAGAAAAGATTATGAAAAGTTATTGAAAATTTATTATTTGGCTGAGCTATCACTTTCTATTTATAGGCAACTACTAGGTTTATGTTAGTAATTATTTGGCAATAAAATAATAAAAATATTAATTTGAAAAACCATCCCAAGTGGCCGGCCATAGGTGTTAATGGGCCTTACTTGAATTTTACAGTTTTCACAAATTTTATTTCTATTTTCTCAAAAACACCAATTTCCCAATTCTAACCTTTTAAATGTCAAAACTAATTATTTAATAACTAAAATAGATTATTAAATAATATTGTCATTTAATTTAATTATTAATTAGACATATAAAGTCTATTAATAAATAAATAAACATAGAATCTCTTTTCTTTACAATTTCGCCCCTGCTTAGTGAAAATTCACAAATTATGTTGGGTGTTATGCCCTAAATAAAACTCTGTTTCAATGTAATCCAGATTATTCTATATCAATAAAGTAACAGAAGTAATTTTTCCATTCACTTGTGTATGTTTTGGTTCACTTAATCAATTGCTTGTCTATTTGGTTTATAAATTCATCCAAACCCCTTTCACATACTTGAACATGTTTATTGTGTTGTCAACACAGTGGAAAATAAACATGACTATGTGAATAAAGTATTCCTAGATTTATCAGAACACTGGCTTTCACTGATATGACAATCTACAATAGAGTTTACTTACATTTGGAGAAATGTTATGTTCTTTCCAGAACATAGGTTAAAGTAAAGCTCAGGTTGGATGCATGGAGTATGCATTGGAATGGACCGATATTGAACTTTGAATTAGATTTTGAAACTTACCGTAAACATCTATTCAATTCAATATCAGAAGTTGATCCTAGATCACATGATCTAAATCCTGATATGGTTAGGCTTAATTTCAAGAGTGTTATTCGTGTTCTTTGATTTGTTAGTTAAGCCTAAAACTTTAATCTGGGCAATACATACATTTTGGGAACACGGTAGTGCGATTGAGTGGGAGCGCTAACATAAATATGGAATCTATAGCTTCTATCTGGCGAATAGTAAGCAAAGGGTGATCTCCTTCGAGCTTAACCAAACGAGATAAATGATTGAGTACTCATTTCACTTAGTTGAAATATCATTTATACAGGGTTAAGTGTTTTAAGGATAAAATACATTGTAGGGTGTTACGGTAATCTAAGTCCCTTTACAGTGTAGATCATCCATATAGAGGATCATTGATCACATTAGGATTATAACAATGGATAACTAATAATGTGTCTATGTGGTGGAACATATAGAGCATTCTATATACTGAGAGTGCAATTCTGAGTTCTATGTGTGGATTCAAGGAAGAATTAATAAGTCAGTGAATTTAAGTGGTAAATTCAAGATCTGCTTATTGGAAGCTCGGATATATAGACCCATGGTCCCCTCACTAGTTGAGATGATATTACTTGTAGGACTCATTTAATTGATTTTAATTAATCAATTAAGAATTCTCAAGATAAACTTGTCAGTTTGAGAATTTGGCACTCATTAAGGGCAAAACAGTAAATAGAGATTTTGAAGGGCATATTTATTAATTGGGAAACTTTAATTAGTTTCATTATTAATAAAATAAATGATAATATATTATTTGATAATTATTTTTAATTATTAAGTAATTAGATTTATCATTAATATGGTTGAACAATGGAAATGGCAATATTTCACAAAAAGGGAAACTATCAAGTGTAGGAAAAAGGAAAGTTGGAAAAGAGGCAAGCCTTGTTCCACATTGCCTAGGCCGGCCCCCTTTACCTTCCTTTTCCCTTGATTTTCTCAGTTCAAAATGTCAATCATAGCCCTTGGTGGTCTTCTATAAATAGAAGGCAAAGGCTTTAGATTTTTAACACATCTCTGTATCTCTGAAAAAGCTTTTCTCAGCATTATTCTGAAAGAATTTTCTCTCAGAAAATTCTCTCTGAGCCGCTACCCTCTCTCTCTCTATACCTTCACTGTTTCGAAATATATGAGTGCTAGAGTAGTGCCCACACACATCAAGTAATACCTCAATCATAGTGAGGAAGGCTGTGTAGAATTCAGAGACAACAAAGAAGGACTTTCGGGCTCAGATCTTGATTATACTCTGCTACAGAAAGGAATCAAGGGTTAGAGATCTGAGTGGGAGGAGACATATATATTCCGCTGCAATCACTGTAAGATTTCTGATACTCTTATGTGTTTAATTTCATATCGTTTTAGAAGTTCATATTTAGGTTGTTAAATCAACATACTTGTGAGTAGATCTAAGATCCTGGTAAAATAACTTCCAACAACTGGTATCAGAGCCATGGTAATTGATTTGCTTGCAAGAAATTTGGACTTAAAACGATTTGCTTGTTTTTTGGATGGTATCATGTTGCTTTGAGTGTCATATTGATGTTTGAATGTTGTTTGTGAATTTTGGAAAAAATGATTACTGTTTTTATTCTGTAATTATTTTTGTTGGATAGTTTGGAAAATTCTAAGCAATTTACTTTTTTACAGAACTCGATTTCGATTTAATTTGAATTAGTTATGAATTTTTGAAAATTGGAAAAATCGGGGTGACGAGCAACCTCATCACGCGCGCGGAAGGGCTGCTTGCAGCCTCCCTGCGCCGTGATTTCTCGGCCAAACACCCCTGATCCGCGCGCGGATGGCTATGCACAGCATGCCATCCGTACAGTTCATCCAATTTTCCAATTTTTTCGATTTTTCATGCTATTTCATGGAATTAAATTTCGATTTTTTGTGTAGTTTTGTATATTGATTTTTGTTTTTCAAATTTCAAATCTAATTATCAGAAATAAATTAATTTAATTTTTTTTTAAATTAATTTTAGATATTAGTGTAATTTGATTTTGAGCCTTGTGTGAGAGTTGGGAGCCTTAGAAGTGGGTGCGACATACTGGACCCAGCCCCCCCTCACATGAACAACCCCAATTGTGAAGGCCCATTTGCCTGATTTGGATAACTGTGATAGGTTAATTATATTAGTTTGACCTAATAAAAGATTGATTAGCAACATAATTAATTTCATGGTTCCTTGAAATTAATTTAAGAAAAACATAGTTTGAATAGTCATATTCTAGAAAGCTATATGTATTTTTCTTGTTTTAATTAAATATGGAATTATAACCATATAAATTCTTTCTGAATCTTAATTTTATAATTTCATTAAATATTCCTATTTAAGTTGAGATTTAGTTAAATCTATTAAATTAACTTAGATTTGAATATTTTTGAATTTCCTATTATAAATGAAGTTGAAGAATTTTGGAAATTGGTTATTAAGATTCCTTAGATATTTTTTAAGTTGATATTTTCTAAATATGGAAACTTAAAATGGAATATCTTCTAAATTAAGTGGTTACTACTTAATTAGTAATATTTAATTAAGTCATTGTTTGAAGAATATTTTAAGTTGGGTATTTAGATTTTCTAAACAACTTAAATAAGATATTTTTTAAAATTATTCCATTTTTGAAATTTGATTAAAGTTCTTACTTTAATTTGTAATATTTCATTATTGAGATATGGAATATAAATGATTAGACAAAATACATGTTTAAATAATGAGCTTTAATCAAAGAGAAATTCGATCTCCATTGTTGGTTTTACATAGCTATTGTTTTAGTGAGTAATCCTCCCTAATGGAGGAACGTTCATTAGCAAGTTAGCACCGTTTAATCTCGAAAGATAAGTATTCTTATAGGTTTATTTATATGGTTCATGACCACCCTAATGGTGGCGACTATGTAAGACTTATAAGAATGCGAAACAATGGTAGAAGCTCATAAGATAGAATTGCCTTGACTCTCGCCTAAACGGGACAACGCTGAATTCCAATCTTGATCGAATAAAAGGTTGCTAGAATGTTTGACATTTTAGATGAATTGACAACTCTATTCAATGGATGATGCTTTGACTCTCGCCTAAACGGGACACTGTATCAGTTCGTTGGAAACCTTCGAAAATAAACTATGTTAGATTTAGTATTTTTATAACATAAGTGATTGTTTGTTTTCTGAACCTGTGTATGAATTTATAGAACCGAAACCTTACTTCTGTTTATTGATATGTTGTAGTGCCAATATGAATAACCCTCATCCCGATCCACTCCTAGTTAGTATCTTTGCAAAAGAACTCAATAGTGTGAAAATGCATCCTGGTAGTTGCATTAACTCGCACCTATTGTTGATGAATCTGAAATTCCAAAAGGCAAATCTACTAGGAATTGATTTATCAAAGGAACAATGGGTGAAACTCATACTTTATAGTCTTCCTCAGGAGTATAACAGTTTTGTTCTATATTACTTATTGAACAATCCTAACTCCTCCGACATGGACAAACTCGAGTCTGAGTTGAGGGCCCATGAGCGGGATCTGATTGCAATGAGACTGCTAGCATTGCAAGTTTTAATCAGAGGAAGAAGATTAAGCATGAGGGCTCCAACAAAGCTGTTTCTTCAAGTACAAATGTCAGACATCATGTTCTATGTGCGAATTGTAATGGAAAGGGACATAAAGAAGAACAATGTCCCAGGCTTCTAGACAATTCAAACGAAGGTGATGCTTTTGTATTTGAATCATGTGTTTTACAGAACGACAAATCCTCCTGGATTGTTGATTCTGGATCTACTAACCATGTATGTTCTTCATTACAGCTACTTGAAACTTGGGAGAATCTTCACCCAGATGAGTTAAAGCTTAAAGTTGGAAATGGCGAGTTGGTATCAGTTAAAGCAAGAGGAATAGCCCGAATCAAGTTTAATTCTAAGAAGTTTTTACTTTTAGAGAATGTTTTATATATTCCTAATTTTAGTAGAAACTTGATTAGTGTTTCATGTTTACAGACACAATTTTATATATTGAATTTTTCGAGTTCAAATTGTTCAATTTCTCGTAATGGATTTCATATATTTGTTGCAAACATGGAACGAGGGCTTTATGTTTTAAGACCTGATACTCAAATCTCACTAAATACTGAACTTTTCAATGTAGCTAGACCTAGAAGCCTTAAGAGAAAAGAGATTGATAATGATGATCAAACTTATCTATGGCATTTACGTTTAGGTCATATAGGCTTTGATAGACTCAATAGGCTAACCAAAGACGGTCCATTGAAAAATGTCGTCTTAGGAGAGCTGCCAGTCTGCGAGTCTTGCCTAGAAGGTAAAATGACCAAACGTTCTTTCTCTGCAAAGGGAGAGCGTGCCAAAGAACCCCTAGGGTTAGTACATTCAGATATTTGCGGACCGCTGAATGTAAAAGCCAGAGGAGGTTATGAGTATTTCGTCACTTTCATTGACGATTTCTCTAGATATAGTTTTCTTTACCTAATGCAAAAGAAATCTGAAACTTTTGACAAGTTTCAGGAATTTCATGCTTTGGCTCAAAACCAATTGGGTAAAACATTAAAGATCTTGTGAACTGATAGGGGTGGAGAATATATGGATATGCAGTTCAAAGATCATTTAATTGAACTTGGAATTGAATCCCAATATACTGCCCCTAGCACTCCACAGCAGAATGGAGTTGCAGAAAGAAGAAATCGCACTCTCTTAGAAATGGTTAGGTCTATGCTGAGTTACTCAACTCTGTCTACGTCCTTCTGGGGATATGCTATTCAAATGGCAAACGACATTTTGAATGTTGTTCCATCTAAAGCAGTCCCTAAGACACCCGTCGAACTATGGAATGGTCGCACACCTAGTTTGCGCCATTATAGGATTTGGGGGTGCCCTGCTCACGTTTTAAGAAAGAAAGAAAGCAAACTGGAATCGCGAACTGAGGTTTGCATGTTTGTCGGGAATTCTAAAGAGACTAGGGGTGGACTATTCTATAGTCACAAGGATAACAAGGTGTTTGTCTCCACAAATGCTACTTTCCTTGAAGAGAACTATATGAAAGACAACAAACCGAAAAGTGAAATTGTATTAGAGGAAATGCTCACAGATACTGTTCCTTCAAATGTACCATCTTCTTCTACTCAAGAAGAGGAACATCCCACTCCCTCAGTTGTAGCAACTGAGAAAACTACTACTAAAGCTCCTGTTCAGAAAGTCACCGCTCCTCGTCGTAGTGGGAGGGTTTCAACGAAACCATCTCGTTATGGCTTGGATGGTGAAATCAATATGGTCGTTGGTGACGGTATTGATGACAACCCATTGACCTATAAACAGGCAATGGCAAGTCCGCAACGGAAGCGATGGTCAGCCGGTATGGATTCAGAAATGGATTCCATGAAGAAGAACAAAGTCTGGGAATATGTAGAACCACCTGAAGATTTTCGTCCAATTGGATGTAAATGGGTCTACAAGAAGAAAAGGGTCTTGGAGGCGAAGTCGAAACTTTCAAAGCTAGACTGGTCGCCAAGGGTTATACCCAAAGAGAAGGTGTGGACTATGAGGAAACTTTTAGTCCTGTTGCCATGCTCAAATCCATCCGAATTCTTCTCTCCATAGCTGCCGCTTTAGATTATGAAATCTGGCAAATGGATGTCAAGATAGCCTTTCTTAATGGGCTTCTTGAAGAAACCATCTATATGGAGCAACCAGAAGGTTATGTGCTTCCTGGGCAGGAGAATAAAGTTTGCAAATTAAATAGGTCCATATATGGGCTTAAGCAAGCTTCTCGCTCATGGAACAAAAGGTTTGATGAGATCATCAAGACCTACGGCTTTCATCAGAATGAAGATGAACCTTGTGTTTACCAACTCAAGGAAAACCAAGTAGTAGTATTCCTGGTCCTTTATGTTGATGACATTTTGATCATTGGAAACAATGTCAAGAAAATGACTCACATCAAGGAATGGCTTGACACTCAATTCGACATGAAAGACTTGGGTGAGGCAGCCTATGTTCTTGGTATTTAGATTGTCAGAAACCGAAAGAACAGATCCCTTGCTCTCTCTCAAACAGCTTACATTGAAAAAGTTCTTGAGAGATTTTCCATGACCAATACCAAAGGGGCAAACATGCCCTCTAGACATGGTATCCGTCTATCTAAGGAACAGTGTCCTACTGATCCTCAAGAGATAGAAGACATGGCAAAAATTCCTTATGCTTCTGCAGTTGGGAGTCTGATGTATGCTATGCTATGCACTAGACCTGACATCTGCTATGTAGTTGGAATCGTGAGCAGGTATCAGTCAAATCCAGGAAGGGTACATTGGAACGCGGTTAAGTATATTTTGAAATACTTAAAGAGTACAAGAGATTATGTATTAGTCTACAAGGGTGGTGCTTTGAATCCCTTAGGCTATACAGACTCAGATTTCCAGGGATGTCTTGAAGACAAGAAATCTACATCTGGGATGGTGTTTACTCTTGGGGGTGGAGCAGTAGTTTGGAGAAGTGCTAAACAAACTGCGATTTCGGATTCTACCATGGAGGCAGAATACATAGGCTTGTGAGCGACTAAAGAGGTTGTCAGTTCTTCACCAGTCTTGGTGTAGTTCCTGGAATGGAAGGGCCTCTAGTCCTGCTCTGTGATAACACTGGAGCTATAGCCAACAGTAAGGAACCTCGGAGCCACAAGAGAAGTAAGCACATAGAAAGAAAGTATCATATTATCAGAGAATATGTGGCAAGAGGGGATGTACTGGTGGAGAAAGTGGATACGCAGGATAACTTGGCTGATCCATTCACCAAAGTCTTGGCAGTAACTTCATTCGAAAAGCACCGTCAGAATTTAGGATTAATTAAAATGTACTTATTTGTTTTATATTAGTGCAAGTGGGAGTTTGTTGGGTTTTATGCCCTAAATAAAACTTTGTTTCAATGTAATCTAGATTATTCTATATCAATAAAGTAACAGAAGTAATTTTTCCATTCACTTGTGTATGTTTTGGTTCACTTAATCAATTGCTTGTCTATTTGGTTTATAAATTCATCCAAACCCCTTTCACATACTTGAACATGTTTATTGTGTTGTCAACACAGTGGAAAATAAACATGACTATGTGAATAAAGTATTCCTAGATTTATCAGAACACTGGGTTTCACTGATATGACAATCTACAACAGAGTTTACTTACATTTGGAGAAATGTTATGTTCTTTCCAGAACATAGGTTAAAGTAAAGCTCAGGTTGGATGCATGGAGTATGCATTGGAATGGACCGATATTGAACTTTGAATTAGATTTTGAAACTTACCGTAAACATCTATTCAATTCAATATCAGAAGTTGTTCCTAGATCACATGATCTAAATCCTGATATGGTTAGGCTTAATTTCAAGAGTGTTATTCGTGTTCTTTGATTTGTTAGTTAAGCCTAAAACTTTAATCTGGGCAATACATACATTTTGGGAACACGGTAGTACGATTGAGTGGGAGCGCTAACATAAATATGGAATCTATAGCTTCTATCTGGCGAATAGTAAGCAAAGGGTGATCTCCTTCGAGCTTAACCAAACGAGATAAATGATTGAGTACTCATTTCACTTAGTTGAAATATCATTTATACAGGGTTAAGTGTTTTAAGGATAAAATACATTGTAGGGTGTTACGGTAATCTAAGTCCCTTTACAGTGTAGATCATCCATATAGAGGATCATTGATCACATTAGGATTATAACAATGGATAACTAATAATGTGTCTATGTGGTGGAACATATAGAGCATTCTATATACTGAGAGTGCAATTCTGAGTTCTATGTGTGGATTCAAGGAAGAATTAATAAGTCAGTGAATTTAAGTGGTAAATTCAAGATCTGCTTATTGGAAGCTCGGATATATAGACCCATGGTCCCCTCACTAGTTGAGATGATATTACTTGTAGGACTCATTTAATTGATTTTAATTAATCAATTAAGAATTCTCAAGATAAACTTGTCAGTTTGAGAATTTGGCACTCATTAAGGGCAAAACAGTAAATAGAGATTTTGAAGGGCATATTTATTAATTGGGAAACTTTAATTAGTTTCATTATTAATAAAATAAATGATAATATATTATTTGATAATTATTTTTAATTATTAAGTAATTAGATTTATCATTAATATGGTTGAACAATGGAAATGGCAATATTTCACAAAAAGGGAAACTATCAAGTGTAGGAAAAAGGAAAGTTGGAAAAGAGGCAAGCCTTGTTCCACATTGCCTAGGCCGGCCCCCTTTACCTTCCTTTTCCCTTGATTTTCTCAGTTCAAAATGTCAATCATAGCCCTTGGTGGTCTTCTATAAATAGAAGACAAAGGCTTTAGATTTTTAACACATCTCTGTATCTCTGAAAAAGCTTTTCTCAGCATTATTCTGAAAGAATTTTCTCTCAGAAAATTCTCTCTGAGCCGCCACCCTCTCTCTCTCTATACCTTCACTGTTTCGAAATATATGAGTGCTAGAGTAGTGCCCACACACATCAAGTAATACCTCAATCATAGTGAGGAAGGCTGTGTAGAATTCAGAGACAACAAAGAAGGACTTTCGGGCTCAGATCTTGATTATACTCTGCTACAGAAAGGAATCAAGGGTTAGAGATCTGAGTGGGAGGAGACATATATATTCCGTTGCAATTACTGTAAGATTTCTGATACTCTTATGTGTTTAATTTCATATCGTTTTAGAAGTTCATATTTAGGTTGTTAAATCAACATACTTGTGAGTAGATCTAAGATTCTGGTAAAATAACTTCCAACAAATTAGACATAGTCTAACTTTAGAATTATAATTGATTGATCACAAATCAATTATTGAGTCTTACAAGCAGTATAGTCTCAACTAGAATGGGGACCATGGATCTATTAGCTGAGCTTCCAATAAGTGAACCGAATTTACTAAGTAAATTCCTACTTATTAATTCTTCGTTGAATCCCCTCTTAGAACTTAGAATTGCACTCTCAGACTTATATAGAGCATATTATATGTTCCACGATATAGATATGCTATCTCATTTAACCATTGTTATAATCTTATTGTGATCAAAGATCCTCTATATAGATGATTTACATCGAGATGGGATAATTTTACCGTTCTCACCCCTCATCGTATTTTGCCCCTTAAAACACTTAGCTACCTGTAAATGATGTTTAGTGATCTAAGAATTAGTCACTTAAACAAGAGCTCATCCATTTACTTCTATTTAGCTAAGCTCGAAGGGAATCATCACTTGACTTCAATACACCAGTAGAAGCTATAGATTCCATATTTATGTTCAACACTCCCACTCAATCATACTATCATGTTCCCAAAATATACGTATCAACCTAACCCAAAAGTAGGCTTAACAAATAAATCAAAGAACATGAATAGTACTCCTGAGTTGAGCCTAAGCATATCAGGCTTTAGATTCTTTTAATCTTAAGATCAACTACTGATATTGACTTGGAAAGATATGACGGTAAGTTTATAATATCTTAACTAAGTTGCAATATCGGTCCACTCCAATGTATACTCCATACATTCGAAACTAGTATACTTTACCAATGTCCTGGAAAGAACATAACAGTTACTCCAAGTGTAAGTACACATCATCGCTGATTATCACATTAGTGTAAATCCAAAACACTGATGAAACAGGGACTTAGTCTTTTGATTCATATGATCACAATCACATTCCACTGTGTTGACGATACTGTAATTGTGAATAAACATATGATCTGGACTTAACAGATTTTGTGTGTAAATGTAATAAACATACTAAACCATTAGCATGTAAAATTCATGCAAACATAAATCAGTTCAAATTTCTTATATTGATAACTAATCAGATTGTAAAGGGTTTTATTTAGGGCACAAAACCCAACATACTCCCACTTGCACTAACATAAAATAAACTGTGCAAATAAGTCAATCTGATATCTTGATCTTCAGATCAAGTGTAGTATATTTGAATCCACCCAAACTTCTGGAAACTAGTTCATAAATATGTTTATGAAACATCCTTTACTATATGCATTACTCATCAAGGGATACTGAAATCCTTACTGTTTTAAAGTACATCTGAATAAACAGAAGACATATCTCTCATATTTTAAAATATGGAATTGAGATAATACAGCGTAGACTTTTCTTCAGTAATATAACTTTCTGGTAATTTTGAATTTCCAAAGTTATAAATCTTCTTTGGTAGAGCTTGAATTATTATAGAATAACTCCTCCACCCCCAGAGTAACCACCATCTCATAATTCGAATGAGTTGAGGTAGATACTAGGATAACTGATATACAGTTCCTTAATATCTAACATATAGATCACTTTCATAAATCTTTCTTGAATATCTTCTAATGTTCCTTGGCACAAAACCCAACAAGTACTTGCATCGACTTCACCGACCTCAACAAAGCATGCCCTAAAGATTATTTCCCACTACCACAAATCGATCAACAGGTGGACGTGACAACCGGCCATGAACACCTCACATTCATGGCTATTTATTCCGGCTACAACCAGACGAAGAACATACTATTTCCAAATATACATTGGGCATTATTACTACAAAGTAATGCCCTTAGGACTCAAGAATGCAGGTGCAACTTATCAAAGACTAGTAAACTATATGTTCCACTACCAAATTCAAAACAATATAGAAGTCTACGTCGATGATATACTAGTGAAGTCGAAAAGATTTGAAGACTACATCAAAGATCTAGAGGAGTGCTTCAACATCATGTGCAAAGCCTAATAGGATGAATTGCTACACTTAGCAGGTTTGTCTCCAAGTCAACAAACAAGTGTGTTCCCTTCTTTAATTTACTTAAAGGAAGCAACAAGGCGTTTGAATGGACTAATATTACGAGCAAGTCTTCCAAGCCCCCAAACATCATCTAGCCAAACATCCCATCCTATCCAAGCAAATAGATGGTGAAGAACTATACATCTACTTGTCAGTCACTGAGCATGCAGCCAGTGCTGCTTTGGTGCATGAGGAAGAAGGGGCACAACATTTTGTTTACTACATCGGCAAGTGTCTCACTGGGGCCGGGTCAAGATATCCCCCATTGAGAAGCTAGCCTACTGCTTTGTCCTAGCCTCCAAAAAGCTAAGGTCATACTTCCAAGCTCACACAGTCAAGGTGTTAACTGACTAACCACTTCGACAAGTTCTGATGAAGCCAGAATCATCAGGGCACCTACTCAAGTGGGTTGTTGAATTAGGTCAGTTTGAGATCACCTACTAGCCTCGAAGAGCAATCAAAGGATATGCATTAGCATACTTCATTGTTGAATGCACTAGCCTTGAAGAAGATGATCCCATGACTTGTGAAGACCAGGTCCACACGCTTGAGACTGGAGCTCAGGAGGACACTAGACCTTCCTAAAAATTATATGTAGATGGCTCCTCCAACAAGCATGGTTATGGTGTTGGACTCATCTTAGTTACACCAGAGGGATTTCAAAATCACAGTGAATTGCAGTTTGAGTTCACCACAACCAACAATAAAGCAGAGTATGAGGCATTCCTAATAGGACTATGATTGGCACTAACAATCAAAGCTGAATCACTTGAGATCTATACTGATTCACAGCTAGTTGTTAATCAGATTCTCAACGAGTATCAAGCCCAAGGGTGAAACATGATTTCATACTTAAGAAAAGCTAAGGATTTATTAGCCTAGCTTAAGCACTACTCCATCCAACAAGTGTCGCGTGAGCATAATGCCAATGCAGACTCACTAGCTAAACTGGCTAGCACTATAGATTCTGACATTCTTAGTGTAGTTCCCGTCGAATAACTCACCAAATGGAGCATTGATGAAGATTTGAAGCCTATCTTGATGAGTGACAACTCTCCATCATGGATGACCTAATTGCACATTACTTAGAATAAGGTATTCTTCTAACTGACTCGGATGAAGCTAAGAGACTGATGAGAAAAATAGCTTGCTTCATTATCATGGACGGAGTAATGCACAGAAGAAGTTTCTCAATGCCACTTCTGAGGTGTGCATAAAAGAATAAGACAAACTCCTCACGGTCAAGGTACATGAGGACTTTTGTGGCAACCATGCTAGGGGGCAAAGCCTCTCAAAGAAGATCTTTAGACAAGGATACTTTGCCCGACAATGATAGAAGATTCAATGGATTATGTCAAAAATGTGACAAATGCTAGAGGTTCTCTAAAATACCTAGAGTTGCCCCCAAACGAACTCAATAGTATGCAAACACCCTGGCCATTTACAATCTGGGGAATCGACCACATATGATCACAAGCTAAGGGGAAAGGAGGAGTTCAATATTCAGTGGTGGTGGTCGACTACTTCACCAAATGGGTCAAAGTAGAGCCCTTAGATACCATCACATCAAACAAAGTTCTTGATTTTTTGGTCAAGAACATCATTTGTCGGTTTGGACTCCCACAAATGATAGTGTCAGACAACAAAACACAGTTTCACAGCAACCTCTTTATTGATTTCTGCATCAGACATGGAATCATTAAGAGTTTCTTAGTGGTTGCCTATCCAAAAGAAAATGGACAAGTGGAAACAGTCAACCAAACACTGAAAGATACGTTAAATAAATGCTTGGAGCAAGATAAAGGGAATTGGCCTAAACAACTGCTCAAAGTACTATGGGCCTATGGCACAATAGAAAAAATAGTAATAGGTCACACAACCGTCTCTCTAACCTACGAGTACAAAGCTATGATACCTATAGAGCTCACACCTCCATCTCATTGAAGACTTACATTCGACGAGCAAACCAACCACCAACTACTAGCCGAATCCTTAAATGGAATCAAAGAGATCTGTTGACCTCGCTTTTAGCCAACGACAATGAGTCTAATTTAGTAAGCAATAAGTAGTTTATAACGATTGATATATAGTAAAGCAATATAAAGACACAGGAATTTTATAGAGGTTCAGCCCCGAGCAGTTCGATAATAGCCTAATCATCATTATTTGTATTAACTCAAGAACAAGTAGAAAGTTCCTTTTCTTATAGCTCTTACAACAATATCTCTGAATATGAATTCTTAGATGATATCTCTTAAGTAAAATCTTTCGACCCCTTTGCCCTGTGAACATGCATCACTATTTATAGGGCTATGAGCTTGGAGAGGAAGTATGTCCCTTCTCGTTACAATGGATATAAGCAGAAAGATTGCATAATAAATACAAAATACACTGATCGTGGAATTTGGACAGCTTGCCATATCTCTGCAATCTGATCCCCAAGTTATAGGGATTTCTTTGATGACTCACGATGCGAAAGCTGAATTCGCTAAGTGCTGGTCGCTCTGCGCGGATTGCTGATCGCTTTGCTTCGAGTATGCATATGAGGCATCCTATTTGGACTATATTCTAGGAGCAGATACTTAGAGTCGAGTCCACGTGTCACCATCTTGTGATGCCACGTCAGAGTGTACAAATTGGGATAACATTTGCCCCCAAGTGTGTATGGGACTTCCGAAGTTGCGTGTAGACTTCATCCGAGCTGCTCTTGCATTTGGATGGGTGACACGTGTCAAGCGCGTCTGTTCGCGACTCAATGTGAGGCTGACTGGGCATTCCTTCGGTTTTTGGCTAATAAATGTTCTGACAATTAATATTTTGAAATCTGATTTTCTCTCACAACGGTTGACGGCTGCACTTGATTATTTTTTGTTTCCCATATTCTCTTTTAAGGGGGAACCGAGGCGTCTGAGGTTCCTTTGAAATGATTATCCCTTTTCGTTGTTTTCCTATAAATACCAGTAACTATTTGTACACAAACTCATTTTCACCAACCTTCTTTGCTAAGTAAGTTCAGAGCGAAAAGAGAGGTTTTTGGCTTAAAGTTTGCTGAAGTGCCTTCATCAAAACTGCTCGTTTGGCTTGGCGTTACCTGAATCTAGACATCTGATCCTTGAGTAAGTTCTCGATTTCCTCTATGTTTATTTTGCATGTTTACTTTTTAAATGCACCTTCGACTTTGCTGCAGAAGATATGTAGGAAACCCTAAGTTTAGAAACTCAACGATTCTCCTTCGTCATGGGTTCATGCGATTTCATAGTCCATAATGTTTGCTTTCTGAACAACATAATGCTTGTCTTTCATCTTGCTTATTCTAAGCTTCATGAAATTTTTTGCCCTAACTCGAGAAAATTTCAAACTTCTTCAGTTTTGACTTTTCGTTGAATATTCTTATTCTTGAATCTGTTGAGTACGCCTGGTTGGCATCTTTGCTTGTTTTGACGTTCTATATTCCGACCAAACACTCATCTTGTGTGTTGTCTTTTATAGATGAACCCAGGTGAGTTTTGGGAGAGCAAACATCGAATCGACCAGGACTTGCTTCACCTCTTGCACAAGGACCATCCTCGTCTATGTTCTAGCCCACCTTCTTCGAGTGAAAGGCATTCCTCCTTAAGTCTTTCATCTAGCCATAAAATGATGGCTCGTACCAAAAAGACAATGCGTATGGTTCACGCATCTGACCCTCAAGGGGCTCGGCACGTCACTCTGCCCAGCGCCGAACAAGATCCAACCGTCCAGGAGGAGGGGGATCATGAAGGGGACGCTGAGGTCTAGGAGATTGAAGAGCAGGATTATGTCCTTCCTACCAGTCCTTCCGAGGTGGAGGAAGAGGAGGAGGTTGCACCCCCAAACTATGGGGGATACAATGAGGTTGGGGAGCCAGTCGATGCTAAGGGCGACGTCCTGGTTGAGGGCGTGGACTACGTCAGTGAGGAACTTACTGGCCGCGGTTTCTCATAGAAGGCAAGGTACCTTGGGTGCCAAGTGGGTGAGCCCTCCGTCCAAAGTTACTGAGGCACGCCTACGGGCTCTCCTCCAGGATGGCTACCTGGGCGAATTGGACTGTTACATTCCCACCGATAATAATCGAGCCACAAACCCTGAAAGGGGGATGTGCGCCTGGTCGGGTGCTCATGCCCAACAAGGGGCATTGTTGCCTTTGCACCCGTAGTTTAAGAATGTGTCAGACTTCTTCCGCCTCTGTCCGACCATTAAGTATTTGTCTGGCCTCTTCGTTCTCTATGCCTCTCAAAAGTGGGATATGCCTTCTCCCCATGAGGTTAGCTAGTTTTTTTATTTGAAGTCCACCCCTAAGCAAGGCAGGTCGGGGTACTTCTATTTCTCTCAACCAGACTTCAAGTGGATGGCATGGGCACCACCCATACTCAGTTTCAGCAAATCCCTACATATCACCGCCCTCCCCTCACTCTTACTCTTAGGGATAGAGCTCAAGAGCTTGCTCAGCTGCTGGGGGATGATGGGAATATCATCCAGTTGACCTTCGAGGACAACTTTGTGAAGTACAGGCTTTATTTGAAGGATTTCATTCCTAAACCAATGTAGGGGAGGAAGAGGAAATCTGGCGCTGCCCGGGCTGAGAGAGCTCATTCAACTTAAGCGCGAGGCTAAGTTGAAGGGAGGTGCAAGGGCCAAGCAGTATGCTTAGAAGCCCTTGAATCCTGAAGATGAAACTGAGGAAGAGCAGGTGACTCTGCTCAAAAGGAGGAAGAAACTTCCGGCCCAGCCCAGGCCTATTGAACATGCAATCCACATTAACGAGCCTAATTCACCTGCTCGGTCGCCTTCTCCCATTCTGGGAAAAGGGAAAGCTGTTATGGCTGAGATAAGAGGCTTGTAAGGTGATGATGGGCTTTCGAGTCTTGCTCGGGCAATCGTCTTGCATACGACTCTGTCTTGTTTTTAAGCTTCTTGACTATTATGCTTTATGATTCTGATGTCTATTTTCTCTAACCATGTTGTTTTTGTTCCGTGCAGACATGTCTCAGAAGATGCTCGAGGCTCTGAAGAAGAAAGTTGGAGGAAGCTCAAGCGAATCTCCACCGACCAAGAAATCCAGGGGCGGTGAGGTGGCCCCTACCAAGTAAAAGGTGCCTGCTGGGGAGGTTATTGATCTTTCTGAGGAGCTAACTGTTGCAAACCCCTCCTCTCCTAAAGTTGCTTAGTCCAAGGATTCTCGAGGAGGAAGTTCGGGCAGGCTTGAGCAACCAAAAGGTGGATCTGAGCTGATCAAGGGTAGATCCGAGCAGATGGGAGCTCCTACTCCACCTTTGCCAGTGCTTCCAGAGGCCAAGAAAGGCAAGGAGATGCTCGCCCACTACATGAACCGGTTGGTTCCTGAGATTAGTGAGCAACTGGCCGGTGCCGACAATGACTCTGCTTTGGAGCTGCTGATGGGAGGAGTCTTGAAGGAATTCACAAGGGTAATTTTTTCTTGACAGTTTCCTTTAATCCTCTTTATTTGGCTCAGATTCTAAAGTTTTTTCTCTGTGCAGGCTGGTCTGAAGTTGGTTTACACATACTCCCAAGCTAAGTATGCTGCTTCCGAGAACGCGGCTCTGTCCAACACCATAAGGGCGGAGGTGGACTTGGCCAGGAAGGACGCTGATGATGTCAGGGTG
This sequence comes from Cannabis sativa, assembly GCF_029168945.1. Taxonomy (NCBI): domain Eukaryota; kingdom Viridiplantae; phylum Streptophyta; class Magnoliopsida; order Rosales; family Cannabaceae; genus Cannabis; species Cannabis sativa. Next base: position 78,246,162 of record NC_083603.1, on the reverse strand, counting down.
GAACTTGGAGCTGTTCGGATGGAGCTGGGTGAAGTCAACAAGAAGCTTTTTTACTGGTCAGAAGAAAATAACCGAGCTGACTAAGTCTGCTGCTTCCGAGAACGCGGCTCTCTCCAATACCATGAGGGCAGAGGTGGACTTGGCCAGGAAGGACGCTGATGACGCCAGGGTGGAACTTGGAGCTGTTCGGATGGAGCTGGGTGAAGTCAACAAGAAGCTTTTTACTGCTCAGAAGAAAATAACCGAGTTGACTAAGGATCTCGAGGCTTCTGACCAACTTGAAGTGACCATTGACACTTAATCTGTGAAGTGAATAGCCTTCAAGATGAAAGGACATCCCTTCGAGCTGTCCTTCGTCGGCTGGAAGAGGAGAAGAAGTCTAAGGAGGAGGAGCTTACAACTGAGGTGGCGAGGCTGGGAGAGAAAGTTCATGACTTAGACACAGCTGGTCTCGAGCTCTTTTATGACTTTTGGAAGGCTAACCCTCAGGCAAACTTTGATTACTTTGGTGAAGCCAAAGACATGTATCTCGAGTTCTGCACTTCCCAAGTGGCTTATGGTGAAACTGAGGCAGCTGCTTCTACCTCCGGCCAAAATGTTGATGTACCTCCCGTTCAAACAATAGATCCTCTAGCTCCTACCGTCCCGCAAGATCTGAACTCAGAGCCTAGGACTCCAGCTGTTTAAATACCTCTCTTTTATCCTTTTTTTATATATCTTATTTGGATATAAGGCCTTTCTTAAGACATCATGATTGGCCAAGCGGTCTTTAAACTTGGAATTATTTTCCATTTTACAGACAACAGGCTGACCGAGCAGCTTTTAATCCTGGTATTATGTTCTTTTGTTGTCTTTAATGAATTTCATTCTCTGTTTATAATCATCGTGCAATTGTGGCCAATTGTGGCTGTTTTATCTTTACCAAATGCTTTGTACAGGTATAGGTGCCCCCCAAGTGACCGAGCAGACTTATGACTCTTGGTCACTTGTTTCTCATAAGTATACTTGTTTATATGTTCGGAGTTTTGGGTTCGACTAGACCTTTTGTACGCACAAGATGGTAAATTACCAACATGTTAGTAATTTCGACTCAATTTGAATTTTGAAATAAACATCTTTATTCATTTATTAATCGAAAATGTGTTTGTTACCGTAGTAACTTACATCAAAGCTATTTGATATAATTTGATCTTTTAGCTTAACATGAAATAAAACAAATTGCAGAAATAAGAAATTGTACTTTAAATGGTGGTCATCCGACCTGAGTACTTTTTCATTTTTGTCGAAACCTTTGAGCGTAGTCCGCCCAGCAGGCCATTCACTTAAAAGTAAATGTTCTTTTAGTACTTAGTGTGGTCGTCCAACATGGTACTTTATTGGTAGTATTTTCTTAAATGTTCCCCATTCTAATACCGTGGTACTAGAACAAGTTACATTTTTTCATCATACTTACCTAATTTGTATGCTCCGAATTCAAGAACTTCGACCACTTGATATGGTCCTTCCCAGTTAGGTCCGAGTACACCTGTGGTACTGTCTTTGGTGTTTAGAAATACCCTTCTTAGGACCATATCTCCCACAAAGAATTTCTGAGCCTTCACTTGTTTGTTGAAATACCGAGCTACTTTTTGTTGATGGGCTATCAACTTTAAGTTTGATGTGGTTCGCTTCTCTTCGATTTCATCAAGTGATTCGGCCAAGAGTACGTGATTGGTATCTTGGTTGTACGTCAATCTTCTTTGGGATGGTGGCTCGAGTTCTACAGGCAGCATAGCTTCATATCCATATGTCATAGCAAATGGAGTCTGTCCGGTTGCCATTTTCTTAGTTGTCTGATATGACCATGGAACTTTAGGAAGTTCTTCCACCCAATTTCCTTTGGCATCTTCGAGTTTTTTCTTTAGTGTATCCTTCAAGGTCTTGTTGACTGCTTCAAATTGACCATTCACTTGAGGATGTGCCACTGCAGAGAAACTTTTGATGATACCATGGTTCGCACAAAAGTTAGTGAAGGATTGGCTGTCGAACTGCTTGCCATTATCTGAAACTATTTTCTACGGCAATTCAAACCGGCAGATTATGTTCTTCACAATAAAATCTTGAACTTTCTTTGATGTAATGGTTGCGAGTGGTTCGGCTTCCGTCCACTTAGTGAAGTAATCAACCGCTACCACTGCATACTACACTCCTCCTTTGCCTTTGGGTAATTGTTCGATCAGGTCAATTCCCCAAATGGCAAAGGGTCGCAGACTTTGCATCTGAGTTAACTCGTTAGGCGGAGCTCGAGGTATCTTTGAAAATCTCTGGCATTTTTCAAATTTCTTAACTTAGGCTTTTGAATCTTCAATCATCGTTGCCCAGTAATAACCTTGCCTTAGAGTTTTCTTAGATAAACTTTGCCCAGCGGCATGATTTCCACATAATCTGTCGTGCACCTCTGATAGGAGTCGTGCAGCTTCTTCTTGAGTAACACATCTGAGCAATGGCATCGAGAATCCTCTTCTATACATAAATTCCCTCTACTATGATATACCGAGCAACCTTCCTTCTCATTTTTTGAACTTCATTCCGATTATCTGGGAGTTCTCCAGTGTTGAGGTAGGCGGCTATCAGTGTCATCCAGTTTGGGGAAGTATCAATGCTAGGCTCTTTGAGGAACAGGATAGGAACCAATTTCGCCTTATCACTTACATTACTGCTTGCCAATCGAGCTAACGCGTCTGCAGTTGTGTTTTCTTCCCTTGGAATTTGTCTGAGACCGTAGCTTTTGAAGTGTGCGAGAAGGTCATGTATTTTTCTCTGATACGCTATCATATTTTCCCCCGAGCCTCGTATTCTCTGGATACATGATTTACCACCAGCTGTGAATCATTGCATAGTTTAATGTGTTCGGCTTTCATCTCCCGGGCTAGTTTTAGACCAGCGATTAGAGTTTCATACTTGGCTTCGTTATTAGATGCTTTAAATCCAAACTTGACTGCAGCGTGCAGGTGTTGCCCCCCAGGCGTGACAAGGGAAATTCCTGCACCAGATAGTTGATCTATAGCTGACCCGTCTACATGTAGTTTCCAGGTCGGCTTATCTCCACTGTTACTTGGCTGAGGTGTTTGTACCGGCTCATGGTTGCTTTCTGGTATGCTTTCTTCCTTGCCTGTGCATTCTACCACAAAAGTCTACTAAGGCTTGGCCTTTGATTGCTATTCGAGGTTGGAAAGTAATTTCATATTGGCCCAACTCCACCGCCAACTTGAGTAGCCGTCAAGAGGCGTCTGGCTTTTGCAATATTTGGCGTAATGGTTGGTCAGTGTACACCCAAACAGGATGAGCTTGAAAATAAGGCCTTAACTTTCTTGTTGCTAGAATAAGGCAATAAGCGAGTTTTTCTATCAATGGGTATCGACTTTCAGCCTCAATGAGTCTTTTATTGATGTAATAGACTGGGTGTTGTATACTGTTCTCTTCTCTGATTAGCACGACACTCACAGCATGTTCCGTGACAGCTAAGTATATTCCAAGTTCTTCTCAGTCCAGAGGTTTTGAGAGTACGGGAGGTTTTGCAAGCTGTGCTTTTAGCTCTTGGAAAGCTTTTTTACATTCCTCCGTCCACTCGAATTGCTTGTTTCCTCGTAGGATATTGAAGAATGGGACACACTTGTCTGTTGATTTTGAAACAAATCTGCTGAGTGCGGCGATCCGACCAGTCAAACTTTGCACTTCCTTGGTTTTAGTTGGCGATTTCATATCCAGGAGGGCTTGAATCTTTTTTGGATTGGCTTCAATTCCTCGGGCATTGACAATGAAGCCCAGAAACTTTCTTGAGCTGACTTCAAAGGAGCACTTTAAGGGAATTAGTTTCATGTTGTACTTTCTAAAGACCTTGAAGCATTCGTCCAGGTCATCTATGTGCCCCTCAGACTTCCTGGATTTGACGAGAATGTCATCCACATACACTTCCATATTTCGCCCCATCTGGTCTTTAAACATTTTGTTTACCAATCTTTGGTATGTTGCTCCAGTGTTTTTTAGACCGAACTGCATTACTTTGTAACAATATAGACCCATATCTGTTCGGAAACTTGTATGTTCTTGGTCTGGTGGATGCATTTTGATTTGATTGTACCCCGAATAAGCATCCACGAAGCTTAATATTTCATGCCCTGCTGTTGCATCCACGACTGTTGCATCCAAGAGAGTTCGCCCATCTCTTTCCCATGCATTAATCTGAAGCAAAATGGCATCATCTCTCCTCTTCATGTGAATAAGACGATTAAGTCTTTTGAAAGGGGTGGCTTTTTGGAAGGTAATGTGTCTCGATGGAAGAATAGGAATATAGAAGTACGATTGGTAGTAAAGGTCACAGTTATTCTTGGTAATGTTTTCTCTAAATGGGCCAAATTAATGGAAGTGGTAAAAGCCTTGTTCTTTGCAGATTGGACTCCTTTTTAAGTCATAAAGAAAGTTTATCTCGTGAGGAGTTAGAATAGGCCAGTTCCTAAGGTGGTGAAATATGAAGAAGGTGGCAAGAATCCTATAGCCAATTGGATTTATCTAGTAAGGGCAAACACCGAAAAAATCAGCTATGGATATGAACCATGGATGCAATGACAAGTAAGCACCCGCATTCATGTGGAATCTCAACCAGGCACTACAACAAGTGTTTTGGGAGCCTTTGGGAGCACCATGTTGAGGCTTCCAGAAAACAGCCTCAGAAAGACCGTAGTCATCCTAAATTATTTTAGCGTGAAGCTCAATGAGGGTGTTAGACAAAAGAGGCCTTAGACATGATCTCTCACATCATCACTCTTAATGGTAGCTTTGAGAAGCTAAGTTGACATCACCTTCCCACCATGTGCCTTGTCTAAGTTCTTAGACTTAGGCACAGTAAGCTTAGCTATAATGAACTGAGCCACATGGGGATCATACTCATTAGGTAACCTTCTAATTCTCTTCATTCTAGCCATCTCAAGCTCAACAACTCATGTTGCTTACAACTCTAGGAAAGTCAAAATTGGGTTGAAAACCATCAAAGTAACTTGGGAGGAATTTTTCAAGGTACTACGAGAGTGTTTTGGATTTTTAGATATTTTAGGAGAATTATTTCAAAGATTTATGGAATTTAAAAAGTCTTGGAGTAAGACCAAAAAAGGAGGAGAAGGATAAAAAATAAGAAAAAAAATTAGTGAATTTTAAGAAAAAAAAAATGTTTTTTCTACCTTGGAATGAAGAATGTTTGGAGGCTTAATGAAGATGAAATCCAAAAGTGCTCTCTAAAAAGCTATAGGTGTGTGGAATGATAAAAGAAGTGTGAAAATTTAATTGTCGACTCACTTATTTATAGTTGAGTTCAATCTCCTAATCATAAAGCTAATGGGAGTCTTTTAAATATAATGCTTTTTAAGGAAGATGTAAATGATAATTAAAAGATACAATTATGTCTTTTTCCTTCTTCTTTTTAAGCCAATTTCGAAATTACTATACAAATAGGAATAGGAATACAAATTTAAAAGGTAACAACAATTCCTAATGCTATTAGGATTAAGGAAAAAATAGAGAACTAAAGGAAAACAATAAATGATAAGCAAATAGCCAAAAGTCTTTTCTCTTCTTCCTTTTTCTCTCTAATTTTGAATGGCACATACAAATAGGAATTAGGACTCCAATCCAATTAATCCTAATTCTGTAACGAAAAATGAGAAAATTTCAAATTTATAAAGAAAAAGGTAAAAGATAAGTGAAAAAAAAAAAAGATACGTTTTTTCTCTTTTTCTTTGTTAATTAATTTTCGAAATTCTCAAGGACTAAGAAAAAGTGTTCAAAGACCTAATTCAATCAGGAATGCTTGAAGAATAGATACAAGTGCCTAAGAGTGTCAAAATTGATGCCCATCTCGTAGTTTCTAGCGAAACGTGACTGTTTCACGTCATTAAGTCAACTCCACACAAGTGTAAAGTTAACTTAGGGGAAAATCTTAACCTAAAAACTTTCCATGATGACGTGGACATTAATTTTTGACACGTGGCATGAAGGATGACATCATAGAGTTAAGTAGACCTAAGTCATAGCAGTCGACCTGGGAGGGGTCCCTAGTCCTGTGCCTAAGTTGACTTCAGGATCCTTGAAATGGAAGTTAGAACTTCAATAACTTGAATCCAACCTGCTATCTTTCAATATAATGTACCATGAAGACATGGAGCAACCTAATCAAGGCCTGGGAGCTAAAATTACACGAACCTACAACCCGGAAGCCAACTTGTCCGCCTAGGGTTTCACCCGATGGCCATGTTGACATCCTCAGCTAGGGTTCAATTTTTGGGATCGTCTTAGTGAAAAAGGGTCAAAAAGTGAATTGGAACATCAACTAGATATACCACAAGCATATTTGAGGCATCAAAATTAGAATCGGAGCAAGTTGATTTTTGAGCACCTGGGGCCCTGAGCACCTAGCGTCTAGGTTGACAATCTGTCATTCTGAGCACCTTCCATGTATCCGATCTAAGATCTAACCTTTGCATCTTTTCGTCTTCATCAAAAATAGGCAAATATGTCCTTTCAAAGAAGAAACAACAATTTTTGGGCAACAAAAATAGGGCCCAACGCCGAAATTGACATTTGGGGCTGACCCTGAACCTAGGTTGATATTCTGTCAACCTAGGCCATTTTAATTGGAGTATTTTTATAACACTTCTGAGTACCTTCTTAATTTTTAAAAAATATTAAGACTCAACTATTTTTGAGGACCAAACAGAATTTCTGGAGGGCCAAAACTGGGACCCATCGCCCAGGTTAACATATTGTTAACTTGGGCTGTTTCCGATCAAGTTCAACATAAAGTGTTTTGGAAATTTTTTTCTATCATCAAAAACAACGATGATTCAAGAAAACTTGGAGATAAAACCACAATCTCAAGCCCCTAGAAATAGGGCCCAGCACCAAGGTTGAACTGGTGTTGGGCCCAACGCAAAGGTTGACAATCAACCTAGGACGCTGCCTTCAATTGCTCAAATGCCAAATCTTATGCGACCATTGAATCCAAAATTGTCAAAATGGGATAGGAGACCTCATCCTCAAGTTCAAAAGCCTTGGAAGTATCAAAAAAAAAAATCCCGAGAGCTCGGGAGTAAGTACCCAGCGCGAAGGTTGACAAATGGTCTGGTGTGTTGGGTTTTGCTTATCCGAATTAGATGTTGTTTCGACCATTCGTCTAGTTTCTCAAAATAATAGAGATCTATGAAGTCAGAGAAGTCAATTTCACAACTTTCCATTTCTCATTTCTAGCTCACTCTGAAATGAAGAGTTTCGAGTCTCTTATTTCCGTAAAATAGTAACATCTCTGAGAACCAGTGACCAGCTTCGCTGGAACACATAAATAGACCAAGTGATATTAAAATATCACTTAGGCATCTTAAAGTACATCTCTTGGACGTCTTTACACTTACCAAGCATCCAGGTTGACGTCATAGGTCAACCTGGGCGCTAGGATGTCAACCTGGACGTTGGGTCATGAACTACCTTTAGTAAAACAGCCATAACTCACTCAATTTTGATTCGATTGATGTGATTCAACTTGACTTTCGAAGATAATTTAATGTTATGTCAAGTCATGTCTCACACTCTAGATGTAATTATTAAGCTACCGTCATCAAAATTCACCCCAAAGGGAGTTACAAAAATAAGCTCTTTGTTACCCACAGCGGGACCCGCCGGGTTCTGAAAAATGGCCATCACCACCAAGAGCTAATTTTCACCATTAGATCATCATCAATGGTCAAAACAGTATTATTTTTATTTTTTCCCCATTTTTTTGGGCCTCTTTCACCTATTAAATGAAAGCTCCCTTAGCTCATTTTTCACATTTAGAAAACTACCCACAAGGTCAGAGCTTCTCTCTCTAGATTTTCTTTCTTTGGAATTTGGAGCTTCTGACACTTAGCCTATTGCTGTAATTACCATCTCGTGAGAAATAAAAACTTGAAGTAGATGTAGCTCCATTACTATCATGATGCAGAGAGTGAACTGCTATAAATTTGTTTTGTCTCTTTTATAATTACTTAACTACTTATTTATTCTCGCCAATCCAGCGAGTAGGTGTGGCTTTGAAGTATAGTCCAGATTTCTGAGTCAACATTTTTTTGCTTTCATTGAGAGCCATAGACAAAATCCGACAACTGGCCAAGCAACTGGGCGTACGCCAATTGGTGGGGTTGGAACAAGGACTACTTCTTTGCCTCAGGCGCCAGGAGCAGGCCTCAGAACTGACTTCTCAACTCTTCCTCATCACCAAATGCTTTTGAGACTAGCACCAACAACTAGATCCCACTTGGGGATCCTCACGTGGAGATAGCGACCCTGATAAGGTCGATCCTCAAGTTGCTCAACTCAGCCAAACGGTGGCTGACTTGAACCAACGATTGTGAGACTCTCTCGTTAAGCAACATGAATGGTTTCAACACTAGTTCGTGGAAAACTAGAAGAACATTGAAAGCCAACGCATTGAGCATGAACAATGAAAAGCTAACCTGTCTCAACGGATTAGAGAAGCTTATCACTCTAATCGCGAAGCTACTTCCCATAGAGGTATTTCTAAGTTGGTGAGAGAGACTCTCCGTCGACCAACTGTTCATGTGGGAACTAGTGCCCAAGGCAAACCCTTAATGCTCAGAACACCCCTACTGCACTTTGTAACCAAGTAGGCACTATACATTTGGAATATCAAGATTATCGGGGTTATGGTTTTGGACAATTTTACCCCTAGATGGAGAGGTTACTTTTTAGTGAAGTAGAGGAAACAATTTTCATTTGACCTTTACCTTATTAGTGGAATTTCTAGATAAACATAAGCTAAAAATAAATCAAGTTTCTTCAGCATTCTCTCTCTTACATTTGGCCATAAGGAACCCCAAGGAAAACCAAATTTTTAGACCAATTCTTCATCCTTTCCAAGCTAGATTAGCAAGGGAATAAGAGGGTTTTGACAAAAAGGATTCAAGGTAAGGTTTGCTTCTCCTTCTCCCTTAGTTTTTGTAGAGATTAGGTTAGTTTTGAGCAAGTTATTAGATTTTCAAATATGTTGGGTTATGGGGAGTTTGAAAACTTATTTAGAAGTTTAACTATGATTCATTGCTTCTGTTTATGAGAGGTTTTGGTGGTTGTGCTTAGTGTTGAGCAAGCTTGAGTTTTGGAACACAAAAGCTTGCACAAAAATGGTTGAATATATTTCAAAGCATTGGTATTGCACTTTTCAGTTGGGTTATGTTTATTATGTATTGATTAGGTGTTCTGGATAGTTTGAGATGGGTTGGAGTTGTTTTGAGGTTTTGGGCCATTTCTGATATGAAAACGGTAAGTCGTTTTTGGGTAAACGGTCTGCCATTTTTCTAGGCAGAAATTCCAGAAAAACAACTTTCCTTTTTATAGAAACGACCTTCTACTTTTGTAGAAACACCGTACCGTTTTTTAGAGAATTTTCCCCCAAAATCTTGTTTTTATTATTTTCTCGATATTTAGGGTATTTCCACGCTAGTTATCAATAGGTAAACTTTAAGTTTCGAGTTTAAGTCCCTGAAAGTGAGTTAAAGAGTCACTTAGCAATTTTATATAAATTATGACTTACGGCCTTAAATCACCGAGAAAAAGTTTCCAGTGAGTGTTGCTGACATACTTTCATTTAGAAACAACATAGATTAGTATAATAGATGCATATATGTATATATGTTTAGTGTGCATGTTCAGTCGCCATTAGATTAATTATCAGGATATTGGTGAAGTGCACATAGAGTTGAATTAAAATATCAGTAGATATGTGCTAGGCAAAATAGTAGCCATTAGATTAGTATATCAAAATATTGGTGAAGTGTACATAGAGTTTCACTGAGATATGAAAAGATATATGCTAGGCATACAGATAAGTATAAACTAATTGATACCACATTGGTACGACTAGAGTACTAGGTATAGACTGGATTTGTGGTTAGTCATACTTTAGTAGAGAACGTTCTTAACCAAGTTTTAAGATCATGATTAGGTGTATGGGTGCCTGATTATGGTCTTGTTATATGATTATGTTTACGATTTTCTTACTGTGTTTGTCGACTCACAGTTACTACATGTATGTACAGGTAAGAGTCAAAACTAAATCGGGATGAGTCTAGGGTTAGATGAAGATTGTACATATTAAGACAGTTAGACCTGGAGTGTTAGGGTCTTCGGGACAGTTTAGGCTCACTTTTGGTTGGTCACTGGGCACACCTTTAGCATAAAACATATTTTACAAAATAGTTGTAAACTTTTAACAGGATCCCAAAATTATGTTTATTTATTTAAGCTCAAGTTTATTGAAAAGTTTAAATTAATCACATTTCTCGGTAAACACTTTGATTAGCAAAGGTGTGTAGAGTAACTAAGAAAACTGTTGGAAATATTTTACTAGGATCTAGATTTACTAACAAGTATGTTTCATTAACATCCAAATATGAATTTCTAAAACAATGAAATAAACACATAAGGGTTTAAGAAAACCTTACATTGGGTGCAGCGGAATATAATGACTCCTTCCGTTTAGATCTCTAGCCCTTGATTCCTTTCTATACCAGAGCATTATCAAGATCTGAACCTGGATCTCTTTCTCTCCTTCTTGAGCGCGATTCTCCTTCTTGTTGATTGGATTCTTCACAATCTTCCACACTATGATTGAGATACCACTTGATGTGTGTGGGCATTCACTCTATCACTCAAGGTTCAAAAATTGAATAAGAAAAGAGACGATGTGGTTTCGGTTATGGTATAGAATAGGAGGTTCAACTTTTTCCTGAAGGCAAGAAAAAACATCATCAACTTTAAGTGTGAGCCATCACTTCTATTTATAGGTAACCACCTAGGTTTAGGTTAGATTTAATTAGCATTAAAATAATACAAAAATAAAGGGTAAATTACTCTAGTGTGGCCGGCCTTAGGGTGTTTTTGGGCCCCATTTTGCAATTTTACCATTTTGTCATTTTTCCATCTCATTTTCTCAAAAATGCCAATTTTCTAATTTAACCACTTAAATGCCAATTCTAATTATTTAATAACTAAAAATTAATTATTAAATAATATTGTCATTTAATATATTTATTAATTAGACTAATAAAGTCTCTTAATTAACAAATAAGACCTAGAATCTCTTTTCTTCACAATTTTGCCCTTGCTTAGTGAAAATTCACAAACTAGACATAGTCTAATTTTAGAATTACAATTGATTAATTAAAATCAATTAATTGAGTCTTACAAGCAGTATGGTCTCAACTAGTATGGGGACCATGGGCCTATATAACCGAGCTTCCAATAAGCAGACCCAGAACTTACAAGGTAAATTCACTGTCTTATTAATTCCTTGTTGCATCCACGCATAGAACTTGGAATTGCACTCTCTGTCATATAAAACGTTCTATATGTTCCACGATATAGATACGCTATTAATTATCCATTGTTATAATCCCAATCATCAATGATCCTCTATAGATGATCTAAATTGCATAGGGATAAAATTACCGTTACACCCTTTCAATGTATTTTATCCTTAAAACACTTGCCACCTATAAATGATATTATAGTGAATTAATATAGTCACTTAAATGAACGCTCTATCCTTAATCTCTATTTAGCAAGCTCGAAGGAAATCATCGTTTCACTTCTAAATACCTATAGAAGCTATAGATTCCATATCTATGTTTAGCGCTCCCACTCAATTGCATTATCATGTAATTCCCAAAATGTACGTGTCACCCTTACCAAAAAGTAGGCTTAACTAACAAATCAAAGAATATGTATAATACTCTTGAGATCGAGCCTAGCCATATTAGGATTAAGATCATTTTATCTAGGATCAACTAGGTGATATTGAATTGAATAGATATTACGGTAAATTTATCATATCTAATCAAAGTTCAATATCTGTCCCTTCCAATGTATACTCAATACATCCGATACTGGTAAACTTTGCCAATGCCCTGTAAAGGACATAACACTTATCCAAGGTGTAAGTATACCTATTGCTGATTATCATGCCAGTCTAAATCCAGTGAACTGACAAATTAGGGAATTAAACTTTCGAACATATAAACATGATTATATTCCACTGTGCTGACAACACTATAATCATTAACAAATACATATGTTCTGGACTTAATAGAATTTATACATTAAATATAATCATGAAATAAATCAAGTGAACCATGCAACATAAAATGTTATTTCTGATCTTTATTAACTAGTAAATCTGATTATATTGAAATGGGTTTTATTTAGGGCACAAAACCCAACAAACTCCCACTTGCACTAATATAAAACAAAAAGTGCATTTCAAATAATCTCAACATCTTGATATACAAATCAAGTGTAGTATGTAGTATACTCTCCGTAATAGGATCTGACAGGTTGTATTCAACACAACCTTTTCTCCACCATTACATTTCCTTAATCACAAAATACTTGATATTGTGAAATTCCTATCTATATGTCTACTCCTCTAGGGATACTGGATTCTTACTTTTTGGCAACTACTTTTGCGTTAATCAGGAAGTAACACTAGTAGTTAATAAATGTTGGAACAATGCCAAAAATGTATAGAACTTTCCTTAGACTGAATAAGTTCCTTTCCTGCAACTTTAACATTCAAACTCTCTCTGGTAGACTTAGAGACTTCAGATAGGTTTTTACACTTCTCCAAGATCACTAGTCCACCCCCAGCGTTATTTCTGATCTTTATTAACTAGTAAATCTGATTATATTGAAATGGGTTTTATTTAGGGCACAAAACCCAACAAACTCCAACTTGCACTAATATAAAACAAAAAGTGCATTTCAAATAATCTCAACATCTTGATATACAAATCAAGTGTAGTATGTAGTATACTCTCCGTAATAGGATCTGACAGGTTGTATTCAACACAACCTTTTCTCCACCATTACATTTCCTTAATCACAAAATACTTGATATTGTGAAATTCCTCTCTATATGTCTACTCCTCTAGGGATACTGGATTCTTACTTTTTGGCAACTACATTTGCGTTAATCAGGAGGTAACACTAGTAGTTAATAAATGTTGGAACAATGCCCAAAATGTATAGAACTTTTCTTAGACTGAATAAGTACCTTTCCTGCAACTTTAACATTTAGTCTCTCTCTGGTAGACTTAGAGACTTCAGATAGGTTTTTACACTTCTCCAAAATCCCTAGTCCACCCCCAGCGTAATCACCATCTCATCAGTAGACTTTCTACCACTAAGGCAAGTCTAGAAATCTGATTTGGTGTAGTCTAAGAGTATTAAATACACTCTTATCAACTAACATATAGTTCCTCTTCTTAATGTTAAGATTCACTTGATTGTCTTCCAATGTTCCTTTCCCGGATTAATCTGATACCTACTCATTACTCCCACTCAACAGTAGGTGTCTGGTCTAAGGCATACTAAAGCATATCTGAGACCTCTTACTGTTGATTCAAGGAATTCTTTCATGGCTTTATCTTTTGTGGAATAGTAGAGATTTTTCCTTAGATAAATAAAATCTATGTCTAGAAGTCGAGAAGCTTCTATAGATTTCCATTAGAAAAATGCTCCAGCAACTTACTAAAGTAAGTTGCTTGCACTAGAGTAAGTAAATTACCAGGCATACCACAAGCCATAGGTTTAGATAAATTCAAACCTATAATACTAGGAATAGCAAGTTTTGTTAAGTCCATTGAATATACTTACTAACTAAAATTTCCTTTTATGTCCTTGTAATAGAAAACTTTTGGTTGTTCCATATGAATGGTTTTAACCATAGTTCTCTTGGCTTTTCTTCTTAGTTTCTTATTCTGACAATCCATTACTTATTTAAACTAACAATGGATTTTAATCACGAGTGTCTCCCAAGTCATAACAGGGTGAGTTCTTTGAAACCCTCAGACTGCGACAAGGTACCGTGACTTTTTTCTAAGAACACTAAATGGTATTAACCTCTTTGGTTGTGTCAAAAAAAAAAAACAACAGAGGCAGTGGGACCATCTTGTATCAAATAAGATGATAGAACGCTTTTGGAATCAAGAAAAAAAATATCTCCTCTATTGGCTACTTTGTTATCAGACTTAGTCATTTTCTTAGAAAAGTAGTATTTGTTGAAACAAACACTTTCTTATCTAATGACTATGGGATGGTCCACCCCTAATCACTTAGAATAGTTAACAAACATGCAAACCTTGGTTAACAGTTCTAGCTTTTCTTAAGATTTCGATTAGGTCATCCATGAATCTAGTAATGGTTTACACTAAGTACACAACCATTCCATCATTCTGAAATTATCCTATCACTAGGGTATATCCCTAGAAGGACTTAGGCAACGACTAGTAACTAATTATAGACCTTATATTATCAAAATGCAAATCGAATTTCTGGGGAGGTAAGTTTGGATATAATTCAAAAAATCAACTTAATGATCTTTGAACTGCATATGTACCTAATATTTCTCCACCCCTATCAGTTCGCAAGATCTTTAACCACTTACCTTAATGGTTTTTCACCATTGCTAGAAATTCATGAAATTTTTCAAACATTTCAAATTTCTTTTGCATAAGGTAAAATCTAGACTGGTCGTCTTAAGAATATAACGAAAAACTCATATCCACGCCTGAATGTACATCCATATGCAAATGAGATGATTATACTTTCAGTAGGATATAGGCATAATGACTCTGTGCAGAGAATGATCTTGTCAAAACCACTATGAACAAGATACAAATGCCACAGATTATTAAGTATGTGGTTGTGTCTTTTGATGACTTAGGTCTAGTTACAATAAAGAGTTTTTAGAATAGTCCAAGTGGATCATGGTCACAGAATACTAAACTCATATCCATACTTTAACATACAGTTTGAATCCATTGATAGAAAAATCGTTATTAAACACTTGTGAAAGTGTAACTGTATTGTATTCTGGAAATAAAAATATAAAATTTCTATTTGGAATCTAAAATTTAATGTCAAAGACTTAAATTTATACCAAATATACATGAGTAATTCTTCTTTCTTGGACCACCACTACTAATCTAACTCTAAGTCTGATTTACCTAAAGTAAGTGTGTACAAGTAGGAGATTTTTAAGATTGAGGATTTATATCATTTCGGGATAGAATGTTGGGAATATAATCATATGCGCCGTTCAATTTCTTAAGAGAAAATAGAATGACATTATATGCAATTGATTTATAAACCATTCATCCAATGATATATTATTTAAGCTAATTCGAAATGAATAAGCTAAGAGGAATAAAGGATAATTTCAAATTTAAAATAAGAATCCAACGATGCTCCGATTAGCGAGAGTCAAAGTTATTCTTACTTTTATAAACTTCTTGTTTCATATTGTAAATACTTGTCTAAGGTGTCATCTATTGATGAACAACTAGATGTTGCATTTACAATATTTATCTATCGAGATCTAACACTATTATGTTTGTCTAATGGATGACAATTCATTAGGATTTGTCCCATTAAAAACAACAAGCTTAGTTAGACCAACAATGAAGATTCGAAATTAACGTACAATTAATAATAGAAAATAACATGGTTCAATATAAATTCACACACAATTCAGATATTATTAAACATATAGCAAGTAGGAATGATAAGCGAAAATACTAAAACATACAATCCTAAATAATTTCCAAGGTCTTCAAGAAACTGATATTAGTGTCTCGTTTAGGCGAGAGTCAAAGATATCATCCATTGAATAGAGTTGTCAGCTCATCTAAAATGATAAATATTCTAGCAACCTTTTATTCGATCAAGATCAGAATCCAGCGTTGTTCCGTTTAGGCGAGAGTCAAGGCTATTCTATCTTATGAGCTTCCACCATCGTTTCATACATTTGTAAGCCTTATTAAAAGTCGCCACCATTAGGGTGATCAATACTAAAATAAACACTTACAAATAGTACTTATCTTTCGAGATTCTACGGCGTTAAATTGCTAATGAACGTTCCTCCATTAGGGAGGATTACTCACTAAAACAATAACTATGTAGAACCAACAATGGATATCGAATGTCTTGATAATAAAGCTCATTATTTAAAGTGTATTTTCTTCTAATGTTTATTTCAATCTATTTATTTTAAATATATATATTTAATTAAAATTTCTAATTTAGAATAATTAAATTCTAAATATAAATTTTAATTTAATATTTATAAAATTATACTTAGATGGATATGAAGAATAAAATGAATTATTTCCATCTTAGTAATAATTTCCAATAAATATTTAAAAAATTATTCAATTTAAGTTGTATCAAAATTAATTTAAATTAATTTACAACTCAAATTTAATTTTCTATAAATATATATTGCATTTCAAAAGATTCAAGTATATAAGAATACAATTTTCGAAATTGCTCTAAAATAAAATAAAAATAAATCCTAAAAATTATTCTAATTTTATGTTGGTCCAAAATTAATTTTCAACAAAAAATATAATTTTCCTATTTAATTAAATATTAAGAAAATTTAAAATATTTAAGTATCATGATGAAAATCAACTTAAATATTAATTTTCTATTTAATTAAATATCACTAGAAAAATACTTCAAGCAAAACAGATAATATCTATCTAGACTTTCATTGACTAATTAATTCATTTTCTAATTATAATATATTTTAGTTCGTTTATTTTAATTAATCATTAAATGAAAAAATCATTGATTTAAGTTGGTCCAAAATTAAAATAAATAATTTTCAACTTTAATCTATTTTTCAAATAAAATTCAAAATTTTCTGCATTTAAAAGAAATGCAATTTCGAATTGTATAAAAAAAAATGACTAATAAAATATATATATATATATTGAAAATTATTCAAATTTAAGTTGTTCTGAAAAATAAAATTTCCAACTTAAAATAATTTTCTATTTAATTAAATATCCTGAAAATAATAATATTTAAGTATCAAGAATGAAATCAACTTAAATATTTAATTTTTAATTTAATTAAATGTATTAAATACAAGAATTAAATAATCAAGTATAAAAGAAACTTAATTATTAATTCTAATTTAATACTAGGAAAAATATTCTATAATTAAGTTGGTCCAAAATTAATTAAAATAAATAATTAATTTCCAACTTAAAATATTTTCCTAATTAAATGTATTAGAAAAAATAACTAGGAAATAACTATCTAGAATATATATCGTTAACTAA
The DNA here is from genome assembly GCF_029168945.1 of Cannabis sativa. NCBI lineage: Eukaryota > Viridiplantae > Streptophyta > Magnoliopsida > Rosales > Cannabaceae > Cannabis > Cannabis sativa. The sequence continues at coordinate 78,228,955 of NC_083603.1, read as the reverse complement.
GTGTTTTTCTAAAATTAACTTTAAAATATTAAGTGAAAAAAAAAATCATATATTTTAAAAGTTAATTATGTGGCTAATTCAATTTTTTATTACGTTAGACTAATATAATTAACCTGATACAATTATTTAAATAAGGCAAATGGACTTTCACAATTGGGGTGGATCATGTGAGGCAGGGCTGGGTTCAGTATGTCGTACCCACTGCTATTGGCCCCCTAACTCTCACACAAGGCCCAAAGGAGAGGAATTTAACCTTTAAATAAACAATTGTTATTCATTGAATAAGCCCAATACTAATTGGGCATAAATAAAATTACTTATGTCAAATTTTATTTTAGCAACCTAGTCCATATACTTAGTAAAACTTAAATGGGCTTCCTATATGTGCATCTAAGCCCAATAGCAAACATATAGGCTCACATAGGTCAAATGATTTGGATGGGCCCTATCATGTTACTAGGTTTACACAGATGAAAGAAGTACAAAATTTACCTGTTACAAATTATTTATAGGATCTATTGACAATTAGACTATGATTAAAATCAGATCATTGGATCTGTCAACAAATTAATCAAAGCAATTTAGATCAAATAAATAATAGGTTTGTTAAAAAAAATTGATTAAACAATATAATTAAACAAACAATGTCCATGTAGATGTGAAATAAGATATTAATATAATTAAATTATTATTTTAAACTAACCAACTAAATTTTGAAAATTTAGGGTTGTTAAAACCAACCTTAAAAATCTTATCAAAATTTAAAATTCAAAAATAAAAACTAATTTAAAATATCTAGGTTTATTTTGAATTATTTTATCAAAATAAATTAAACGTCAAATAAGATAAATGATTTGAAAAAAAAAAAATCTTCAATATCATCTTCTAATCTTATAATTTAATAAAATTAAATAATAAAATAAACCAATTTTAAAATAGATATGGTAAGATAATTATTATTTTAAGAATAAAGTAATAAATAAATAATAATTATCCTAATTATATGTCAAAATATCTCAAATTAAACAATATTCAAATTTCTACAAAAATATCTAAGTTATTCAAATATTTAAAATATAATTTATAAATTTCTAATAAGCAAAATGATATAAATAGTAAAATATCATTTTTAAACTTATAATTTATAAAAAATTAAATATTTAACAAAATTAAAAAATTTTGATTTTGAAAATATTATGGTTAGAATATCTATAAAATATCTAGGTTAATTTCAAATTTATTAATTATTTAATTTGTCCTATACGATAATTTTAATATAATATTTCAAATAAAAAAGATAAAGTTATCTTTTAATTTAAAATATGTTAAATATTAAAATATCTGATCTTATAATTAAATAATATATAAATATTAAACAAAATAACAAATTTTTAAATCTGACCATAATTTAAAAAATAAAATAATCAATTTTTAAATTTAAACCTCAAAATATCAAAATTAATAATAATCTATTAAAAAATAAATATTACTAATTTTAAAAAATGATATTTAAGTTTAAATATATTAAAAATAATATTTTATTTTAATTTTGGGGTTTGAAAATTGGAAAAAATTAGAATTTGGGAAAAAATCCCATAAAAATCGGGTTTGGGAGTGTGCTGCCCAGGAGGCTGCAAGAGGCTGCAAAAACCCTTTACGCGCGCGGAGCAGGAGGGCTGCAGTCCCATCTGCCGAGAAATCTCGGCGGGCTGCAGGGTGATCCTCGGGCGGTCCTGAGCGTGCGAGCGATTTCAGACAATGGGTTGTCTGAAGCCCATGCGCGCGCGGATCCTTCTTGTCCGAAGGGTCTGTGCGTGTGATTGAGCATGGGCATCCCGAAATTTCAAAAATTCATAACTCCTTCAATTTTAATCGGAATCGAGTTCCGTAAAAACCAAAATTTCTTAATTTTTCACAAGGAATCCAAATAAAAATATTTTCAGAAACAAAATAAAATTATTTCTCTGGAAAAATTCTGTAAATCACATACATTCATCAAGTATCCACATAAACCACATGAAGCAATCAAAATCAACACAAATCATCGTTTCAATTCATATTTCATGAAAGTAAATCATTACCATGGCTTTGAGGCCAATTGTTGAAAATATTTTTCAAGGATCTACATTTACTAACAAGTATGTTTCATTAACATCCTAATATGAATTTCTAAAACAATGAAATAAACACATAAGGGTTTAAGAAAACCTTACATTGGGTGCAGGGAAATATAATGACTCATTCCGTTCAGATCTCTAGCCCTTGAGTCTTTTCTGTAGCAGAGCATTATCAAGATCTGAACATGGATCTCTTCCTCTCCTTCTTGAGCCTGATTCTCCTTCTTTTTGATTGTAATCTTCACAATCTTCCACACTGTGATTGAGATACCACTTGATGTGTTTGGGCACTCACTCTATCACTCAAGGTTCAAAAATTGAAGAAGAAAAGAGAGGATGTGGTTTCGGTTATGGTATAGAATAGGAGGCTCAACTTTTTCCTGAAGGCAACAAAAAACATCATCAACTTTAAGTGTGAGCCATCACTATCTATTTATAGGTAACCACCTAGGTTTAGGTTAGATTTAATTAGCATTAAAATAATACAAAAATAAATGGTAAATTACACTAGTGTGGCCCGCCTTAGGATGTTATTGTGCCCCACTTTGCAATTTTTCCATTTTGTCATTTTTCCATCTCATTTTTTCAAAAACACCAATTTTCTAATTTAACCACTTAAATGCCAATTCTAATTATTTAATAACTAAAAATTAATTATTAAATAATATTGTCATTTAATATATTTATTAATTAGACTAATAAAGTCTCTTAATTAACAAATAAGACCTAGAATCTCTTTTCTTCACAATTTTGCCCTTGCTTAGTGAAAATTCACAAACTAGACATAGTCTAATTTTAGAATTACAATTGATTAATTAAAATCAATTAATTGAGTCTTACAAGCAGTATGGTCTCAACTAGTATGGGGACCATGGGCCTATATAACCGAGCTTCCAATAAGCAGACCCAGAACTTACAAGGTAAATTCACTGTCTTATTAATTCCTTGTTGCATCCACGCATAGAACTTGGAATTGCACTCTCAGTCATATAGAATGGTCTATATGTTCCACGATATAGATACGTTATTAATTATCCATTGTTATAATCCCAATAATCAATGATCCTCTATAGATGATCCACATTGCATAAGGATAAAATTACCTTTACACCTTTTCAATGTATTTTATCCTTAAAACACTTGCCACCTATTAATGATATTATAGTGAATTAATATAGTCACTAAAATGAACGTTCTATCATTTATCTCTATTTAGCAAGCTCGAAGGAAATCATCGTTTCACTTCTAAATACCTGTAGAAGCTATAGATTCCATATCTATGTTTAGCGCCTCCACTCAATTGCACTATCATGTAATTCCCAAAATGTACGTATCACCCTGACCAAAAAGTAGGCTTAACTAACAAATCAAAGAACATGTATAATACTCTTGAGATTGAACCTAACCATATCAGGATTAAGATCATTTTATCTAGGATCAACTAGGTGATATTGAATTGAATAGATATTACGGTAAATTTATCATATCTAATCAAAGTTCAATATCGGTCCCTTTCAATGTATACTCCATACATTCGATACTGGTAACTTTGCCAATGCCCTGGAAAGGACATAACACTTATCCAAGGTGTAAGTATACCTATTGGTGATTATCTTGCCAGTCTAAATCCAGTTAACTGACAAATCAGGGAATCAAACTTTCAAACATATGAACATGATTATATTCCACTGTGCTAACAACACTATAATCATTAACAAGTACATATGTTCTGGACTTAATAAAATTTATACATTAAATATAATCATGAAATAAATCATGTGAACCATGCAATATAAAATGTTATTTCTGATCTTTATTAACTAGTAAATTTGATTATATTGAAATGGGTTTTATTTAGGGCACAAAACCCAACAAAAATATTATAGCGTGCCTAAACTAGTAGGGTGTTACAATTTAGTATCATAACTGCCAAGTTGTTCTCTAAAGATCGTCAAGATATGTACAATCATCATTAGAGTTAAGTTTGACTCACGGTTTAGTAAGCATTTACATGTTTTAGTAGTTTTAATTTGTTATGCGTGATTAGAAAAGCATGATAGGACGCAAGTTAATAGATTGATAGATGAATAAGATCATATTGAGTTCCCAAGTAAGCGGTAACTAGATTATAATTTCAATTGTTGCCTGACCAAGCTGACTCATGAATTTGCAGGCTTATCCTATTGAATGGATTAGGGGTGTTCATCAAACCGCTCAGATCGTTCAAACCGCCCGCACCGCAAAAAAAATGCAGTTTGAAATTCTTTGCGGTGCAGTCGCGGTTTGAATTTTTCCTAAATCGCGTGGTGTGATGCGGTTTACGGTTTTGAATATTTAATATGCAGTTCAAACCGCACCGCACCGCACATTATAAATATACTAATTTTTATATTTATTTAGGTCCAATATGTGAATGTCCAACCCAAAGTCTACTAATTATTGTATTATTGAAACTTAATTTTTTTTCTTATTTATTTTCAAGCCTTATGGTATTTTTCATAAGTGTTTCTCAAGCTTTGTTGTATTTGTGATAGTTTAGTTATTGGTGATAGTCCAAACCACAAAAACTGCAAAAACCGCACCACACCGCACCATTTTTTGGGGTGTGGTTTCCACGGTTTTTTAGTTTTGCGGTGCGGGTGCAGTTTGGGAAATTAAAAAAATTGCATGTGTGGGTTGGTTTGAAAAAATGGTCAAAAACCGCACCACCCGCACTGCGAACACCCCTAGAATGGATGTCTAGCAAAGCACAAGAAGTTGGGGCATTATGGTCAAAACTAGTAGCAGTTGGAGAGATTGGGATTCCCCTTATTCCAAAGGTCGAGTTAGAGGCCGAGAAAGGACTTATGGAGGTGGTTATGAAAATCCACCACAGGCTTCGCCAGTTGTGGAACAAAGGTTGATGGAAATGAAAATTAGAATTCAACAACTTATGTAGGAGGAGAAGAGGTTGAGGCAACATGGATCTTTTGTTGTGCCTTCACCTCAAGTACGAGTTACTTTAGCTCCAGAGTTGCCAACCAAACAATTTACTGTTTGTAACCAAATGGGACCATTGCATGGGAAATATTGCAGGCAAGGACCTTTGGTCGTTTTGGGAAATCTAGATGTGATGAACACCCCTTGAGTCGCGAGCACTACAGAGTTTGTTCAAGAGTCCTGAGGGACTTTAATTGTTGGTGGGGTTACAGCTCTGCTTACTTCCAATCTTGGCAGGGGTGGTGATGGTTCCTTGGATGAACAAAAGATGAAGGTGTTAGGGTTTATGCCCTGAAAAGCCTGTAAAGACTCTTCTGATTATTAAAAAAAGAGTTAATCATTTGATATATGTGTGAATATTAAGTTATTTTATTGAATAATTTATATTCAATATCGGAAAATTCCTTATTCATATATGATGTTGTGGCTTGTAGATGTACAAAGAACTAAGACCACTTAGCTATGAATAAAACAATCAGCAACATATTAAAGTTATGGAATCTTTAATCAATGGTTGCTAGTATGGTTCATTGATGCCCATTCTTTGGTGCAAGTAATCTTGGTTTAGACTATAGATGTAGTTTGACATCTAAGTGAAGCAACTGTATATAATAGACATTATATATGACAAGGACTGATGTGAATGAAGTTTTCTTTATTAACATTTCATTATCGTAAAGACCTAATTCATATCATAACAATGATCAATAATAGATCGTCTTAAATCTTGAGTTATCATTAACTCATGTTCATGTTATTAGTTTCTTTGATTTACTCGTTAAAGTTTCTCAGAGAAGATGATTCTTAAAACTTCTATTTTGGGAATCTAATAATATGGATGGCTGGGAACATTATGTATAATTATGGAATCCTGACTTTCTTAACAGATCGAATGTTGGTTCCCTTTAGTTGCTAATTCTGGAACTCGAATGTTGTGCACAAAATTTAGATGGGATCTAAATTATACTTCCACTAGTGAGTTAATGAAAACTAAAGGATAGAGAAGTAATTAGAAGGGTGAAATGGTATTTTGACCAAATTTAATTACGAACCAACATATGGAGGTCTAGTCACTGAAATTGATTATATCAATGGACACTACAATTAAACTCAGTAAATATAATTTTATAATTACTAAGAGTGCAATTCCATACTTATAGTGGAATAATCATGAAATTAATAAACAATCGATTATTTGGTTGATGAGACTCAATAAATAATCTGATTTATTGGAGCTTAGAATCATAGGTCTATGGTCCCCGAATCGCCACCTTGAAACATTGTTAAGGGTAGGGATAAAGAGTTGTATAAAGATGTTCAAAAAAATCTATTTTGAATTGGAAAAATAGTAATTATTTATTTTTGTAAGAAATAAATAATTTTTTTAATTAATTAAATAGGGAAAAAGATAAAAATTGTTAAGACAAAATTTGTCAAGACAAAAGTTGTGAGGACAAAAGACACCAACATTGCCCTAAAGAAAAGGGTAGGCGCCTATAGCATTATGATATCCCTATAGAATTTGTCTTTTGGGTTAATTAATTCAATTAGGTAAATATCTAATTTGAAAAGTAGTTACAGATATTTAAAAGGTTGTTGAGATATTTTCTCAAGTAGTTGAGAGATTCCCTCATAAATATCAGTAACTGAATTCAGTTATAGATATTTATTTAAACAATTAAATATAATTTAATTAAAGGGATTTAACTATTATAAATAGAAGCCTAATTTGAGAAATCAAAACTCTTTCTAAACTAAATTTTTGTAATATACAGAGAAAAAGAAATTTTTTTTTCTCTCAATTGTTCTTACTCATGTGTTGAGAACTGAATAAGAACAAAGGTTATAGAATTTATCTTAAAAGCCCACACTATTCCTTATGTGTGATAGATTGATTTGGAAGATACTGATGTGAGTGTGTGAGTCAAATTGCAATTTCCTCATCAACTGAATTAACATATACAACAAACGAGAAGTTTTGAGGATACCCGGATAGGCTTGAAGAGGTATACTCAAAACTCATTATTTTTATTGTTTTAATTTAATGTACACACAGCTGGAGATCCTTTGGGCTATGGTACAATGATAATTAGATAATACGAAACTCATCTGTTGCGTACCTAATTGAGTACCATAAAAACCAATAGAAGGCTCCTTTGACATCATTGGGCTCAAGTCAGAAAAAGAAGTTTTGTAGGAAACCAGGTCAAGGTGGCCTTGGAAGTCACAATACTTATTTAGAGTGCTCTTGTTGTAAGAAGCATGATCCAGGACAGTGCAACTGTAAGGCATGTTTTCAATGCGATCTGGTAGGGCATTTCAAGAAAGACTACCCACAATTGATGAAGGGGGAATCGGAATAAGAGGTGAAACCCACTCCATTTTTGGTGTTTGCGACTACCCAAGTCAATGCTGAAGCTAGTCCTTCAGTGGTGTCAGGTCAGCTTTTAGTCAACTACTATATTTACTTTGTATGATTTGATTCTAGAGCTACATATTCATATGTAGTGGTCAAGATAATTGATAAATTGGGTAGGCCTTGAAATAATTATGAAACAAGGTCAAGAACCTTGTTACTTCATAGAGAATTAGTTAGCTCCAAAAGGAGCATTAAGTCTACGACAATTAGTGAGGAGAATAGGGAATTGAATGTTGATCTTGTAAGATTGGGTATAGTAGAGTTTGATATTATCCTCAAAATGGACTTTTGGTCTAAAGATGCCACTAGTAGTAATTGTCAGCGAAGGATTGTAACTTTTCAATCTCAAGTCAAAGGATTATTCGTGCTATGGTATCAATTTGGGGTTCTCGAACTCCAGTGATCTCTATGTTAAAGGCTAGAGGCCTATTACGAGTTGGATGTATAGGATTCTTAGCAGTGGTATTAGACGCCACCTAGCCCGACATAGTTTGGTCTAAGGATGTTCAAATGGTACTAAAATTTTTGGATGTGTTCTGGAAGAACTTCTTGGATTATCACCTCAGCAAGATATGGATATTGTTATTGATTTGGCACCTGAAGCAGAATTGATTTCAAAGGTACCCTATAGAATGGCTCCAGTAGAACTGAAGGAAATTAATGTTACAATTACAGGGGATGCTTGATCTGGGGTTTAATCAACCTAGTGTATCACCTTAGGAAGCTTCAGTGTTGTTTGTTAAAAAGAAAGGTGGGTCATTTTGTATGTGCATCAACTATAGTGAATTAAACACATTGACAATCAAGAACAATACTTCTGCCTAAGATCAATGATTTATTCAACTAGTTTTGGGGAAAATAGTATTCTGCAAAATTGACATTCGCTCGGGCTATCATCAGTTAAGAATTTGAGAGGATGACATTCTAAAGACTGCCTTTCGTACTAGGTTTGGCTATGTCTTTTGGACTAACCAATGCTCTAGCAGCCTTCATGGACCTGATGACTGGAGTGTTCAACGATTTCTTCGATATATTTGTTATAGTATTTATTAATGATATCCTTGTATACTCTCAATCGAAAGCGTAGCATGAACGACATCTACGGATGGTTTTGTAGTGATTACCACAACATAAACTTTATATCAAATTCAAAAAGTATGAATTTTGTTTATTCCTAGTGTCTTTCCTAGATTGTATTGCTAGTAAAGATGAAATTATGGTCGACCCGAAAGATTAAATCTATTAGGGATTGGTCAAGACCGAAGACAGTTAACAAAATTAGAATTTTCTAGGTTAAGTTGGGTACTACTGACAACTCATGGAAAGGTTTTCTAAAATCTCCATGCCCTTAATTAAGTTAATTAAGAAAATCAATAGTATACAAGGATAGGCAAGTGTGAAACTAGTTTTTAAGAATTGAAGCAGTGATTGATTACGGCTCTAGTGCTAGCTTTGCCATTAGATCAAGAAAAGTTTGTGGTCTATTGGGATGCATCTAGACCGGGACTGAGGTGCGCTCTGATGCAAGTTTTCAAGATTATTGTTTATGCTTCTCATTAGGTGTAGGAGTGTAAGCAACACTATCCAATTCATGACCTTAAACTTGTGGCAGTGGTCTTTTGTAATATCCTGATAAGCCTAATGGTAAATAATTATGGTTTATATTTATACTATGGGTTAATCATGTAATAAGTTGTTGGGTTTTATGCCCTAAATAAAACTCATTACAATCTGATTAGTTATCAATTTAGAAGTGAAGCATGTTTACATGTATGTTACATGTTTATGGTTTAATACATATATTTGATATATGCACAAAATCAGTTAAATCCAGAACATATAGTTATTCACAATTACAGTATCGTCAATACAGTGGAATGTGATTGTGATTATATGATTCAAAAGATTTGGTCCCTGTTCATCAGTGTTTTGGATTTACACTGATGTGATAATCAGCGATGAAGTATACTTACACTTGGAGTAAGTGTTATGTTCTTTCCAGAACATTGGTAAAGTATACTGGTTTTGAATGCATGGAGTATGCATTGGACTGGACCGATATTGAACTTGGTTAAAGATATTGTAAACTTACCGTTGTATCTTTCCAAGTCAATGTCAGAAGTTGATCTTAGATTAAGAGAATCTAAATCCTGATATGCTTAGGCTCAATTTCAGGAGTGCTATTCTTGTTCTTTGATTTATTAGTTAAAGCCTGTTTTGAGTCAGGATAATACATATATTTTGGGAACATGATAGCATAACTGAATAGGGAGTGCTAAACATAAATATGGAAATCTATAGCTTCTACTGGTGTATAGAAGTAAAGTGATGATTCCTTTTGAGCTTAGTTGAATAGAAGTAAATGGATGAGCTCTTGTTTCAGTGACTATTTATTAGATCACTAAAACATCATTTACAGGTAACTAAGTGTTCAAATGGGCAAAATACATTGAGGGGTGTAAACGGTAAATTAGTCCCGTCTCGATGTAAATCATCTATATAGAGGATCTCTAAATCACATTAAGATTATAACAATGGTTAAATGAGATAGCATATTGATATCGTGAAACATATGATATGCTCTATATAAGTCTGAGAGTGCAATTCCAAGTTCTAAGAGTGGATTCAACGAGGAATTAATAAGTTAGGGATTTACTTGGTAAATCGGTTCAACTTATTGGAAGCTCAGAATATAGATCCATGGTCCCCATTCTAGTTGAGACTATACTGTTTGTAGGACTCTATAATTGATTTATGATTAATCAATTATAATTCTAAAAGTTAGACTATGTCTAATTTGTGAATTCTCACAGTTTAGGGATGAAATCGTAAATAAGAGGGTTTCTAGGTTTAATTATTAATTATGAGACTTTGCATGTCTGAATTAATAATTAATTTTAAATGGCAATATTATTTAATAATCTATTTTAGTTATTAAATAATTGGTTTTGGCATTTAAATGATTAGAATTGGAAAAATGGCATTTTTGGAGAAATAGAAATAAAATTGAGGAAACTGCAAAATCAATGTGAGGCCCTTTTCACACCATGGCCGGCCACATGATTACCTTTTCCCAATTATTATTTTTCAATTTAATTTGTCATTTAATTGCTAATCAAAGCCTAGCCTAAATAGGAAAGTGGTGAATCACACTAAATAAAGCAGTTATTCTATTACACAGTAAAAGAGGAAACTGTTTATTTGGAAAGTTGTGGTCTTCTCTTTTCCTATATATAGCAGCCCCTCTCTTCTCTTTGCATGCATATGTGTTGCTTGAGAAACTTTGCTCTGCAAAGTGTATCACACGAAAATAAGAGAGAAAAATAAAGAGAGATTTCGAAATTCCCTAGTGAGAGAGAAGTGCCCACTCACATCATTCAGTATCTCATCATAGTTTGGAAGACTGTGAAGGATCACATCCAACTGAAGAACTTTCGGGCTCAGATCTTGATTATACTCTGCTACAGACAGGAATCAAGGGTTAGAGATCTGAGTGGAAGGAGACATAAATTTCGCTGCAATCACTGTAAGTTATTCTTAACTTTTATGTGTTTAATTCATCGTTTTAGAAGTTCAATATTAGGTTGTTAAATCAACATACTTGCAATAGATCTAAGATCCTGGATAAATATAATACCAACATAAGTGGGATTATGATCCTACTAATCTATTTTAGCAAAAAATTTAAATTTTACTATAAGTGAATAAATAAGCGTAATTTATAAATTACGGAGATTTATATAGTATATGTGGATATAATATGAGTTATTTGTGAAATAAAAATATTTTCAGGTTCGGCAACCCTGGAGACCCGATCGGAGGCCAAAAATGTCACAACGGTTTTAGTTAAAAATATTGATAGAATTATTGGGATAAGTTGATTTTAGAAATACCAGAGTATTTTGGGTATTTTAGGGTACTCGAAGTTGGTCAAATACCTTAAAAATACAAATTTCTGAATGGCTAAAAAATAATAAGATAACTATTAATAATAAAAATTTTATTAATATTATTATATTATTATTAATAATATATATTATTATTATATTATTAGTAATATTTTATTATTATATTATTATATATATAAACGAAAACTAAACAGTTTTTTTATATATATATTATATGTTTTCAAACATTACAATAGCAGCAACGAACGAACGAAATCCTCATTCTCTCCCTTCGAGGTAACTCTCTTTTTCTATATCTATTTTTTTCGATTTCAACCCGATACCTAGCGATCTAAGCTCTGGTAGTAGCGGGATAGCAAATCCTTGAAAAGGAAAAGCTTAAGGTATGGTTTAATTACGTTTTAAGCAAAAAAAAACGATTGGTTTTATACAGGAGTTTTGTGAATTAGAATAGTTATGGAGATTCTGACTTAGTAGAATTGTTATTTGATACGTATGGGACTAGTATCGATGTTTACTTGTTGAATTTGAGGTGATTTTGAGTTAGAAATCGAGTTTTGAAAATTTTAAAGCTTAGTCTGAACGTTAATGGCGTTCTTCATTTAAGGGCTCGATTTTAAATTCTGTTATATAAGGATGGTAAAATTTATGGTATAATGTGCCCTGTGAAGTTTGCATTGATTTGGATAAGTTTTTGTAGTGTTTCGGTGAATGCGAAAATTGAGATTTTTGTGTTTTATAGTTTTTAGAAATTCCTAAGAGATCAGAAATCGTATTTTTGTCATAACTTTTGACTCGGGTATCCGTTTTAGACATTCTATATACCGTTTCGAAGCTCGCAACGAGCTCTACAATATGGTGTATATTTTAGAGCCAAAATATAAGTTTTATTTTAGTGTATTTATACCGCGGTGTTTTGTAGAAAACCCTAGATTGTCTTATGCGAATATTAAGTAGTGTTTTGGGATAAACACTTATTAGTTTACCGTTGTTGTGACATAGGGCCGAGATCATCGGGGATAGTTCTCCACTTGGGTTGGCTGAAATTTATGAACCTGGATTAAAGGTAAGAAAAGTATATTGTACTGCATAGTACGTTGTATGTAATACAATTAATCTTGTTATGAATTGAGTAATATTGAGATATATTTAATATTCTTATATAATGAAAAGACTAATTGGTTGAGTAATGATAATGTGATAAAATTATACATGTGATATATAGGCTCACCTGATTAGGTGATGCGATTTTCCTAGAGACGTACTAGGCGTAAGTACAGGCGTCAGTGATATATGATGAGTACCGAGTGTAGGTACGGGCTCACCTGATTAGGTGATGCAATTTTCCTGGCGACGTACTCGGCGTAAGTACGGGCGTTAGTGATATATGATGAGTATCGAGTGTAGGTACGGGCTCACTTGATTAGGTGATGCAATTTTCCTGGCGACGTACTGGGCATAAGTATGGGCGTCAGTGACATATGATAAGTACCGAGCTTAGGTCGAGCTCGTCTAATTAGATGATGTGATATATTGGTGCTAGATTGTGGCACGGGTTCACCTGATCAGGTGATGCATTTATATGATATATGGGTGCAGGTTTTTGGCACAGGCTCACCTGATTAGGTGATGCAGTTATGCGACATATGGGTGCCAGGCTATGGCACAAGCTTGCGTGATTAGGCGATGCAATACAAGATTATTAGATTAAAGCATCGACTTGCTTGATTAGGCAACGTGATGTTATGAAGATGGTTGCTTTATGAGGTAACATATATATTATTTATATGATTAAATGAATATGAATTCCATTATTGGTATAATGGTTTTGTATTACCAAATATTTGTATACTGATGTTTATTCGTGGCAGATGCCAGTAGTGATTTGGATTTCATCTTATGAACAATATGTGATGGTTTGATTCTTATTGTGTATGAATGATAATATTCAAATAATAAACTATATGATTGTTATTATTACCTTTCTTGTTGAGTCCTTGTGACTCACGGGTGCTATGTGGTGTAGGTAAAGGCAAAGAAAACCTAGATCAACCATGAGGTGGCAAACGTCTCCATCAATGTACATATTGACCTCACCGGCCTGCGTGCCGAGTTGCCAGGAGTTGTTTTGGGCTGGTTGTATCCGATATGTATTTTAATTTTATGTTTAAATGGTTGTCGTATATATTTCTTTAGCAAAATTTTTTATAATAGAGATTCCTGGAACACACTTTTTATGCCATTATAATGTCCATTTTCAGTGTTTTATAATAGAGATTCCTGGAACACACTTTTTATGCCATTATAATGTCAACATTGACTTCACAAATGCATCAAATTCTCCAAAAGACAAGCCACAATCAAGTCCTGAGCCTTGGAATCATCATCAAGGGAAAAACCACCTGGGGGTGCCCAAGTGGTACCCAATGCTCATGTGAACATCCTTTTCCCTGAGAACACGACAGCTAGGGTTTAGAGTTTCGGGGTCAAGTTTGAATCTTGATTCCTCAAATCCCTTAAAGAATGACAGTATACATGTGCTTGCGTAACGCATACATTGAAGGGCACAAACCCTACCAGTGCCCAGGTGAGCATTCTCTAGCTCAGTTGGTGCCCGGGTGGTTCACCAATCCAACTGACTCTGTTTCGTGGGCTAGGTTTCAAACTAGTTGTGCACTAGCAAAACATTGGGCAACAATAGAATGGAATCCATACCAAAACAATCCAAGACCCTACCCCCAGGTGGACACCAGTCCATCAGGAGTGCATTTGAGGTGATCCTAATGAAATTTCTCGGATATTTCCTTCATCTTCACCAAAAAGAGTAAACAAAGGCTTTTAGGCATCAAACAAACCTTTATCATGCCTTTATCATTCAATCATCCTCATCTTTATATAGAAGGCTCATTCAGTTCATTTTTCACATTCTATATAATTTCTAGAGATCCAGAGCTTTGAAACTTAAGCTACCTTTCTAACTTCAAACTCCACGCTCTAAGTTAACTTTTGTAAAGCTCTTGCTTGCAAAACTAAGATCAAGTGCTCTAAGTGTTGCATACTCAATAAAAGATTAAGTAGACATAACTCCAATACAAACAAAATTAGAGGTGAACTACTATAAAAATCTAGTGTTTATTGTCTTTATTTACTCTCTTATTTAACAATTGTCGCTTATCAAATGAAATTTTTGTTTTTCGTTTTCTAGCATTAACAACGACCATTTGGAAAAGTGGAAGAATTAAAATACGAGGAAGAGGGAAATAAAGAAATTCAAGTGATGACCACAAAGTATGATCTCGTCCTCTTTCACAGCATATGCATGACTCCATTCCAACAACGAGTTATAGGATAATTTGTGCACTTCAATAATTGATGGGATATTGTAATAATTAGTAATATGAATCTGCATCTTCTCACACTCTAACTTGAAATTGTTGACCATCCTTTAGCTAACAATAATGAGTCAATTAAAGTAATTAGAATTAATTAAATAATAACAATGATAAATATAATAATGATAAAGCAAAGAGAACACAAAAGTTGCTATAGAGGTTTGGCCCCGTGATTGTGGTAATAGCCTACTCCCCTATCACTTGTATTGACTTGTGAGAAGAGAAGAAAGAAGTTCTTGATCTCTCTCAAAAGCTCTTATAATGATTTCACTGTAATTCTCTCTTGAATCTATGATTCTTGTTTATAATTTCTCTCTAATTTGTGTTTTCCTGAATAGTGAACTGGTTCCACCATTTATAGGGAAGAATCACATCAAATTAGTTTCCCTAAAACTAATAAGAATCAAAATAGAAAACTTGTTTATGTTCCTTAAATAAATACAACAAAATGGGAAACTAGGCAGGTCTCCTCTCTTCTTTGTTACTGGGAATCTATCCCGTGATTTTAAGGCTATTGTTGTGATTTGCAAGCTTATAGATATACAGGTTAAGCATTTAATTCACATTCCCTAGTCAATGTATGTGAGCTGACGGCATAATAGATGCTGGTTAGATGGTGTAACACATTCTGTCCAAAAATTCTTAGCTCTTGTAGAATGATTACTTACTAGTGGTAAATCATCTTTGACGGCACCTCATAGGAGGGTCTGTCCATCAAGGCTATAGAATCTTTTCCATGTGTCACCCAAGTGGATGCCACATCACCTTGTGCAGAAATTGAGATAACATTTGTCCTAAGTTTGCGTGGGTACTTCCTAGTCGCACGTGGACTTATTCGGTCACTAAGTTGATCAGATAGGTAACATGTGTCTGATATTCAAGCCATTCTTGATCTGATGTGCCTTATCGAATGTCTCTTTAATGTTCGGGGCATTTAATGCCATCTTAGAAGCTAGACCTCAAGAAACACGGTGACAGTTGCCAGGTACCGCATGCATGACGTTTGGACTTTCTTAATGAGCGTTGATTGTCCTTTTTTGGGGGTAAACCCAAAATTCAAATTTCAAATTACTTAATTATCCCTCCAAATGCTTATAAAAAGGGATTAAAGCTTTCTTGACACTCTTTTAGCCATTTTAATCTTCAAACCATCAGAGCCATATTTTCCTTTTTTCCACAAAAATATTCGAGAGTTCTTGCTGAAATTTTACACCACCAGAGCCATCTCAAAGCATCTTTCAAGAATCTATGAACATTGTGTAAGTTTCCTTTCACCCTTTTATTTCTTGTAATTTCATGCATAACTTATTCTGAACGAATCTGTGAAATCATCGGTTCTCGAGACTGTTCTTGGATGATCTAAGGCTAGTAAACATTAGGGTTTTCTAATTGTTGATGTTAATATACGCACAGGTCTTTTAGGCTTCCAATTTTATAGCTTCTATTTTTTTGTTTTGCTAGAAATTATCTAATATTGCCCATTTGCGGCTTTTTGAAAATTTTCCAGATTTTTGCCATTCCCTAAACTTCTAGACTTGGAAATTTTGTTATTGGAATGAAATTTCTTCCTTTTTTCTTTTGAATCAGTCTGGTCGGCATACTAGGTGTGTTTTATCTTCCAAAAATATGTACCTCTGGCCGATTCAAACCCTTTGTATTCCTTTTTTTGTAGATGAACCCTCGTGAGTACTAGGGAAGTAACTAATGGAATATATTTTACCAGGATCTAGATTTACTAATAAGTATGTTTTTAACATCCTAAACATGAACTTCTAAAACGATATAAAATAAACACATCAAAGGTATGAGAAACCTTACATTGGTTGTAGTGGAATTAAATGACTCCTTCCGCTCAGATCTCTAACCCTTGTATCCTTTCTGTAGCAGAGTATCACCATGATCTGAGCCCGAAACTCCTTATTGTTTGGATTCTTCACAGTCTTACACACTATGATTGAGGACTTACATGATATGTGTGGGCATGCACTCAATCACTAAGGCTTGAAATTGTTTGTGAAAAGAGGGTGTAGTATTTCAAAATTATGAGAAGAAGAAGAAGGAAGAGCTCTCATGAACCTAGAGAGAAACCTAGGTTTTTAGTTGCAAAAAAAAGAAGAAGGAAGAGGTCTCATGCATCGGATCGTGCCTTGGGTGGAGTACTGGTGCAAGATGGTCATCCAATAGCTTTTGAAAGTCGGAAGCTAAAGGATGCTGAGCAAAGGTATTCGGCCCATGAGAAGGAAATGGTTGCGGTGGTGCACTGTTTAGATGTGTGGAGGCACTATCTTTTGGGAACAAAATTTACAGTAGTGACGGATAATGTAGCCAACACCTACTTTAAGTCTCAGAAGAAACTAACTCCGAAGCAAGCTTGTTGGCAGGAGTACTTCGTCGAATTTGATTTTGTATGGGTTCATAAACCGGGGAAGTAGAATCAAGTGGCTGATGCACTTAGCCGGAAAGATGTACAAGTTTTTGTTGGTGCATTGACTCAGGTGAGTTCAACTTTCTTCGACCGGGTGAGGGAGCAGTCATTGCTCGATCCTGGTTACAAGAAGCTTCGTGAGGAAGTAAGAAATGGGGAATGAGTGCGGTACTGGGAAGAAGATGGGCTTCTCTATGCCAAGGGTGGAAAATTGCTTGTACCGAACAGTGGAACTTTAAGGAGGGAATTACTTAAAGAAACCCACGATCCTAAGTGGGCTGGTCACCCGGGTGTGGCTAGGATGCTAGCTTTACTGTCGAAGTCTTACTATAGGCCGAAAATGGAAAGACATAGAAGTGTATGTAAGGACATGCCTTGTATGTCAAAAAGATAAGACAGAAAAAAGGCAAGAAGTAGGGTTGCTTCAACCTCTGCCAATCCCTGAGAAACCATTGTTGGAATTATTTTACCAGGATCTTAGATCTACTCACAAGTATGTTTATTAACACCCTAAATATGAACTTTCTAAAACGATGAAATAAACACGTATAAAGTTTAGGAAACCTTCCATTGGGTGCAGCGGAATTAAATGACTCCTTCCGTTCAGATCTCTAACCCTTGTATCCTTTCTGTAGCAGAGTATTATCAAGATCTGAACCTGGATCTCTTTCTCTGAATCTTTGATGCTGAAACTCCTTTGCTGATGATCTTTCTTCACGATCTTCCTCACTTAGATTGAGGTATTGCTTGCTGTGTGTGAGCACTACTCTAATCACTAAGGTGTTTCGAAATTATCAAGGAAGAAGAGAGAGAGAGTGGCGGCCAAGGTAGAGAGAGAAAGGCTCAGTTTTTCTGATTCAGAAGTGTAATTTTCCTGAAGCCTTCACTACCTATTTATAGCATTCCACTAGGGTTAGGTTTGAATTATTTGGCATTAAAATAATGAAAATATCAGTTTAAAATGCCTACAAAAGTGGTCGGCCATGGCTTGTTGGGTTTGGGCCTTGCTTTTTGCAATTTTACAATTTTAACACTTTTGTATCTGATTTTCTCAAAAACGCCAATTTTCTAATTCAACCATTTAAATGTCAATTCTAACTATTTAATAACTATAAATAATTATTAAATAATATTGTCATTTATCATATTTATTAATTGAACCATACAAAGTATCATAATTAACAAATATGCCCCTAATAACTCTTTTTTTACAATTTCGCCCTTACTTAGTGAAAATTTCACAAATAGACATAGTCTAATTTGAGAATTATAATTGATTAATCAAAACCAATTACATGAGTCTTACAAACAATATTATCTCAACTAGTGTGGGGACCATGGGTCTATATAACCGAGATTCCAATAAGTAGATCAAGAATTTAGCATTAAAATTCACTAACTTATTAATTCTTCGTTGAATCCACGCATAGAACTTAGAATTGCACTCTCAGCATATAGAATGCTCTATATGTTCCACCATATAGACGCATCATTAGTTATCCATTGTTATAATCCTAATGTGATCAATGATCCTCTATATGAATGATCTACACTATAAAGGGATTAGATTACCGTAACACCCTACTATGTATTTTATCCTTAAAACACTTGACCCTGTATAAATGATATTTCAGCTTATGTGAAATGAGTACTCCACCATTTATGTTCGTTTGGTCAACCTTGAAGGAGATCATCCTTTGCTTACTATTCGCCAGATAGAAGTTATAGATTCCATGTTTATGCTAGCGCTCCCACTCAATTGCACTACCGTGTTCCCAAAATGTACGTATCACCCTGACCTAAAAGTAGGCTTAACTAACAAATCAAAGAACACGAATAGTCTTTCAAGATTGAGCCTAATCGTAACAGGATTAAGAACATTTGATCTAGGATCAACTAGGCGATATTGACTTGAATAGATTTTACGGTAACTTTAATTAAATCTAAGTCAAAGTTCAATATCGGTCCCTTCCGATGCATACTCCATGCATCCAACCTGAGCTTTACTTTAACCAATGTTCTGGAAAGAACATAGCATTTCTCCAAATGCAAGTAAACTCTTGTTGTAGATTATCATATCAGTAAAACCCTGTGTCTGATAAATCTAGGAAACTTTATTCACATAGTCATGTTTACTTTCCAATGTGATGACAACACAGTAAACAGGATCAAGTATGTGAAAAGGGTTTAAGATGAATTTATAAATCAAATAGACAAACAATTGATAGAGTGAACCAAAACATACACAAATGAATGAAAAATACTTCTGTTTCTTTATTGATGTTGAATAAAATAGATTACATTGAAATGGAGTTTTATTTAGGGCATAAAACCCAACAAACTCCCACTTGCACTAATATAAAACTAATCAGTACATATCAATTAATCCTAAATTCTGACGGTGCTTTTCAAAGGCTGTCACGGCCAGGACTTTGGTAAATGGATTAGCTTGGTTGTCCTTTGTGTCAACTTTCTCAACTAGTACATCCCCTCTTGCCACGTATTCTCTGATAATGTGATACTTCCTTTCAATGTGTTTGCTTCTCTTGTGGCTTCGAGGTTCTTTACTGTTTGTTATTGCTCCATTGTTATCACAAAGTAGGACCAGAGGTTTTTCCTTTCCAGGAACAACACCTATACTGGTGAAGAACTTTCTTAGCCAGACAAGTTCTTTAGCAGCTTCGGCTGCTGCTATGTATTCAGCTTCCATAGTTGAGTCCGATATCGCGGTTTGTTTAGCACTTCTCTAAACCACTACTCCACCCCCAAGAGTAAACACCATCCCAGATGTAGATTTCCTGTCTTCAAGACTTGCCTGGAAATCTGAATCGGTGTAGCCTATGGGATTTAAAGCACCACCCTTGTAGACTAACACAAGATTCCTTGTACTCTTCAAGTATTTCAGAATATACTTAACTGCATTCCAATGTTCATGTCCTGGATTAGACTGATACCTGCTCACGATTCCCACTGCCTAACATATGTCAGGTCTAGTGCATAACATTGCATACATAAGACTTCCAACTGCAGAGGAATAGGGAATTTTCGCCATGTCCTCTATCTCTTGAGGATCAGTCGGAGACTGTTCCTTAGATAGACGAATACCATATCTAGAAGGCATGTTTGCCCCACTGGTATTATTCATGGAGAATCTCTCTAAGACTTTGTCTATGTAGGTTGTTTGAGAGAGAGCAAGAGATCCGTTCTTCCGGTATCTGATAATCTGAATACCAAGAACATAGGCTGCTTCACCCAAATCTTTCATATCGAATTGAGTGTTGAGCCATTCCTTGATGTGAGTCATTTTCTTGACATTGTTTCCAATAATCAAAATGTCATCAACATAAAGGACCAGGAATACTACTATTTGGTCTTCCTTGAATTGGTAAACACAAGGTTCATCTTCATTCTGAAGAAAGTCGTAGGTCTTGATGATTTCATCGAACCTTTTGTTCCATGAGCGAGAAGCTTGCTTAAGTCCATAGATAGGCCTATTTAATTTGCAAACTTTCTTTTCCTGCCCTAGAAGAACATAACCTTCTGGTTGCTCCATATAGATGGTTTCTTCAAGTACCCCATTAAGGAAGGCAGTCTTGACATCCATTTGCCAGATTTCATAATCGAAAGCAGCAACTATGGAGAGAAGAATTCGGATGGATTTGAGCATGGCTACAGGACTAAAAGTTTCCTCATAGTCCACGCCTTCTCTTTGGGTATAACACTTGGCTACAATTCTAGCTTTAAAAGTTTCGACTTCGCCTCCAGCTCCTCTTTTCTTCTTGTAAACCCACTTGCATCCTATCAGATGATAGTCGTCAGGTGCGTCTACATATTCCCAGACTTTGTTCTTTTTCATGGAATCCATTTCTGAATCCATGCCGGCCGACCATCGTTTCCGTTGTGGACTAGCCATTGCCTGTTTATAGGTTAATGGATCGTCTACAGTACCGTCACCTACGACCATATTGATTTCACCATCCAAGCCATAACGAGCAGGTTTTGTTGAAACCCTCCCACTACGCCGAGGTGCGGTGATCTTCTGAACAGAAACTTTAGTAGTAGATTTAGTGGGATTGTCCTCTTCACGTGTGGAAGAGGACGGAACATTGGAAGGACTTATATCTGATAGCAATTCCTCTAGAACAACTTTACTTTTCGGTTTGTAGTCTTTAATATAGTTCTCTTCAAGGAAAGTAGCATTTGTAGAAACAAACACTTTGTTATCCTTGTGACTATAAAACAGTCCACCCCTAGTCTCTTTAGAATTTCTGACAAACATGCATACTTCGGTACGTGATTCAAGTTTGCCTTCTTTCTTTCTTAAGACATGAGCAGGGCACCCCCAAATTCTGTAATGGCGTAAACTAGGTATACGATTGTAAAGACCGCTTAGTTTAATTTGGAAATTAGCAGTTAATCATGTTTAATTATGAAATTTATTTATAGCTATTTAAATAATTATTTATACTGTTATTATTGAATTCTGAAATGCATTTTATGTCATTTAGTGATTTTCATAAGTTTGCATTTCCGGTGCCTGGTAACATGGAACTCGGTGTTTGGCTCAGTAAAATCACAACTTAGTATGTTAGTATTGTAGGACGGTTTATTAGACATTGGGAAAGTCGGGAATGGCTGGGAATTTAGAAATTTCGA
Source organism: Cannabis sativa (assembly GCF_029168945.1). Lineage (NCBI taxonomy): Eukaryota > Viridiplantae > Streptophyta > Magnoliopsida > Rosales > Cannabaceae > Cannabis > Cannabis sativa. The sequence continues at coordinate 78,207,059 of NC_083603.1, read as the reverse complement.
AAATACCCCTTTAGTGTTATTTATGTTATTTTAGCATGGAGGGGCAAATTGGTCATTTTGCCCATTGTTCGTTTGTCTTTTAGTGGATTTTAAATGGTGGAATTGTGTGTTTATTTTGTTATATGTTGGCTGAAATGAATAAGTGGAATTCTTTATTTTTCATTTTACAAAGTTTCAAAATTTAGAAAGTTAGAAAATTCAAAGGAAAAGCTCTCTCTTCTTCTCTCTATTTTTGGCCCTTTGAGCAGCAAGAAAAGTGGTTTTTTCTCTTGTGATTCAAGTGGTTTCCATCAAGCTTAGAGTGATTCTAGTAGAGGTAACTTTGTCTAGCTTCTCTTCCTTTGTTTTCTTGATTTTTTGATGAAAAATGGTGTAATGCATGCTTAGTTTAGGTGATTGTTGTTGCTGTGATTTTATTGTTGTTTGCAGAAGTTTAAGCATGTTTATTTGAGTTGAATTGAGTTGCTAGTAATGCATGATTAGTGGTATTGTTTAAAGTTATGGATTTTCTATGCAAAAGTTTAGTTTTCAAAGAGAAAATTGGAAATTTGGTGGCTGTAGTTGTTGCATGAGTTAGGGTTTGGTTTCAGCAGTTTTTACATGCTTGAATATGAGTTTTTAATCAAGGTTTGATGCATGATATGTTGCTTAGTCAAGTTTTGAGTTTTAGAACTCAATCTTTGACCTTTAATGGTGAAATGAGTTTCTGTGGTTGAAGCTCGGTTTTGTGGATTTGATTTGAAAGAGTTATGAATTTTTGAGTACTGCCTGCGAGGAACCGAAATTCCGGTTGTACATCCGGAATTCCGGATGGGGTTCAGGAATTTCCAGAACCGGAATTCCGGTTGTGCAACCGGTCTGCCGGTTGGGGAATTTTCTGGAACCCTAGATTTCCTCGTTTTCATGTTATTTGGGGTATTGCCATGCTTTTTATCGATAGGGGAACTTTTAGTTCCTAGTTTAAGTCCCCGGGAAGTGATTTAGCGTATCACTTATAGTGTTGTGATTGTTATGGTTTAGGAGCCTGTAATCCGCCGCGCAGTTCGTTCCAGTCAGGTTGACCGGCACACCTGAATTCGAAATTGAGGTGAGATTAGTATAACAGTATGCATATATAGATTACATGTTTAGCGTGCATGTAGGAAGCCTGTTAGATTACATTAGATATGTATGTTGGCTTCGAACCATCCGACTGTGTCACATCGGTATAGGCTAGAGTATGACTAGCAGCTGGAGTATGACCAGTGTACCGAGTATAGGCTGACATTGTATCACATCGGCACAGGCTAGAGTATGACTAGCAGCTGGAGTATGACCAGTGTGCCGAGTATAGGCTGATACTCGGGTTGGTGGTTCCGTACTATTTGACGTATCACATCGGTACAGGCTAGAGTATGACTAGCAGCTGGAGTATGACCACTGTACTGAGTATAGGCTGATACTGTAACACATCGGTACAGGCTAGAGTATGACTAGCAGCTGGAGTATGACCAGTGTACCGAGTATAGGCTGTTACTTGTCAATAGTACCGTCCCTATGAACGTTCAGGACTCAGTATCGTGTTGGACACGGCAGTTAGGGTTATGGTCATGGGTATGGGCGTCTGATCATGACTCGGGATTTATGTATGTTTATTATTATGCTTTTCTTACTGAGTCTGTCGACTCACAGTGCTATGTTTATGTGTAGGTAAGGGCAAGGCTAATGCTAAAGGACCGTGAGAGCGAGCCGGTGAAGATTGTACATGTCGGGGCGGTTAGGCCTAGAGCGTACGATTCTCGGGACAGCAAGGCTATTTTTGTAATTAGTCGCTAGGCGACAAGTATTTTGTATAGACAGTAAACTTTTGTAAAAGGTTTTGTCATCGGGATCCCGAGTATTTTATATAAATATTTTACAAGTTTAATTAAAAAGCAAAAATTTTAATTAATCACGTTTTCCATAAACCTCGTTGATTAGCAACGAGCTGCACAGTATGTTTAAAAATCACGTAATACGCCTATGCTAGTTAGGGTGTTACAACGACCATTCCAAAGTTCGACGGGTGTCTTAGGGACTGCTTTAGATGGAACAACATTTAAAATGTCATTTGCCATCTGTATAGCATATCCCCAGAAGGACGTAGACAGAGTTGAATAACTTAGCATAGACCTAACCATTTCCAAAAGAGTGCGATTTCTTCTTTCTGCAACTCCATTTTGTTGTGGAGTGCTTGGGGCAGTGTATTGGGATTCAATTCCAAGTTCAATTAAATGATCTTTGAACTGCATATCCATATATTCTCCACACCTATCAGTTCGCAAGATCTTTAATGATTTACCTAATTGGTTTTGGGCCAAAGCATGAAATTCTTGAAACTTTTCAAACGTTTCAGATTTCTTTTGCATTAGGTAAAGAAAACTGTATCTAGAGAAATCGTCAATGAAAGTGACAAAATACTCATAACCACCTCGGGCTTTGACATTCAAAGGTCCGTAGACATCGGAATGCACTACCCCTAGAGGGATTTTGGCACGCTCTCCCTTTGCAGAGAAAGAACGTTTAGTCATTTTTCCTTCTAGGCAGGACTCGCATACTGGCAGTTCACCTAAGACGACATTTTTCAATGGACCGTCTTTGGTGAGCCTATTGAGTCTATCAAAGCCTATATGACCTAAACGTAAATGCCATAGATAAGTTTGATCATCATTATCAATCTCTTTTCTTTTGAGGTTTCTAGGTCTAGCTACACTGAAAAGTTCACTATTTAGTGAGATTTGAGTATTCGGTCTTAAAACATAAAGCCCTTGTTCTATTGCAGCAACACATATTTGAAATCCATTACGAGAAATTGTACAATTTGTACTCGAAAAATTCAATATATAAGATTGTGTTTGCAAACATGAGACACTAATCAAGTTTCTACTAAAGTTTGGAATAAATAAAACATTTTCTAAAATTAAAAATCTTTGTTGAAACTTGATGCGGGCTTTTCCTCTAGCTTTGACCGATACTAATTCGCCATTGCCAACTTTAAGCTTGAACTCTCCTGGAAGCAGATTTTTCCAAGTTTCAAGCAACTGCAGTGAAGAACATACATGGTTAGTAGACCCAGAATCAACAATCCAGATGGATTTGTCGTTCTTTTAAACACATGATTCAAAGACAAAAGCATTACCTTCGTTTGAATTGTTTAGAAGCCTGGGACATCGTTCTTCATGATGTCCCTTTTCATTACAATTCGAACATAGAAGATTATGTCTGATAATTGTACTTGAAGAAGAAGCTTTGCTAGATCCTTCATACCTAGTCCTTTTCCTCTGATTATGAATTGCAAACCCAGGGGGACCTATTGCAATCAAATTCCGTTCATGGGCTCGTGATTCTGCTTCGAGCTTGTCCATGTCGGAGGAGTTAGAATTGTTGATCATGTAAGAGATTGCAAATTCATTATACTCCGGAGGAAGACTATTAAGGATGAGTTGGACCCATTGTTCTCTTGATAAATCAATTCCTAGTAGATTTGCCTTTTGGAACTTCAGATTCATCATCAACAGGTGCGAATTGATGCAACTACCAGGATGCATTTTCACACTATAGAGTTCTTTTGCTAAGATATTAACTGGGAGAGGATCGGGGTGAGGCTTATTCATAATGACACTACAACACATCAATAAAACAGAAGTAAGGTTTTGGCTCATAAATTCACACACAGTTCAGAAAATAACAAGTAATGACATATGTTATAGAAATACTAAATCTAACATAGTTTATTTTCCAAGGTTTTTCAACAAACTGATACAGTGTCCCGTTTAGGCGAGAGTCAAAGCATCATCCATTGAATAGAGTTGTCAGCTCATCTAAAATGATAACCATTCTAGCAACCTTTTATTCGATCAAGATTGGAATTCAGCGTTGTCTCGTTTAGGCGAGAGTCAAGGCAATTCTATCTTATGAGCTTCCACTATTTTTTCATAATTTGCAAGTCAAGTATGGTCGCCACCATTAGGGTGACACTACTACAATCTTGGCCTTTAGAGGCTGTTTTTTCACTCCCACTTATAAAAAGGGAAGCTAAAGGGTGTGAAAATACACGTTTTTTTCGAAATTGACATTTAGAGGCGGTTTTTTGATAAAAACCGTAGGTATAAAATTGCATTATACCATTTAGAGGCGGTTGAGAAATAATTTTTTTTGTTTTTTTTAGGTTTAGCCCTATGCCGTCGGTTGCTTTATAGGAACCGACGGCATAGGGTACACGTGTTTACCCTATGCTGTCGGTTCCTATAAAGGAACCGACGGCATAGGGTTATAAAACAAACCCTCTCCCTCAGCTTTCTTCCACACTCGACCAAACCCAGCCAAAGCCAAAGAACCAGCACCCAGCAGAGACGAAAAACCCTCGCCGACCACCGCCTCCACCACCCATTTCTCCCCCATTTCTCAACCATTTGAGCCCATTTTTGTTGCAAAATCTTCTATTTTCGATACTTAATCCTATACACCCAAAAAGTTTTAATTTTTTTCCCTATTTAACTGTCATCCGAACCTATACAAAAATAGTGGGTATAACTCCGGCCACCATTTTTTGTTGAGAAAACATTGAATCTCAACCTCTTTTAAGGTATAAATATAGTTTCTATTCATTTTTATAATGTACATTGTTTTATTTTTAGTTTTTGTAAATTATTTTTTGGGTTTTTTAATTTTAATGGTAATATTGTTGTGTTGTATGTGTATAGTGCCCGGATTTTTTACGGAATTGCTCGTCGGATTGCGGTTATTAGGTAAAAATTTAAAGCTCAACATATAGTATAAATATGTAATTTTATATTTTATTGAATATGTGTGTATATAATGTGTGTATATTAGTGTGTGTATAGTTTAGAAATAAAAATTTTAAAATTAAATTAGTGTGGGAAATAATTTTTTTTTTGAGATAATAGTGTGAGATATAATTGATTATATATATATGTATGTATAATTTAGTAACTAAGTAACTTGTTACTATTTTTAATAACTAGTTATAAGTAATGAAATAATTATTTTTGCAATTTCGTTGTATTTGTTTATATTGTAGGTTCGGTATAATTTTGTGTGTAGTGTATTTGAGCTTGCATTGATAGGTATATACTTTAACTAACTTTTTCTTATTATATAATTAATTATCAATGCATGTTAGTTGAGTTTGAATATCTTAAATATTCATCCGTAGTGAAGTAGGTTCTGCGAATACATGTACTGCGGTCGGATGGGTGGATAAATTTTGTATTGGTTATCTGTTTTGTTTGTTATTTTAGGCACTTTTAAAATTTTTGGGAACGTCCAATTACAGTCGTTGTCTTCGAAATTTCGGTAGAATTAGGATAAATCTTACTAAAAAAATATTAATATTTACATCACCCAAAGAACTAATTAGCTATAACATAGTAATAAGATGTTAGGTCACTAAAAAATAATCTAACCATTTGTTATGTTAGCTTACTAATCTAGTGAAAATGGTGACCTTAATTTTAAAATTTCTTTCAAAATTGGAATCAAACATGCCCAAAAATTCATCTTTGCCATAACTAATAAAAAAAATAAAAATAAATCCCAATATCATTTCAATCATCTTCTTTTTGGGTATAATTGATGACCATTGTAATGATTAGCTACATGGTCCACAACATGTTTAACACTTTACTAAAATCACAATCCTTAAGCTAAAAGTCATTCATCATTACACATAATAATAGTAATAAAAAAAAAAGTTACTTAATTATGGAAGAAGAATACAAATGCAATAACAGATAAAAATAATAAAAGTAAATTAAAGCAAAAAACACATTTCTTATGCTTAAATCATTGATTCATTGTTCTGTTAACCTAAAATAGAAACCCAAAGAAATCGAACGAGACTTACTTCCATTAACATACTCCAACTCGGGAATGACTTGATATATAGCTTACTTTATATTGTGGTTGTGAATGCTCCTAAATCATTAACATATTGTTTATGCTTTTAATATTTCATATACACTACTTGTTATATATATAGCTAACTTTGAAGTTTGTTTGTTAATGGTGTAGACATGGCGAACTCGGAATCAGGATCTGATTCGGGAGCAGAAAATGAGTGTCCAACCACAATACCTACACGAGGGCCGACGCAAATGAATGAAATATCCAAACTAATGGATCAGGGCAAAAGAGTGGCCCTCGAAGTTAATGATAAAGGTCAATACTGTGGAAAAAGCTACGCGAAGCTCGTATCCACTACGGGAGTCTGATGTCGGCAGACAATAGGGTTGGCTTATAAAAATTGGAAAGAAGTCAACCAGACTCTGAAAAATCAAGTTTGGAAAGACATTCAGGTAAGCTATTATTTGTTAGAATTTTGATTTGTTTTTCTATTACTCCAAATGTTGACTCTAACCGTGTTTGTTTTCCTTCAAAATAGACGGGGTTCATTGTGCCGGACACCTTCAAACATGATTGTCTCATCCTAGCTGGGAAGTTAATGAAAGACTTCAAGAATAGGATGACAAAAGACATCATAATGCCCGCGTTGAAAGAGAATGATGCGGGACGACCGGCACAAGTCCCCGAAAAGCACCGGAGATCGACGCCGCCGATTGGTGCAAATTTGTTGAAAGTCGACTAACTCCCGAATTTCGGTACGCTAATTATATTAACACTAAGATAAACTCTTAAATACAAGTACATGTATCTAATGTATTTTTTTGGCATTGTAGGAATTGAGTAAGGTGCAACGTGAACGTTCCTCAAAAATTCAATCCAGACATCGAAGTGGTCGGAGTGGAATGGTGAACGTACGGGAAGCTGTGGTAAGTAATACTAAAAATTTAATGTGCTATAATGTGCTATACAATTTAATTGGTACTCATTTCATTGTTATAACGTTATGTAGAAAAAGGACCTCGAAGTTGCAGATCCTCCCCGCCACCGTGTTTGGATTAAATCTCGCACCAAGAGTAGAAAACTTGTCACTGATTACGACAAGGAAATTGCCGAGAAGATAGTAAGTATATATTAATCCTTAATTGAGTTCTACTCATGAATTAGTGTATATAATTCATATACTAATTGCTTGAATATATGCGTGCATTAGGCTCAATTAGAGGAGAAGCTTAGTCAGGGACAAATTCAGGTCCAGGGCCAAAACGATATCCTCACGCAGGCGCTCGGGACACCGCAGCATCCCGGACGTGTCGTGGCTTGGGTATGCTATTACTTCAAATGTTATTTATTTAGATACACAAATGAAATCGTTGCTAATTTGCATTTTGTGATTTGTAGGTTCTACGACCGGGGCATCTCAACCGTTCGGCAGAAGAAAAGGGAAGTGTACGATGTTGTGGCTCGGCAAGCGAAGGAGATTGAACAATTAAAAGCCGAAGTCCAATCCCTTAAGCGGCGGAGGAACGCCGCCGAACAAGAGGAAGAAGGAGAGGTGGTGGTGAGGCGTATGTTCCACAACCATACGCTCCTCGGGATGAGGTACAACCACAAATTTATCTTTGAGGAGTTCATTTCCCTCAACGACCAAGGTATCCTATACAATTTTGATGACCATGCGGCCCTTAATCAGCAAGTACATCTCTGCTCTGACAACATCGACAATATTGTGGCCCGAGGGTATTTGTACGAGCATGTGGGTAAGATCAAAGTTCACTGCCAGGATTACGATGATTCACATGCTCGGATCATGGTTTCGGAAATCCCGCAAGAGGACGCCGAAATCCCGGTCCCACTTGAAGAGTTCAGATATGTTAGGGACGTGTACCAGATGTTCCTTCCTTGGCCTAAACACTTAATTTTAACAACCCAGGTAACTTCTCAACTGAAATTAATTATTAATGATTAGTGGAGTTTGAATATCTTCAATATTCATCCGTAGTGAAGTAGGTTACTGCGAATATATGTCTTTGCGGTGGGATAAATGAACAAACTATCGTTATATATGTGTTATTTGTCGTTATACGGCCATGTTCAAAATTTTTGGGGTCATTCAATTACAACCGTTATCCGCCGAAATTTCGGTAGAATTTAGATAAAATTTGATATATATATATAGATATTATGTTCTGTTTTGTTTAGGGTCCACTCGCTCAACCGCCCTCAAGACGTGATGCGTCAAAGGGGAAAGCTCCGATGCTTTCTCCACAAAGTCGTGGTGCACGGGAAGATGAGTTGTTCACGGAAGAGAAGATGGCGTTGATCCCTAATTCGCTAAAATGGATGATTCATGAATTCCTAAGGCTCAAAGATAAACGTGATATAATCACAATTTCGTCCCCGAGGATTCATTGCACCGCGTACCCGGATCATTTTATGCGGAGAGGATTTGCGACGGGTTGCTACGTGTAACTACATCGGCAACCGGGGAATCTTGTTTGGAATGATGTATACTCTTCTTTAATCTAATTAACCTTATATCAAATTATAGTTAAATTATTATAAGGCACTAACACTTTTTTTTGGCGAGCACATATGGGAGAGCATCAACGGTCCGAGAAAAATTTTCAAGTTTTACGACCCGCAGCTTCTCACGGTGCATGGGATCGGCGATGAAGAACGAGTCAGTCTTTTGACGATGCGGCAAGACGATTGGCTAATTGGTTATCATTAATGAACAGCAACCACCAAATGTTCTTTATTCCTTGGAATATCGGGTAAACTTTATTAAATTATTTAGTGCTAATTGTTCATTTCTATATTATGTCTTCAAATTATTTTTATACTATCTTACTTATATTCCAATATAATTTTCTAGGATGCATTGGACGCTAGTGGTGGTTGCGCCAAGGAAAATTATCCATTTAAACCCTGTAAAAGGCCGCCCAATTCCCGAAGAAATAGAACAAATGATCGGAAGGTAATTATTTAATGACTTCTTATGTAACGAATTTAAATTAACTAACGAATTGAAATGCTAATATAATTTTCCCAAACAGGGCATTCATGTATATAGGGGACGCACATCAGTATCTTGGCCCGTGGCAAGGAATTTCACAAGCAAACTGTCCAAGACAACCTAAAAGCCAAGAATGCGGTTTTTATGTTTTGAAATATATCACTGACATCGTCGCACGTGCCAACCCCAACCGTTACATAGAAGATCAAAAAGCTGTAAGTTTTAATTATTGATCATAGTATATAAATTTTATAATAACAAATATATAATATACATATACATAAACTAATATAAATTTTTAATTTTTTTAACAGTTTGGGGGTAAGAAGCAATACGATCCAAAAACAGAATTGTTACCACTACAGCGAAAGTGGATCGAACAATTGATGGCGGTGATTCACGGTGACGATTGAGGTTCAAAGGTCGAAGAATTTTTCTTCATTATGTAATTTTTATAGATTAACTTGTAATTAGATTTATTAACTTATTAATATTTTTAACTAATTTTACATGTTTGTGTAATATTTAATTATTTTTATGAAATCAAATTATATTTTTACCCAAATTTAATTACTATTTAATTTAAAATGTAATTAATATATAATTAAATTAAATAAATATGTATTTTAAATTAAATATAATAATATATAAATTAATAAATATAAAATTAAAATTATATAATTAAATTAAAAAAAATGAAAAAAACTGAAATCTGCTCACTTTTGGCGTCGGTTCCTACAACCCCTATGGCGTCGGTTATTGGCTAGGAACCGACGCCATATATACCCCTATGGCGTCGGTTCCTAGCTAATAACCGACGCCATAGGGGTATATATGGCGTCGGTTCATATAAACCCTTTAGCGTCGCCCTGATAGGCGTCGGTAGCGAATTTTGCAAAAACCGACGCCTAAAGGGCTTAAAAACCGCCTCTAAAGGGTGTTTTTGTAGTAGTGTGATCTATACCATACAAAACACTTACAAACTACTTATCTTTCGAGATTAAACGGTGCGAAATTGCTAATGAACGTTCCTCCATTAGGGAGGATTACTCACTAAAACAAACGCACTGTAAAACCAACAATGGAGATCGAATGTCTCTTGATTAAAAGCTCATTATTGAAAATAATATATTTATTTTGTATAATCATTTTATTCGATATTGTAATAATGAAAAATTACAAACTAAAGTTGGTTTAAATAAAAAAACAACTTCAATTAATTTTCAATTATTATTTAATTTAAAAAATAAATTCGAATAAATATCGAACAAGTTCCATATTATAATAATGAAAAATTACAAATCAAAGTTGGTTTAAATAAAAAATCAACTTTAATTAAAGTTCAATTATTATTTAAATTCGAATAATAAATGGAACAAATTTGAAAATATCTTGTTTAAGTTGTTTTAGAATAATCTAAAAAAAATCAACTTAAATATCTTTCAAATCAGATTTAATGAAATTAAAATTAAGTTATAACCACTTAATTTGAAGATATTCTATTTTAAGTTAATATTCGAACAGATATTAACCTAAAAAATATCTAAAATATTCCATTTTATGTTAATATTCGAAAAGATATTAACTTAAAAAAATATCTGAAGAATCTTAATAACCAATGCCTAAAATTCCTCAACTTAATTTTGAAATTTTAAATCCAAAAGATATTCAGATTTAAGTTGGTTAGTTGTAGATAACTAAATATCAACTTAAATAGGAATATTTAATGAAAAATTTAAATTAAGCTTCAGAAAGAATCTAGATGGTTATAATTCTATATTTAATTAAATACAAGAAAATACATATAGTTTAGTTTAGAATATAAAATTCTTTAAACTATGGTTTTGTTAAATTAATTTCAAAATAAATGAAATTAATTATGTTGTTAATCAATTTTATTAGGTTAAACTAGTGTAATTAACCTAGTACAGTTATTCAAATCAGGCAAATGGGCCTTCACAATTGGGGTGGTTCATGTGAGGGGGTGTTGGGTTCAATATGTCGTACCCACTTCTATGGCTCCCAACTCTCACACAAGGTCCAAAAGAGAGGAATTTAACCTTAAAATGAACAACTGTTATTAATTGAATAGGCCCAAAAACTAAATGGGCCTAAATAAAATCTATCAAGAACTATGATAATTTATTTAGCAACAACAACCTATATGCATCTATAATGAAATTAAACACATAGGCTCACACAGGCACACTTTGGATGGGTTCTATCATGTTGCTAGGTCATACACAGATGAAAGAAGATTGTAAATATACATGTTACAAATTATTTACTTGACCAAGGGAGCCATCAGATCATTA